>NW_026137932.1:3390851-3990851 GCF_019393585.1 Leptopilina boulardi | reverse complement strand
CAATTTTTTTCCATCTTAACTTAAAGAAAAGTTGGAATAGTTTAAAAAAATATTAAAGTTATAGAAAATTATATATTATTATTATTATTAATATTATTATTATATTTTCAAAATAAATAAGTAAATAAATAGTAAGAAAAATTTTCTATTAAATTAACAATATTCTTTCTTAAATTTATTTAAATAATAAAATTTTCTAAATACTTTATTAAAATTTATTAAAAATGATTTCATTTAGTGAAAATTTTTTAGATAAGAATTTTTTTAAATAATTGAATTTTGCAATAGATTTATAATTTTTAGAATTAATTGAATATTAAAAGATTTGAAATTGAAATTTTTAGTAAATTTTAATTGCTGATGATAATTATTTTAAACTTTAGAGAATTTTAGAGAATTTTTAATTAAAAATATTTTCAAATAATTTAATTTTTAAAGAAGTTTATTAAAATGATTGAAAATGATTAATTTGTCGAAGAATTTTATTTAAAAACTTTTTAAACAATTAAATGTTAGTAGATGAGTAGTTACATTTTTTTTTTGTCAATAATTAAATTTGCACAAGATTATTATTCAAAATTTTGAAAAGAAAGTTATTTGAATAATTTGAATTACAATTTGGAAAATAATTCAATTATAAAAAGAAAATTTATTTTAAAAATTTTTTTAAAGAATTAAAATTTCGTTAAACGATTTAATTGAAAAATTATTTAACTTTAAAAAGGAATAATTAATTTAAAGAATTTTAAATAATTGAAATTTTGTAAAATTTAAATTCATAGATTCTTTTCAAAATTGAAATTTCGTAAAATTTTATTGAAAATTTGAAAAATTATTTCCAATACAAAGAATTTTAAAGAATAGAAATTTTGTAAAATTTGTTTGAAACTTTGGAAACTTATTGGAATTTTAGAAAGGAATATTTAATTCAAAAGAATTGTAAATAATTGAAATTTTGTAAAATTTGATTAAAAATTTTTTTAAATAATTGCAAATTTTTTTTTTTTTTCTAAGAATTTCGTTAAATTTTTTGAAAATATATAATTGAATTTACGAAGAATTTTAATTGTAAATTATGTAAATAATTTGTATAAACATAAATCTGTTTATGTTGATATAAATAATTTTATAAATTAATAAAATATAAATTAATAATTAATAAATAATTAATTTTTAAATTGCTGTGAACTTTGTAAAATATTTAATTTTTTTTTAATATTAAAATTCTGTTCTTTTTTTATAATTAAAAGAATTAGAGAATTAAGAAAATATATTTTTTTTTGTGATTTGTAATTTAAATGTTTTTTTTTTAATTTCAATGTTTTTATCTTTTTATTTATTTATTTATTTAATTATATATACGTGTCTTTGAAATAAAGAGCCCTTTAAGCCCCCTTTTTCTTAAATTTAATTTTTAATTTTAAAAATTGAATTAATTTTTAATTGATATTAACAGGAGGCATTGGTGGCAAATCTTCCCGATACATTAATGTCAATATTTCAAGATGCAATTGATTCGGCGAACAAGGGACTTGTTAATTGGCTTTTTAAGCACAAAAGTGTAAAACTATTATCGCTTTTGAGTATTCCCTATACTGTACCAGCAGACGTTGTCTATGCAACTTTTACAAAGTAAGCAAAAATTTATCTTTACCATCTAAATATTTTTTTCTATTTTTATTAAGAAAAGTGTATTTTTTACATTTTTTAATTTATTTTATTTGTTTTAAACATTTTATGTTTTTTTCTTCATATTTACATTTATCCTCAGTTAATTAAATTACTAAAAAAAAGAATTTTAAACACATTAAATCAAAGAATAATAATAATAATAATAATAATAATAATAATAATAATAATAAGAAAAAAAAGATGTAAAAATTGTAAACGATTAAGAGATTTTTTTTTGAACTTTGTAATTACTATTACATATAAGGGAAAAAAAGATTCAAAATATGCTTACTCGAGATAATAAAATTCAATATTATAACCATTATGTTGAAGCAAATATAAATTAAGATTATTTGCATTTTTTTTTTTTTTTTTTTTCTTCTTTAAAGAAAAGAATATGTGGTTCTAAAGACATCTGCAAAATCTCTATTGCAACAAAGTGTGTTTTAAGAAAAATTATTATAAACGGAATGTGTTATTTGTATTTGTAATAATTATTCTCGATAATTTTCAGCTGATAAGAAAATTTAATGCTATAATAAAGAAACTTACGTCAATAATAAAGAAAAGGGAAACACATTGAGCAACAGATGCACATGTATATCTCCCGGTTGGAAAAAAAAGAAAAATGTAAAAAAAAATAGGAGAAAGAAAATTGTTAACTAAACTTTAAAGTTATTGCGCATTTTCAAAAAGAAAACCATTTCCTTTATTCTGCTTAAATTGTTTAATTAAGAAATAATTAATAATACAAAAAATAGTAAATAATAATAATAAAATATTAATAAATAATAATAAAAATAATTATAATTATAATAAAAATATATAATAATAAATAATAAAAAATAGTAAAAAATAATAAAAATAATTTTTATTTAATAAATGCTATTATAAATATAAATACAAAATAAAAATAATTAATAATTAATAATTAACATTAGAGATAAAATAATATTGTTGACATTTCTTATTGATAATCTTTTGCAAGATTGTTTCTCTTATTCGATTAACAGCTTTGCCTATCGATAATTAATGCTAAATTTAAATATTAGCAGGCATTGAAGATATTCTTCATGAGAAATTTTGTATTTTCGTTGAGATTCAGTCATATATCTATACATTTTTTAAAAATTATAAATATATTTTTGTGATTGTTTTTCTAATTTTTAAAATTTGAAATTACATTTTTTTTTTATTTATTCTAAAATTAGAAAATTTATATTTTTTATAAACACGTAAAAATATTTCTCATATATATTTTTCAATATATTTTGTAATATTTTTAAATTTTATCATTCAAATTTATTTTAATTTTATTTCTAAAATATATTTTTATTTATTTATGTTAAAAAAAAAAAAAATTCGATATTTTTCAGTATGTTAAAAATCCAAATTTTTGTTTTAATTTATTATCTTTTTGCTTCTTTTAGAGGGATAATTTGAAAATGAAAAAAAAATTGAGGATAAATTTAGACTTTTTTTTTTTAAATGTGTAAAATTTTTTTTCAGATTGGTACAATTATTTTACAGATTCGTGTTGAATGCACCGAAGCTGAGGAATAATCTTATGGAAATAAGCAGGTTTTTATTGGAACAATTGAGTGCTATTTTCCCGAAAATAAATTTCTATTATCAAGCCTCATCGGCGACAATCAAGTGTCAATTAAATATCACGGAATATGGTCCGAGTGAGTTTTTTTTTCTTTAAATTTAAAAATTTTTTCTCTTTCTTAGTCTTTTTTTTAAATTAAGACAATTAAATTTTTTTGTTATTTTTGTTTACGATTTCTTTTTAATTGAAAAAAAAAACAAATAAATAAAGAATATTAAAAATAGTAATATTAAAAAATGCAAATTAAATAAAAATAATTTTAAAAAATACAAATTAAAAATAAAAAAGAATTAATTATTATTTATTAATAAATTAATGAAAATTATAATTAAAAAAAATGTAAATACAACAAAAATTTTCTCTATTTTCAGAATTTTACAGCATTGACGTAACGGATGGAAACGATGAGATTTATAAAAAAACACAAGAAACATTAAATTTGACTCTTCGATATAATAAATCGTGGAAGGATCTCACGCAATCAAAATCAAATTGTATTATTAATATGTCGGATTTATCGCCGATGGATGACACATTTGAAAACACTCTTCAGGTAAAATCACAATTGAATTTTAATAAAAAAAAAAAACAATTTTAAAATAAAAATTCCTTAATTATAAAAAATTTTTTCAAACTAAAATTTGTGTGTTAAATAAAAAATTTATTCTATTCTATAAAAATTTGTTAAATTTAAATTCAGTTTAAACGAAAATTCGGCAAAATTTGAAAAATTTTCTAATATATTATTTTTTGGCAATAATTAAAATTCGATTTGTTATAAATTTTTTTTTTTTAATTATACTAAACTTTTTTTAGTTTCATTATAATAAATTAAAAGAAAATTTGAATTAAAAATTTTTTTGACAAAATTAAATATGTATAAAAGATTTTAAAAAATTTGCATTCACACTGATAAAAAATTTAGACCAATAAAAAATTACGATTGAAATTTTGATCGAATTAAAATTTGGATTAATTTGTAATTGAAATCAATTAAAATTGAAATAAATTAAAAATTTACATTAGGCAAATTTAAGATTGTTTAAAAGTATTGAATAAATTAAAATTAAGATCAGCAAAATTTAAGATTGTTTAAAAGTATTAAGTAAAAATTAAAATTTACATCAATCAAATTTAAGATTCTTTAAAAGTATTTAATATATTAAAATTTAGTTCCACTAAAATTTGGATGAAGTGAATTAAATTTAAAATTTAGAATTTTGATGAAATTAAATTTTAAATCAATGAAAATCAATTTTTTTAAATTTAATTTTTTACGAATTATTGAAATTTGGAACGACTGAATTTGAGATTAATTAAAATTATAGAGAATTAAAGTTTAGATATTTCTAAAATTTAAATCAATGAATTTTAGAGTTGATTAAAAATTTAATCAATAAATATTTTGTTTAATTACATTTGTGATTTTTTGAAATTTGTATCGATTGAATTTGAGGTTATTTAAAATTTGAAATAATTGAACATTTCCAAAATTTAATTGAAATAGAATTAGAGGAAATTAAAATTCAGATACGCTAAAAATTTGAAGGTTCATTAAAATTGTTATCAATGAATATATTAATTTAATAGATTTAAAAATAAATTTAAATAGATTTAAAAATTTTTTTAAAAAATAAATAAATAAATTTAAGGTTATTTAAAATTATAATGAATTAAAATTAAAATTTGGTTAAATTAAAAAGAATCGAAATTAAAATTATTGAAACAGTGAATATTTTTTGGAAAAATTAAAAAATTAATAGTTATTTAAATTTAGATCACCAAATCTTCAATTCAGAATTAGAGTAAATTGATATTTAGATTTGTTAAAAATTTCTAATTTTTAAAATTTTAATGTAGATTAAAATTTTAACCAACGAATATTTTGATAAATTAATAAGAATAAGAGTTATTTAAAATTCAGATCGTTTAAAATTGGAATGAATGAATTTTACAGTTGATTAAAATTTTAATAAATAAATATATTTTGTTTAATTAAATTTGTGATTTATTGAACTTTGTATCGAATGAATTAAATTAATTTAATCTAAAAGTAGAATGAACTAAAATTCAGATTGTTCAAAATTGGGAAGAATTAAATTTTTTGAATTGTGATTAAAATTAAAATTCTGTTTTTTGTTGGAAATTTTGAGATTTATCTACTAAAAAAAAAATAATTAAACTACGCAAGAAATATAATCAGTTACATTTAATTATATTGCATAATAAGGGGCATAATGAAATATTCTTGGAAGTTTTTTTTTTATTTTTCTTTTTGAAAAAAAAATCATATTGATTTTGTAGGCAACGTCGGATCAAGAAGCGCTGATGGCATATTATTACATGGACGATGATAATAAAGTTCGTGTCACAGAAATATTCGATGTCACGGACGTCGATAAACTCTCGCTAGCGGAAATGGAAGTTGACTCGGATCTACAATTTGACGAATGGGATGAGCCCACGTGGATGGGACAGCACACTTTAACTGACGGTAAATATAATTAAACAAATTTTTTTTTTCTAATAATATTTTCCAAAATTTCCAATTTCGTCGAATCTTCATTTGTCCGAATTTTTTATTTGATAAAATTCTCAAAAAAAGACGAATTTCCATTTGTCCGAATTTTTATTTGATAGAATTCTTAAAAAGGCCGAATTTCCATTTGTCCGAATTTTTATTTGATAGAATTCTTAAAAAAAAGCCGAATTTCGATTTGTCCGAAAAAAAACAATTGACAGAAAGATTTCGGCGCGAATTTTAAAATTAACCATAGACAATTTTTATTTTATTTTACAACGTAAACGGGCCTAGAAAAATTTAAAAATTCCCTTTTGTAATATTAATATTATCAATATCAATTTTATTGATAATTTTTAAATTCGCGCCGAAATCATTCTGTCAATTGTTTTTTTTTCGGAAATTTTCAGTTTCGGACATATCGAAATTCGGCCTTTTAAGAAATTCTATTCAATAAAAATTCAGACCTAATATAAAATTTGGTGAATTGAAAATTTTGTCATTTAAAAATTCAAATCACTTAAAATTTCTGTCGCCAGATTAATATTCGGTTAAATTTGAATTTTTTTTTTTTTTTTTTTGAAATAAAAAGTTGAATAAAGAGAAATTCTGTATAATTCAAAAAAAAAAAAAATTCAAAAAAAATATCTGTTATTAGAATAAATAAAAAAAATTTATTAAGTAAAAATTTGTGTCAATTTAAAAAATAATAATTTGTCTAAAAAGTAATTAGGTTTTAATTTAAAAAAAAAAATTTTCTTGGATGTTATTTTTAATCAAAAAATAAAATTTATTTATTCATTAAAATGATAAATAATTCCTAATTAATTAATTTTTAACTTTGGGTGGGAAAATTTCAAATTTTTTAATTAATAATTAATTTAATAGTCATAAATATTTTTTTGAAATATTCTTAATTTTGGCAACAGCAAAAAAAATAATAAAAATTACGAAAATAATAATAATAATAAAAATAATAATTAAATACAATATTAAAAAAAAATTAATTTACGTTGACAAAAAAATGAATTTAACTAGAACATTGACGATAATTTTCTTCTTTTTTTTTGAATTTTTCTACAACTAAACAAATATTTTTCAATTTTTTACAGTTGTGTGCGAATTTCCTTACGAGGATAATAATCGTCGCAGCTCACAAGATTCAACGGACATTTCACTTGAAGAGGATGTAATTGATGGTTCTAATATTTTCTCCGATCCTGAAAGTGAATGGGGCATTGAAAAAAATCAGGACCAAACAATATTTCACTCTTTAAATCCCTCATCGGACAGTCGACCAGAAGTTGATCAACCATCTCTTCCTAATTCTTAGATTTAACTTATTTAAAAAAAAAAAAAAATTACAATGACCAGAAAAAAAAATAAAGTGAATTTAGTTAAATTTTAGTAATGAGTGAAGAAAAGAGCGCAATATTCGCGAATTTAAAAATTGTTTACTAAAAAAATAAGTAAATAATTTTATTTTATAAGAAAAAAAAAAATTCGCGTATCTTGCCATTAATAATAGAAAAAGAGAAAAAGAACTATTTTTTTAGCACTGAAACAAAAGTCTCGAGAGTTGTTAATGAATAAGATGCAATAATTGTATTTTTTTTTCATATCAGAAATAATTCGTTAGAATCCCGAAAATTTTTTTTTGTTGTTTTTTTAGTGATATTATTTTTCTGCGACAATTGATATCTTAATAAGAAAACAAGAAAATATTATAAATGATAATGGGATAATGAACGAATTTTGAAATTGACATATTTTTTTTATACAGTTTTATATAATAGTTAAGAGAGAGAAAAAAAGGTATTTAGCTGGGTCTAAATACTTTTTTTTTTTAAAAAAAAATATTAATTGTTTCTCGAGTGATATTTATTTATGAGACTCAGTCTTTATTAAATTATTCAACGTTTTTATTTTTAATATTATTATTATTATTTAAAATACTAGTCTAGAAAAATCGACACAATTTTAAATTTATTAAAAAAAATTTCGTTAAAATTCTTTATTTTTATAAATATTTCGTTTTCGCTTTTTTGTTGAATCTTGGCAAAAATTCTGCTGACAATGAAGAAATTCGTTAAAAATTATTTTTTATTGAAAAACAAAAAATGATTATTAAATTACAAGAAAGAAATATTAAAAATTTGAGTTTCTTCGTTTTGCAGATTTAGAAAAAAAAAAAAACAAGATTCTTCAGTATTGTGGAACGATTCGTGTGGTGGTAAAATTTTTATCATTCCACTTACAGTTACAATGGATCATTGTTAGAAGAGAATTGAGGCGGTTTGTCGTTGTCGTCTTATCTCTTTGACATGTGGTTAATACTAGATACCGCGCTATCGAAACTCAATAATAAACAAGAAGGATCTATAATTTTTTTTAAAATTCTTTCTTCTTCCAACGATTGAGTTCCATTATTATCGATAGGAAAACAAAGAGAATAAGACTTTTTTATTTATTTATTGCAATTAACATTAAACATTTAAGTTTGGAGCGAGATTTCGATGTATATCGTCGATAAATAAAATAAATTAATATATATATAAATTTTATATCATCTCTGTACAAAAACGAAAAAAAAAATTCTTTTATCCTGTGTATATGTATATATCTATAATATATATTAAATAGTTTTAAACACTAATTTTTTTTTCTAACATTTTCAATATATAAAATTTCTTGCAAAAATTTAATTATTTCTAAAAATTTCAATTCTAAGTTTATAAATCTTCCGAAATTTAATTATTTAAAAAAAAAAAAAATTATATCTTCCCGTGTGGAAAAGTGATGTGGGCCTCTCATGGAAACGACATGCTCATCGATGAGGGCGCCCCTATGAGCACCCTAATGGGCCCTCACGTTTGCCCTCATCTTGCCGTCAAGTTTGCCTTAATGTTTTTTAATCAACAATATATTAATAATAAAAGTTAATTAATAATAAATAAGCTTATATTATGAATAAATAACATATTTATTTAATAATTATTCAATTTTAAATTAAATTCTTAAATTGAATTTATTAATTAACGTTCTAATTAATTAACTGTCGGATATAGATTAAAAGTAATAATAAATTAATTAATTAAAAAAACATGTTATAATCGGATATTTTCATTTTTCAACTAATTTATACATAGAATTAATATGATTAAACGCAAACCTCGCTACGGAAATGGCCTTGAACATATGTCGGATATGACTATCAGCGCTGTGGCGAAATTAGGCAATTTTCGTTGGACAACGATAATGACAGATCAATAGTAATAAATGTAAATAATATGAATGTTATAATAACAACGGGGTTTGCTGCAATAAACCATGAAATTGAATTTCGCCCAGAAACAATTAAAAAAGGGAAGGCTTTTTAGCGATGATTCACATGGAAGAATTTAGAGTTAATGGAATCAGTGAAGCAATTAAAGCAAGTGTGATTCGTCAAACGTCTGTCAATTCTCCTCCTTATTCAGTTAATTTAATGCTAGTTTTTTTATTTTAAAATATATATATATATATTGATTTTTAAAATTCCATTTACACATATGAACCAAAATAATTTATTTAAACAAATAATTAAAGAGAATGTAGGATATAACATAACCTCAAAATTAAAAAATAATTTTTAATGCAAACAAAAACTAAAAATAACCTATTTTTAAAGATTTAGTTATAAAAATTTCGCATAAAATTATGTTAATAAGTAATTATTTTTTAACATTTGCCATTTTTTCAGAATAAACAAAAATCGAATTTTTTATCTATATTTTTTATAAAGGATTAGTTTAAATTTAGAGAAACTTTCTTTATAATCGAAATATTTTTTTAATTGTTAAAAAATTGTAAACAATTCAAATTTTATTTCATAATTAATTTTTTTACAACATATTTTTAACACTTTAAAAAAATTACGATTGAAGAGAATTGTGTTTCACATAAATAACAAAAACTTTTGGTTCTAAAGTTTGATAAACACTGCAATTTTTTCAGTTCAGAAAAATGTTCAAATTTGTAAAAAAATAATTATTTAGTAAAAGATTTTCATTGAAAATAATTTTTTCCAAAAAGTGCATATAACTAGATCTTTCAAAATTACTTTCAATTAATTTTAAATAATTTTTTGTTTATGTTAATAGCCATTTTCACCACCCTCCATAAAAAATGCAACCTAAAATATTTTTTCCAGCTTGACTCAAATCGAAAAGTTACTTATGTTTCATGTACATCCTAATATAGTTTATAAATTTGGTCGACGTAGTATATCACAAATAGATTTAATCGTCAGAAACAATTAAATGTCATTTTTTTCTAATGTAAACATTTGACAACAAGTATCCAACGAAAAATGCGCCACATTGCCACTAGAGGCGGCACCGTGTTAAATGTTGTACTTTCATTTATGCACAAGAAATTGAAAATTCATTACGATAAACGACGTCAGGAAGTAAAATAAGAAATTTTTTTCTAACCGTCAGGTGCTGTCCAAGACGGTAAATTTCAGTACTACGAAAATATTTAAATACTCTTCCTATTTTACTTCCTGTCGTTTTATATGTGAATAAATTTTTAATTTCTTGGAGGCAAATGAAAGTACACAAATTCAGGATAACTGGTATTTTTTCCGATTTTCACATTTTCTTTCCGAATTGGGAGAATAATATTTTTCAAATTAAATGTACCTTATTTTTAAGACAACCACTGCTTATGCCATTGCGGAACACCGTTAATCTGAATGACACCCAGAAGAGAGGGCGCTGTTTAGCGACGCTTTCGGGCTTGACTTGTCAGCCATTTTACTCTCATTCTCATCCTGGTATCAGTTCAGAGTGGTTGTGTTTTTCCCCATTCTTTCTTTTCGTTCAAAAACTAAATTTAAAAATGTAAAAATTAATAAATTGTGCGACTAGGTGTCATCGTCCACGCGTCACATGGGCGGTGAGTCTCCAATTTAATTATAGATGAGTCGTCCTCCTTCCGAGTCTATCTCATTATTTATTAAAAACTAAATAAAGAATTGAATAGTAAATTTCGAAAAAGGCTCAACTGGAAAAAGCGTAAGCGTCATTTTCGCATAACAGTCGATAGTGAAAATGACTTACGGTTTTCGCAGAGTTGAGTCCTTTTCGAAATTTAGGATTCAGATATAAATCTTGTTTAATGGGCCTTCTGCCACTTTTATAAAATTAAACTTTTCTAAATTCCTGAGCTGGTTTAGTTTTTCCTAATTAAATTAATATAATTCGACGCCTCCCGTTCATATAATGCTTATTGAAATAACAAAACAAGACGATGCTTATTTAGAATTGGGTGCAATATCATTCCCATCAAAATTACAGTGCAAGACAATGCCTATTCAAAATCGCGTGCAAAACAATTCCTACTGAAGGTAGCGAATAATATGATGCTTATTCAAATTTAAGTGCAAGATAATTCTTAATTAAAATTTTCTAAAAAAGTATTCTTATTTAATGTGGTTTCTAAGAAGAGGTTACTGGTGAACATGGGAGGTAAATATTTCTCAATATTTTATGTATGAAAGAAAGGTTAATTTTAGTGATATTTTCAGAATTAAGTAAAAATACTCAAACAAAATGTATGTAAAATACTCATTGCTTAACTAGTTATTATATTCATTTAATTTTTGTTCCTTGTAGGGTCACGGTGGTTCAGGAATCCATATGAAAAAATTTGATCACCTTCCGACAAATCTACATTGAAAATGTTGAAAATAAAATTATTTTTTACAAACATTACATTATTGTTTTCATTACTGTCATTTTTTATGTAAATTAATTTGACTTATTAAATAACATGATAAATTATTTTTTAAAATAAAAATTATTTTAGACTTTTTCTGAATTAAATACAAAAAGTATAAATGAAAGTTGAAAATTTGAGTGTTTTTTTTTTTAAAAACATATTTTGCCTGTCATTTGTCATTTTAACCACAAATAGTTTTCTTGTATAATTGTCCATTTGATATATTTGTTATGAATTGATTTGTAAATTATTTTAAAAAAATGTTTTCAAAAAAATGTTTGAACAAAAACAATTTAATTAAAAATATCGTTACAATAAAAATTGTATAATATTATTGTTTCTATTATTATTATCCACAAAATTATAGTCCACAAAAATATAAAATGAAAAAATTGAAATAAACAGAAATTAAAAAAATTAAACATAAATTACAAATAACAATATAGATTAAAAATTGAATATAATTGAGTTTTTTTTGTAATTATTTTATTTATAAAATAAAAAAGTTATCTCAAATTAATATCAGAACTTGAAGTCATAAGTAAGTGATTGAACATTTATTTCCTCAATATTAATTAGTCAATTACTATGAATTTTTAATTATATTTTCAGTAAATAAAAATGAAAGTTTAGATTTTATAACTAGTAGGTAACCTTAACAATGCTCAAATAGTTTCGTAATATTTTTTTTAGACATATCGGTCTTAATTCTTTTAATTTTGACTTCAGATTTATAATTATCAATAATAAAACCTCACAACTGATAATAGTATGGAAAAAATTTATTTATGTAGTATTAAAAATTAAAAAACCTATTTCTAAAAAGCCCTGGCGGATTCGATTTGCGTAATGTCTACTTAACTAAGCGGACTTTAGGTAGACATTAGGTAGACATGTAAAAAAACGTATAAAAAAGCTATTAATCGACTTATTATGATAAAAAAAAGTTGATAAAAGGGTAAATGAATGTTTATAGAGTAAATTCGTACAAAATTTGTAATTAATAAAGCAATAAATAATTAATAATGAATGGAAATGTGCGCGAGGTACCTGATCAGTTCAGCTGTACAATTATTTTCGTGCTATTTTCATGAAAAGAATATAAATTAACTGCAAAAACAATTGATATTTATAAAAAAGTGTAAAATTGATTTAATTTTATTGTTTGCAATACGAATTATTAAATAATAATTAAGTTTTTATCAAATGTGAATAGTGTTGTGAAAACCTGTGAAAGCTAATGAGTTACTACATTACCGATCGCATATGATAATAAAATGTTCTCGATGAGTGTAACAAAAAAGCTGCAATCATGTCCGTAATTTTGGACGAGAAACAATTATGAAATCAATAATTATTTGTATAACTTTATTCTGCATTTTAAAATTCACTTTTTATTTTCTTTCAAAGCAAAAGCTTGGAAGAAAACATGCTCGCACTGTATTGTAAAAACTGGTGGCGCCATCTCTCATATGCGATCGGTAATGTAGTAACTCATTAGCTTTCACAGGTTTTCACAACACTATTCACATTTGATAAAAACTTAATTATTATTTAATAATTCGTATTGCAAACAATAAAATTAAATCAATTTTACACTTTTTTATAAATATCAATTGTTTTTGCAGTTAATTTATATTCTTTTCATGAAAATAGCACGAAAATAATTGTACAGCTGAACTGATCAGGTACCTCGCGCACATTTCCATTCATTATTAATTATTTATTGCTTTATTAATTACAAATTTTGTACGAATTTACTCTATAAACATTCATTTACCCTTTTATCAACTTTTTTTTATCATAATAAGTCGATTAATAGCTTTTTTATACGTTTTTTTACATGTCTACCTAATGTCTACCTAAAGTCCGCTTAGTTAAGTAGACATTACGCAAATCGAATCCGCCAGGGAGGTTAAAAAATAAAAATTATAATAAACTACGTCATAAAAAAGTAATTCATGGTTAATTTCTAAATCTTTTTTTATTTCTTTTTCAATATTATCAAAATTTTTAAGTTAACCTTACAGTTTTGCGCAGAAAATATTTTGCATTATTCATGTGTTCCCCAGTAATGTTCAAATAAGAATTGTATTGAATAAGAATGATTTTTCAGAAAATTTTGATTAAGAATTTTCTTGCATAAAAATTTGAATAAGCATCATATTATTCGCTACCTTCAGTAGGAATTGTTTTGCACGCGATTTTGAATAGGCATTGTCTTGCACTGTAATTTTGATAGGAATGATATTACACCCAATTCTAAATAAGCATCGTCTTGTTTTGTTATTTCAATAAGCATTATATGAACGGGAGGCGTCGAATTACTTTTCGGGATAATTAACTATTTTTTTGGTTTAGTTTTTTTCTATGAAATAACTTGGCGTCTTGGAATAATTAATAATAATTGAGATAATCAAATTTGCGTGAGGCATTTAAAATACCATTATTATCTCAAAGATTTATATATGCTGACTTATTATTTTTGTTCAAAATTATTAACGGTATTATTATCTGCTCCGAACTTTTTCATTCATTTGGTTTTCATATACCGCAAAGATCCGCAAGACATATCCACAATTATTTAATGTTCCTTATTGCAGAACTGACTATTTAGATAATTGTGTAATTAACAGACTACGTACGGAGGCAAATCAGTTCAATAGTAATGTTAATTTCTTTGGTATTTCTTCAAACTCGTTCATAAGAGAACTTCGTAACCATTTATACGATAATAACAACAATAATGTTAATGTGTCCAATTGAATTTTTTCTTTGTTTTAATTCATAAAATTTCTTATCTATAGTACTTTGTACGAATGGGTTATACTCGTATACTTTCAATAAATAAATAATAAAAAAATCTAGCTAACATTGATTGTTGTAAAATTATAATAATAAAAAATCTAAATTTAAAGTAAAAATCAATAAATAACATAAATTCAACGTTACAAATGGCAATAAATAAATAAATTAAAACCAAATATAGAGGGTATTTTACGTAAAATTAATAATAAAATTAATTAATTATTAAAAATTTCATTAAATTCAATTAAATAAATAAAATACACGTTATAATATATATATATATTATAACGTGTATTTTATTTATTTAATTGAATTTAATAAAATTTATATATATATTGTATATATATATATATATATGGGGGATTCCATATGAAGTGATCAAGGTGAAAAAAGTTTTTTCTCCTATCATGCCCAAACATAGGGCATTTTGTAGTACTATTAGATGGTAATTTTTGGTAAAAATATTTTTCTATTTTAACCAATATTTTTTAGGGGGGAGGGGGTGGAAGTTTTAGGATACCCTTTACTTTAAAAATTTCTATCTCTCACACAATTGAATAAAAAAAATTGCCAATATCAGTTTTGATAGGTTTTTTATGCCCTTTTAATTGGTAATATGCATTTTTGAAAAAAAAATGAAAGTCAAAAATAAATTTGACTTTTTTGGGGTGACAGACCCGATTTTTTTTAAAACGAAAACTGAGGTTTTTTCCTATAAGGACATATAAACGAAAAAGTGGGACTAGAACAATTAACCTTTGAAAATTAGAAATTTGTAGTTACTTGAACGCTGCGAGCTATTATTGTCATCGCGCGCGGTAGCTCGCCGCGTTCAAGTAACCTCAAACTGAGGTCTTTTTGGTGTTCTTGAATATTCGGGACTCTCATCCAAATATATGCACCAGAGAGCTCTTCCCTTGGTGACTTCTAATTCCAATGATCAATAGTGATGTCCTCAACGTATTTATCATCCAGCGAGAATCCTCAATGCCTCGCGAGATTTTTCATAACAGAACAAAAAGACAAATCAGAATCAAATTTATATTTTACAGGTTAACTATTAATCTGATGACATCTTACAGCCATTACGGCTGGATTTCAATCTTGGTGTCGATTATTTACAAAACTTATTTAAATTTATTATTTTTAGGTCGTTTGTACGCGACAAAATGAAGCGTTAAAATATATATATATAAAATAATATAAATAACTTTGAGGGTAATTTATTTGCAGCTTTAATTACAGTCTGTTTTTATCATTCGAACTTCAAACTAAGCTAAAATGCCTTAGTAGAAATATTAATTATTATCGACTGGTAGTAATTTACCAATTTGCATAAACTCGAAATCTCAGTCGATAAATCAGAGATCTGCATTACCGTCTGACGGTAATTGTGTAGTCATGTTATTGCGTCATAAAAGTTTTAATTTCTCATCAACCAATTAATATATTTAATAAATGTCAACTCTGGCAGATTGTAAAGGCAAGATCTGATTGAATTTTGTCAAATTTCGGTCAGGATTTGGTTTAAGGCATTAAATTAAAAAAAAAATAATAAAATATTGTAAAAAATGTTATTGAAACAATAAAACACACTTCTGTCACCTTACTTAGATGTGTAACCTTCTGTCAGTGGTTACGTTTTTGCCGTTAAGGTATTATACCGTACATTTTAAATAACTCAATAAAAAAGTTTTGATTGAAAATTTAGGAAAGAGGAATCAAATTAAAATATACATAATTGAGTGTTTTTTTAATATAAAACAAATCGTATATTATATGTATAATATGTTATCTACAATAATTGAAACCTTCCTCGAAGTACAATTACGCGAGGCAAAAGTCGATAAACATTGTGTTGTTTCACACTTATTGCACACGCATTTGATACTTTCGTTCCTTTGTCATAGTGTCTCTAATAATAATAATATTAATAATTAATAATAATAATATTAATAATAATAATAATATTAATTATAATGTATAGATTTTCGAAGGTAGCGTTTCAGTGATTCAAAAATAGATAGAATTTATTAGGTGCTTCTTTTCTTTTTTTTGGAAATATGATTGATGGGATACACATCGGTTGTCTCACTTTGTATTAAGAAAAGAGAGACTGCAATATTGCCGCGTGCACAAAGTTAATTCCCAAATTTTTTTTAATTGTCCTCTATTCAGAGAGGATCATCATTAGAAGTTGCATTACGTTGTGGTTGCAGGTGACTTCTACTTGGAGAATTTCCAGCTGCAACAGCCGCTTTGTGCTGCGCTGCTATTTGATGCAGTTGCTGGAGCTAGGGAAATAACAATAATAAACAAATATTATTATTTTCATTAAAAATTTAATTTGAAAATATGGGAACAATGTTAAAAATAATAAGCAGTACATAAAATTTATAGTAATAATTTACAAATGGAAAAAAATAAAACACAAAGCACTGTTAAATTATGTCGATATTTTACAGGAATTGATAATCAATTAACAAAGAATATAAATGGATTTATTAAACACTTTGGGTGCTGCAACATTCGATGCCGCAAGGAGGATGAACCATAAAGGCACTCAGTTTCTTAAGATTCCCCAGGTTCGTTTGGAAAGACTTGGAAGTAGAAGACGAAGCGCTTCAAACGTTTCGAGTATCAGCAGCGGAAGAAGTTTGATTCCGTTTGACCTAGACAACGAAACAATTGAAGAAGAACGCAAGAAGTATTTAAAGTTTAGACAGGAGGAAGCTGAGAGTCTTTAGAGGATCGAAGAGGAGATTGTCAAGATGGTAAAGATTAGCGAAGCCCAGAAAAACGTCAACATGAATATTAAGGACGGACTAAAGACTCTTCAAGACCATATCAGTGAGGCGAAGACAAAGCACGCTCTAGCAGATAATGGAGATGGCAAACTTGATGGCAATGCTGAAGTAAAAAAAACTGTGGCAGTCCAGAGAACTAACGCCGAGACGAAGAAGAGAAAGCAAGAGGAGGCGCCTCTTGTCGAAAAGATTGCGAAGGTGACGGTAATTCCAAATCATAAGCAAACCAATAAGAAGAAAGCGACGAGTGGATTTACACCGGGAATTGCATTACAATGTAGAACATTGTTATCGAAAAAGAAACGAGATGAGGTCCGTTGTGTGGCCTATCGGCTTACCAACGGTACAACTCCTATGGACAATAGTCCTTGTTCAACTTATCTCTTTTCTTCAGAACTTCGCAAATTGATTCGTGACTCCCACTGTTTATCCTCATTTAAACATTCGTTCAACAGAGTCATCGTACTACAGCACTGACTCTCACTTTAAAATTAAAGTGGTCGTTTTCCGATAGTCAGAATAGGACACCACGGACCCTCGACTTAGAGCGGGACCTTTCTAATCCCTAGGAACTATCTAGGTTCCTCCCCGAGTTGTTATACCGCAACTCACACATCGACAATTTTGAAGAAATCTGATCACTTTTGGATGAGCTTCCTCTCCATTATATGGCTCTAAGGAATGCGAGCTTTCAACCACTACCTCCACGAGTCCAACACCAGATGACCGGCCAAGGACAAGTATATTGCCGGAGCAAACACAAGTCCAAGTGGGCACCCGATTCCCGTGGTACCATTAGACTCAGGTGCAAGTATCAGTCTGAGCATTCCATTTAATTCTCAACGCTGACCGCTCCTTCCTTCTTGTTAGTCGCCTTTTACGACACGCAGAGGGCAACGTTGGGATTATTTGTCTACCGATGTCCACACGGTCACGAGTTACAATGGTAATTCAAATCGCAGCTGGAAGAACGTATGCCGACGTACTGAGCAAACTTCGGAAGGAAGTGAATCCGATCGTGAGCTACACGCAAGATGTAGGCGCTAGGCCTACTAGAAGAGGAGATCTTCTGATTAAAATTGGAGGAGACTCCAATAAGGAGTAATTCACCTCTGAGGTCACTAAAGCGATTGGAAGCTTTATCCAGGAACAGCAGGTCCAGCAGGCGTTGTTGGAAGTGCTCCAGAAGCCAGGAAGGTCACGGTCCTAGGACCCAACTGACAAGGAATGAAGCTCGCGATTGTAGTCACCGACTCAGAAGAGGCGGACAGGGGAGAAGGTGGGACGTATAAGGATTAGCTTTATGTGTTGCCCAATTAAAAGAAGGGTGATGGTCGTTCGGTGACACCGGTGCCTGGCGTACGGCCACGTAGGAAAAGTTTGTAAGGCAGCGGACGGATCGACTACTTTGCTTCAAGTGCCGTGAAGTCGATCGAGAGTTTGCAAACTACAGTAGAAGACCAAGCTGCTTCCTATGTAGAGAAAAGTAAGATGATAAGGCGAACATTAGCCATATCGCAGACAGCGGAGAACGCAGAATCTTCAGATCGGACCTTGAGGAGTCTAAGAAGAATCTTGCACGAACGAAGAATAAATATGCCAGAAAGATCGGCAACGGCAAGGGTCGCGATAGCAAGATCCCAGGGACCTTCACCTACGAAGTTTAAATCTTGACGGAAGTTCCGTAGTATGAGGATTAGTCCAGTCAAAGGGTGAGGTTTTTAGTGGGTCGACCAGAACAAGAAGGTCATCCCCACATAACCTAACAGCACTGGGCTTTAAGTATCTGCCTTGGATGTCAAAGGTTATGCAGATTTTCCACTTTCCTTGCAAGAAATGGATTTATTGAAGATAACACCAGATTAGATACAATAAAAGCGATTACCAATGGTAACCCAAACGAAGAATATCCAACTTACACTCATTATACAATATTGTGAAATACTTGTACTACTGATGATAATGTGCGGAAATGATGCAGAGTCGATTCCTTTGAAATCCTTTGACAAATTGATTCGCTAACCGACTTCCTTCAATAAAATGCGGTTATGTAATGCGAGGCGTTAAACTCACGTGTCTGGTCGGAAATTGAACACTAAATTATTAAATCTTTGGTTCTAGGTGATACAAGGAATAATCTTTGATGAAACAATTTTTCCGTAAAATTATTAATCACAAAGTACTCAATAGGACACAGTTAGAACACGTGGATTCACGATTAAAGCGTATGAGAAAAATGGCCGCGACCTGATAATATTTAATATCTCCCATCATCATTAGTAATATTTTATCTCCCACTTAGAAGGTAAAAATAGCAAGTTAAAAATTCGTCTAAACGGCATTAAAGTGTCGACAGTTAAAGACAAAATTTAGAAGTGTTGTCTCTCCTCATTTACTTGAGGATTCCCTCTCTTCCTTGTTACCTTATGATTAGGTCCCATGCCTAATTGGTCATGTTTTTCGGATATATCTAATAATTCTTCAGGTTTAAGTAACTAAGCAAATAATTAAAACAGTTCTTTGGATCTATCAAATAATTTAATCTTTAATAGAAGATTTTAACAATCTAAGCAACACTTTTTCTACTGCAGATCAACTAAAAATGGGTTTCTCAGCTCCAAACTGAAACGGTTTGGTTTCAGATGTTTTTGGTTCAAATGAACAATTAATCAAATTAGTTCTTTGCATCTATTTAATACTTCAACAAATCGCTCGTTTTCAGATGCTTCTGGTTTCAGTAACCAAGCAAATAATCGTATGAGACTCTAAACTCCAATATGGTAGACGACAATTTGAAAATGTTATGCAATTCACTTGAAAATGGTTACTGGGAAGTTTTCGGAGTCTCTGATCACGAATCCGATGTCAGTTTTTTAAAATTCAAAATGGCGGATCCAATATGTCGAACAATTTGAAAATGTTATGAAATTCGCTTGAAAATGGGTACTAAGGGGTTTTCGGGGTCGCTGATTACAAATCCGTGGTCAGTTTTTCAAAATTCATAATGGTGGATCGAATATATCGGACGACAATTTGAAAATTTTATAAAATTCGCTTGAAAATGGGTACTAGGGGTTTTTTGATATAGCTAATTACGAAACTGACTTAAAAATATATATTATTTTAATTATTTTAATATTTCATGAGAAAATGGAACGTGCAAACTCTAATACATGAAAATAGTTTTTTTTATCATCTTTAGCTACCAATTGTAAACTGATATTTCTCGATTCACACCGCGTGGAGGTATGATTATGAATTATTATTTAGCTAAAAAACTAGATTTGTCTTTAGAACATATTGATATTTTTTTGGGTACCATCATCGCTATAAATTAAATAAAAATTTGTTTAAAAAAATATTGGACAATCTTGAGGATACAAACAACAGGAAAGATAGAATTTAATAAGTTCGACAAATGCTAAACTTATTCAGCAAAAAAAAAATTATGACATTTAGAAGTTTATTAATGTGAATATCGTTTAATGAACTGAAATTTTCAGATCAATTTATGGGAAAAATTTTTCTTGAGTAAAATACACACTTCTCAGCAAATTTAAGAGTCATGAAAGTGGTGACTTATAATTATGATTGCACCTTTTAAATCACATCGAAAATAGACAAAAGCAATTTTGCCGAAAATCGTAACTCCTTCCCTTAACAAAATATTCGAGAACTTTGATTTTCAAAATTGAAAAAATGCCGTTTTTATGGTATTTTTTGATATTTTATAACGGTACAAAATTTTTTTTTGAAGTTTTCGTGATATGCATTTGAAAGCTCATATTTTCCTGAACAATTTGCAATTTAGAACTTTTAAAACTATTTAATTACAAATCTTAAGTCAGATTCTTAAAATTTTGAAAAATATTTAATATATTTCTAATTCTTACTTGTTGTGGCGACAGTCCGGCAACGTTTACACTTTGTGTCTGTGAACTACATTGACCAGTGGAAGCGGTTCTGGCTTGTAATGATTTTGTAAGTAAAGTTTGTTTATTAGCAGGTACAGCTTGAGAAGGCGATGTCTGTGAGGTCATC
The DNA here is from genome assembly GCF_019393585.1 of Leptopilina boulardi. NCBI lineage: Eukaryota > Metazoa > Arthropoda > Insecta > Hymenoptera > Figitidae > Leptopilina > Leptopilina boulardi. The sequence continues at coordinate 3,969,625 of NW_026137932.1, read as the reverse complement.
AGCATCGGTTTCGAGGCAGCTGACGAATTCAAATTTTTAATAATTATTTTTTAATTACAAAATTCAATTTTGAATATAAAAAAGAAATTTTTTTTGCTTGTTTCTTTATCAATTATATTAATTAAAAATAAAATAATCGACGTACCCATTATTGGAGCTAAAACTTGTTTATTTCCTGTTAAAATCAATTGGCTCGCTGACATTGGTTTCGCTACAGTTACCAATTGATTTGGTAAAACTGTGGCCTTTGCTTGATTATTTGATTGGCCTTGTCGAGCCATTTGACTAAAACGCGGTCTCGGCGAGCCAAGAAGTTGAATGGCCTGGCCTCCCTAAAATAGGTGGGAATTTTTTTTATTCATTTTGTTTTCTTTCGTCATTAATTATAAAATATATTTCTTACAATCAAAATAAAAATTATACGTTATTCTACACACTAAAGGGTGAATTTTTTGAAAACAATAAAAAAAAATTGTTATTTATGTAAATTCTTTTTTAAACACGACAGTAATTATGAAAATTAAAAATGGCAACAACTAATTATTGTCATTCCTTTAAATTAAATCCCTGAGGCAAAAAAAATCACATTCTGAATACTTGATGAAAATAATTAGAAGACGTTTTCATAATTAGACATTATTATAATAGAAATTAAATAAAACAAAATCTAATGTAAGAAATATGTTTTCTTTTTACCTGTGCGAGAGTTACGGCATTTGTATTACGTATATTTTGTTGAGAGATGCCTTTTACTCCCGGTTGAATAATTTGAGCTGTAGAAAAAGTAAATTATAATTTATTTTTAAATTAATACAATTCAATTATTTACATATTTATCTATTAAAATTATTTCTAATAGATAAATTCATATAATTATATTACTCTCGAAAAAAATTTATTAATTTTATCATTTTCAGAAATTTTAATATTATTAATATTATTAATTAATGAAATAACTTACCGATTGGTAACGATAAATGAGTATTGGCAGGATTCGCAATTACTACAGTTGGCGTAGTTCCGGCAATTGCGGTCGTGACAACAGTTGCAGCCACCATCTGTAAAAAAAAAAATTAAATATAAATTTGTTATTTAATATTTTTCTTTCTCACGCATTACGAAATTTTATTTACACTATTCAGTAAAAAAAACAATTAAATTAAAAATAAGCAGTTTCTTAAACTGTTTTTTGAAAATTTTAACTTCATTGGTTCAACTTACTGGACATAGTAAATTTTTAGTTAGAAAAAAGAAAACGAAAAAAAAAAACTTACACTTGAAACAGTAGTGCAAGTATTTGTTGCTGATGAAATAGGAAGAGAAACGATAACTCCCGTTGGTGTAACAGATCCCGTTGCTGCCGAAACGTTCAGTGACATTGTGATTGGTTGTGACAAACCAGGAAACGATACCTGTTTTAAATAAAAATTTATCATAAATTGAAAAAAAAAAATTTAATTCTCTTTTTTAAAAATTATTTTTCTCTTATTCTAAAATTATAAATTTTGATTTTTATATTCAGATACATAAAATCCATTTTTCTCTAAACAAAAAGAGAATAAAAAAATGTGAAATAAATTATAAATTCTACTAGCAAAATTAAACGCGCGCCAAATTGAGTATTTAATTGTTTGTTATAAAAAAAATTAAAGATTCATATTATCAATAATAATTTAATTTATTAGAATATTATTACATATTAAATAATAATAATGAAAATGATATGTTTACAGATCTCGGATTATGCGACTTTTTCCGACTTTTTTCAAAAATACGACTTTTATCGACTTATTTTAATAAAATGCGACATTTTTTTTTTACATTTGAAAAGAAAATGTAAATAAAATATACATTTTTTTTGTATAAAATGTAGATCTTCTTCAGATCTTCTTCAATTCAATTATTTAAAAAATTTTGAACTAAAATGATTCTTCACTAAATTAATTATTTTTAATAATTTTAATGAAATACATCACAAATTCAATTATATCAAAATTATTTTTCAATTAAAATTTTTATGAAATTTAACAATTGTTTATAATTAAAAAAAAAAATATCACAATAAAATTTAATTTTTTTTTTTTAAATTTCAATTCAAAATAAACTAAAATTCAATTATTACCTGAAATTTTAATTCAAAATCAATTAAAAATCCAATAATTATCCAAAATTTTCAATTTAAAATTTAATTATTTACCAAATTTTCAATTTAAAATGAAATAAAATTCAATTATTTTCTAAAATTTCTTTTCAAAATTAACAAAAATTCAATTATTTTCCAAAATGTCAATTGAAAATCAATTATTTTCAAAAATTTCAATTCAAAATGAACTAAAATTCAATTATTTTCAGAATTTTCAATTCAAAGTCAACTAAAATTTAATTATTTTCAAAAATTTCAAATTAACAATAAACTACAATTCAATTATTTTCCAAATTTTAACTGAAATTTAATTATTTTCAAAATTTTCAATCTTAAATCAACTAAAATTCAATTGTTTTAAAAATTTTGAATTTTAATTTAATTAGTTTCATAAATTTCAATTCAAAATCAACTAAAATTGAATTGTTTTCCAAGTATTCAATTGAAAATAAACTAAAATTCAATTATTTTCCAAGTATTCAATTCAAAATGAACTAAAATTCAATTATTTTCTTAAAATTGTGGTTTTAAAATCAACTAATAGTCAATTATTTTCAAAATTTTAATTAAAATTCAATTATTTCCCAAAAATTTTCAATTTAAAATCAAATAAAATTTCATTATTCTTAAAAATTTGAATTCAAAATTAATTGAATTTTCAATAATTTGAATTTAAAAGCATCTAAAGTTTAATTATTTCTAAAATTTTCCATCGAAAATTTTTTTTTTAAATTTAATAATTTCAATTATAACTCTAAGGAAATTCAATTATTTTTAACTATTTTAATAATATTCTTTGAAAATTCAACTATCTGAAACCATTTTTCAATTAAAAATGATTTTCAAATTATTGTATTTTGTCCGCATTTTGTAATAAATTTTTAGTGAAATCATCTAAAATTTTAATTACAAAACACTTAAAGTTTCAATTAATTTCAAAAATCTCAAATTTAAATCTTTGAAAATTCAATTAAATTTAAAAAATGTAAAATTATTTTTAGTACTGTAAAATTTAATAATTGTTTGAAAATTAACAATATTTTTTGAAATTTAATTATTTCTAAAAATTTCAACTTTAACCCTTCGAAAGGGATTATTATTAAAAAAAAAAATTTTTATTTAAAAATCTGTAAAATATTTTTGTTAAAATAAAAAACAAATCCACTTTTTTTTGGAATATAAATCGATTAAAACGACTTTTTTGTGTCTTGAAGTTGATTCGAGGCCTGTGTTTTTATAATTAATATTTAATAGGTATTCGTTGGCCCCTGGTATCTTAAAAATTAATTTTGAAAAATAAATTTTTTTCAAATTACTATCTTGTACGAAATTTCCTGGCGCATCTTTTTTCTCATCATAAATTTTTTGTATTTGTATAGAATTTTTGAATGAATATACAACTTTAAAAAAAATTTTGTTGGTAAACGTTGTGTACTTCAGCTTCGTGAATTGAATTTTCGAATTTGGAATTTTAAAGAAACTTATTCCGAAATTTGGAAACACAATTATACAACTTTGGCAAAAATGAGAAAAAGAATTGTCAACATTTGACACGTCATAAGATTACTATTCAAAAAAACACGTGAAATCAGAAAAGGCCAACTTCAAGTTAGGACAGAAGGATAGACCAAGCATTTTATTATTATATAATTTTACCTGAACATTTTGAAGTCCATTAATGGAATTGGGTAAATTAGCTAAATTGACGCCTTGAAGACTGACGTTGGCAGGCGGTGGACTCGTCATTGGACTCGTTGGTTGGCTACCCTGATTCGAAGAGGCCGTTAGTCTTTCCAATAAGGACGAGGCACTATTTATCCCTGGAATTGGATTATCAGCCGAAGGTGTACCGGCAAGAAGAGCCGAAAGACCTGGCATTGATAATCCAAGCGTTGAGTCTTGAACTCGAGCAAGTCGCACCGTTGCGCCTTTTACCGGTTGTTGTTTTCCTGCCAATTGACTAGCAAGTGCCGAACTAAAATTCACCCTCATCTAAAAACAAATAAAAAAAAAAATATTATTATATAACTAGTTCACAAAATTATACTGCAATTTTTTTTTTTTTTTGTTTAATTCAGCAAAATTTGATTTTAAAACTTTTCTACTCTTCTCTTAAATATAATGTGAATTAAAAACATTACCCAAACAATTGATTCTTCGTTAAATATGAATATAATTTAATGAAGACAACCGCAAGCAACAATTTCAATAATTTTACTTTTTCGAAAATACTTTAAGAAACAAAATCACTTACGGGCGAATTTTTGAAAACTTATGTGCATAAAATTTCAGGTTACAGACAAAAAATTTACCGTATCGAAAAAATACAAAAAATAAAAAAAAAATCATAGTCATAATACCCAAAAATTTGATTTTTATGGCAAAAACCAAAAAAAATCTTAAAATTTATGGTTTTTTTTAGTTTTCACCATAGAAATTAAATTCTTGGGTATTGTCACTATGATTTTCGTAAACAGCGCAAAATATATTTTTTATTTCTCATGCTTCTTTTTAAATTTTTCATATTTTACACGAAAAACGAAAAAAACTACGAATTTTAGAACTTTTTTTTATGGTTTTCATCATAAAAATCACATTTTCGGGTAAAATATGAAAATTTGAAAAAAAGCATGATACATAAAAAATGTATTTCGATGCGCTGATTACGAAACTTATAGTGACAATAAAGCAAAATTTAATTTCTATGGTGAAAACCATAAAAAAACCATTAATTTTAGAACTTTTTATATTAAATTCGACACAATTAAATTCAACACATGAAAATAATCTTTCCTTTTGTGTCGAATTTAATTTATTATTTTTTATAGCTGTGTAGAATTTACTAATGTAATATTAATTTTTGTAGAATTATAAAAAAAAATATTTTTATTTTTCTAATTCTAAATCTTAATGTGTTGAGTTTATTTGTGTAGAGTTTATGGAGATAATTTTCTAGTTAATAGTTTATTGTGTAGGTTTTTTCGATGTAGTATTTAATTGTATAGAATATATTTTTATTTTATTGAGAATTTACTCGTGTACAGTTAACGGTGGAGTATTTTCTTGTGTAAAGTTTTCTCGTTTTGAATTTTATTATTTTCATTTAATATATTGAATTTTGAATGTGTACAGTTTATTTGTGAAGGATTAAATTATTTTTATTTGATGTGTAGAATTTATAAATGTTGAGTTTAATTGTGTAGAATTTTATAAATAATCGGAAATAAAGAAAATATTATTTTCATGTGTAAAATTTAATTGTGTCGAATTTAATTTTTTATTTTTTATAGCTGTGTAAAATTTACTGATGTAGTATTTATTTGTGTAGAATTATAAACAATTTTTTTTTTCATTTTTCTAATTCTAAATCTTAATGTGTTGAGTTTATTTGTGTAGAGTTTATGAAGATAATTTTCTAGTAAATAGTTTATATTGTGTAGGGTTTTTCGATGTAGTATTTAATTGTGAAGAATATATTTTTATTTAATTTTGTTGAAAATTGACTCGTGTACAGTTAGCGGTGCAGTATTTTTTTGGTGTAGAGTTTATTTGTGTTGAATTTGTACCGCCCCGTTCGATTAATGTGATATTTATAAAAATATCGTTACCTGGCCAGTGGTGTTTGGTACGGCTATCACATTGCCATGGCTAATCACTCTTTGTGGAATGGAAGCATTTAAAGAGATCCTCCTTGGCTGTGTCTTTTGTGGTGCTATATTCACTGGATTACTATTCAATAAACTGAGAATTGCAGCATTATTCGATTTTGGAGGAGCTTGCGCGTTATTGTTCATGGCAGCTGCCGCGGCATTCGCTATAAATCAAATTAAAAAAAATTAATAACAAATTACTTAATAATAATAATAATAGTTTAATAATAAATATTAACCTGCAACTTGTTGTTGGTGTTGGAATTTTTTAGCAGAATTCATTAGGGAAGTAACAAGAGCGCTTATTGCTGGATTGGTCGAATGATTTTTAAATGAAACTTCAGTTGAACTTTGACTTGTATCGGCAATACTGCTTTGCGTTCCAGCTTGCAATTGAGCTTGCTGAAATATAATTTATATTAATTTAAATAAATATAAATAAATATCGATAATTGGGGCTATTTTACTCACCCCGAGGGGCTATTATACTCAACGCCAGTTTTTAATTAATAAAATATTTTTATATTGAAATTTCGAAACTTGACGCTTGGTGTAAATATTGTTTGATAGTTTTTATACAGAGGACACTAAATGTTATTACTATTTTTTTTGTCAAAATGCAGAAAAAATTCTCTGAATAATTATATTCACTTCTTAAAAATTATTTATTTTTACAAAATTCTTTTCGTGAAGCTCTGAGTAAAAATGTAGCGTTTTTTTGAGTATAACAATCCCGCTTGGCCGTATACTCTTTAAATTCAAATTTTGTGAATAAAAAATTACAATTTTTTTTTGTATTTTCTAATTTTTGTAGAAATTTTTTTTTTTTTGAAAATTTAAGATTTAAAGATGAATTAATTTTGAATTATTAAGATTAAAAGTGAAAAATTTTCTCACCAAAATTGGAACATTTGTGGTTGTATTGTTAATGGGAGCGGGTTGTTTTTGTTGAAAGACAAAAATTCCTGATCCATTGCAAGGAGTAGGATCAGCAACGGCGGCAGCAGCAGACATTGTGGACGCTTCGATTTGTACCGGAATTGGTGCATTTGGAACTCCATTGGCAAGTGGTTGAATAACAGTGTTGACATTGCCAATTGTGTCCAATTGAGGTATATTTTGAATAACATTTGCAGCATCGGAAGAAGTAAGATTCACTTGCGCTGACGTTGAAGCCTCCATAGCGGCTTTCATGGAAGCCACTTGTCCAGCTAAATTATTTAACTGACCTTGCGCGCGCGAAAGAATCTAAAAAAATAAAAATCATTCACATAACAATATTATTTTATAATTTGTTTTACCGAATGATTAATTCTAAATTCTATTCATAAAATAGCTATTTTCTTTGATTGCAATAGATCAATTGAGGTCTTTTTAATTAAATTATGAAGCAAATTTATAAACGTACCTGTTGCTCAACGTGTTGATTCTGCTGAGCCTGCTGCAACTGTTGAGCTACCAATTGAGCCTGTTGAGCCTTGAAAATAATTAGAAAATTAAAAAGATTGAAAAATTTTTGAATTTGAATTTTTAATTAGTTCTGATTAATTTTCAGGCAACGGATTATACAAGTTTTCGACTTTTTTTTGACTTTTTTTCAAAGATACGATTTTTATCGATTTATTTTAATAATGCAAATTTTTCGATTTTTTTTTTTTACATTTTTTACAAAATTTTAAAACGAAATACATTTTTTTTTAGTATACAATGCAGATATTCTTCGGATCTTCTTTATTTCAATTATTTAACAACATTTTTAACTAAAATTCTTTTCTAAGAATTATTAATAATTATTTTTGATAATTTTAATGAAATTATTCATAAATTTAATTTATCTTAAACTAATTTTCAAATTTTTAATTTTAGAAAATTTTAAATAATATTTTAAAATTAAAAAAAAATATCAACAAATTAAAATTAGCAAAAATTTTAATTTAAAATCACTTGAAGTTCAATTATTTTCAATTATTTCAATTTAAAAACCTACTAAAATTTTCTATCTTAAACTTTCTGAAATTAAATATTTTCAACTATAACTCCTTCGAAATACAATTATTTTATGTAATAATTGTTCAAAAATTCAATTATCTTAAAGGATCTTTCAATTAAAAATTTTTGAAATTCAATTTTTCTCTGTAATTTCTAATAAATTCTTCAGCAACAGAAATCACTGAAAATTTCAATAAAAAATCATTTGTAGTTCAATTAGTTTCAAAAATCTGAATTGTAAAACTTTAAAAATTCAATTACTTTTGAAAAAAGGTTATCTAAAATTATTTAAATTGATAAATTATGTTCAATTCTGTAAAATTTAATTATTTCTGAAATTAAACAACTGTGATTCTTTATAAATTCAATTACTTTTCATAATTTTTGAAATATTCTTCAAAAATTCAATTATCTGAAAGAATTTTTAAATTGAAAATTTTTTGAAATTCAATTATTCATTTAATTATTCAATTATTTTCAAAAATATGAATTATAAAACTTTTGCAAAAAGTTATTTAAAATTATTTAATAAAATAATTTCAATTATGTAAAATTCAATTATTTTTGAAATTTAACAACTGTAATTCATTAGAAATTCAATTATTTTTCATAATTTTTGTAATTTTCTTCAAAAATTCAATTATCTGCAAGAATTTTTCAATTGAAAATTTTTTGAAATTCAATTATTCATTTAATTATTCAATTATTTTCAAAAATCTGAATTATAAAACTTTTGCAAAAAGTTATTTAAAATTATTTAAAAAAATAATTTCAATTATGTAAAATTCAATTATTTCTGAAATTTAACAACTGTAATTCATTAGAAATTCAATTATTTTTCAGAATTTTTGTAATTTTCTTCAAAAATTCAATTATCTGAAAGAATTTTTCAATTGAAAATTTTTTGAAATTCAATTATTCATTTAATTATTCAATTATTTTCAAAAATATGAATTATAAAACTTTTGCAAAAAGTTATTTAAAATTATTTAATAAAATAATTTCAATTATGTAAAATTCAATTATTTCTGAAATTTAACAACTGTAATTCATTAGAAATTCAATTATTTTTCAGAATTTTTGTAATTTTCTTCAAAAATTCAATTATCTGAAAGCTTTTTTTAATTAAAAAATTTTTGAAATTCAATTTTTGTCTGTAATTTAAATAAATTCTTTAGCAACAGAAATTACTAAGAATTTCAATTAATAATCACTTGAAATTCAATTATTTTCAAATGATATGAATTGTAAAACTTTGAAAATTCAAATTACTCTTGAAAAAAGTTATCTAAAATTATTTTTTAAAATTATTTTCAATTCTGTAAAATCGGAAATTTAACAAAATCTTTCGAAATTCAATTATTTATAATAATTTAAATATTTTTTTCAAAATTTCAATTATTTTTAAAATGTTTTAAATAAAAACTCAAAAATTGAATAATTGTTGTCCAAAAAAAACACTGCAGCAGTTTAAAATTTTTTGCAAAAAATTCAAATAAATTAATTAAATCAAACTCCAAAAAAATTTTTTTAAATTTTTTAAAATGGAACTTCAAGAATTTTATTTTAGAAATTTGTACTTAGTAATTAAAATTTTGAAAATTTGTCATAGTTTAATTCTGAAATATTGAAAATAAATTTTCTTGATAATAATAATATTCTTATTGAAGAATTAATTAAATGAATTTAATATCTAATAACATTAATTATTTAAAGTAAAATATTTATTAACTAATTTTTAATTAAAATAAAAAAATCGACTTTTTTTGGATTGTAAATCGACATAAAACTCCTTTTTTCGCCTTAAAGTCGATTTGTGGCTTTGAATTTTATTCTCATCCAAATGAAGAAAAAGAAAACAGAATTAAATGAAAATTTACGATTATATGTCAGAAAAATAATTCTTACACTGATAAAATAGAATTTTTTGTTGATAATTTTGAATATAAATTTGTCATTGCTTTTCGTTAATTACTTTTTGTTAGTACCACAGTGTAGAATTTACTTTTGTTTAAAGTGTTTTCTTTTTTTTTTTGTTTGGTCTTACAATTATTAAAATTTAATAATTTTATACGAAAGGGATTTTTTTTTGTAAGCCAGTTTATATTGTATAAATAAAAATAAAATTTTCACCTGTTGTTGACTACGTTGCATGCCTGGGGTGCACGTAACTCGAGGAACCTGCCCCGGCACAGCGTGTTTTATTCTAACATTTTTCTTTCCCTCTTCTGTGAAAATTTCTGTAAACTGCTGAATATATTGAGTGGCCAGAACTCTATTACCGAGGGTGAATCTGTTTAGAAAACAAAAAAAAAGAGAGATAAGTAAATTTAGGAATTTACAATTTATTTCCCAATTATCTATCGATGAAACCACCAATTTTCTTTAAGAATGTAAAACGTTTTAAAACAAAATTTATGAAAATTATAATTTATTTCTACTTTATTTTTCAAAACATAATAAAATTGTGAGAATAATAAATTCTAAAAAGAAGGCATTTTATCAATATTTTACTAAGATCTTTTTTTAAAAAACGTAATTTCCAGTTTCATAAAAATTAACAGAATTTTTAAAATGATAAACGCTTTATCATTTTAGACTTATTTTAAAGATAGTGAACAATGAGAATTGTTTGTAATTTACAAAAAAAAATTTGTTTCCTAACAAATGTAAGTCATTAAAGTTGTATTAAAAAAAAAATTTATAAAACAAAAAAATAATTTTTAAAATTCAAATAAATTTATTTAATTTACCTGCATGACGATCCATTTTTTTCACCCTCTCGATAATCTCTGTCCACGTAGAGCTCTCCCAGGTACTCAAAATTGGAAAGTCTTTGTAGGATTGAGAGCTTTATGTGGTAGATTCGTCCTTGGCCCCTTTCAGTCTCTAATATATATTCTTCTACAAGTTGTGGCATGCAGTCTTTCGTTTCTCGCGGTCGCTCCAATTGTTTCGCGTATCTAGAGGCGAAAAATTACATTTACTTTCTATTTTTATTTTTTCGTATTTCAATAATAATTCTTTAACATTTTAATATTTAACTACCAAATAGAAAAAACTTTTTTTTTTAACTTTTAACGAATACCGTTTCTTTTAAAATTATTAAAAAATTTTTTGTCAAAAATAATTTTAATCACTAAAACAACAATCGAAAATAGAATTAATTAATTCATCAGAATTTTTTATAAAAAAAATTTATTTTAATAAAATATATTTTAAAAATGTTTTTAAAGAATTTTATTAGAAATAATAATTTTTTAAACGAATTTTCATTTTTCTAATTAATATTTGACTGAATTTCTTTTCATACAAATTTTTATTTAACATAATTTTTACTTAACGAATTTTTTGTTTTGCAAAATTTTTAATTTTACAGTCATTTAATTTACATGACTTTTTATTTAAGAGAATTTGAATTTAAAAAAAAAAAATTCTCATTCAATCGAATTTTTAAATGACTAATTCCAATTTACCGAATTTTAATTTGTCCTAATTTTTATTTGTATGAGTTTTTTTAATTGATAAAATTTTAAATACGACGAATTTTTATTTAACCGAAATTACAAATGGTCGAACAAATCATTGACAGAAAGAATTCGGCGCAATTTTTAAAATTGGCCAATCACGAATTTTTTTATGATAATTTCTAATTGGACAATTTTAAAAATTGCGCCGAAATTTTACTGTCGATGATTTATTCGGTCATTTGTAATTTCGGAAAAATTAAAAATCGACGAATTGGAATTTCTGTCGTTTAAAAATTGGAATCACATAAAATTTGATTGAATGAGAATTCTGTTTAATTAAAATTCGCTTCAATTAACATTATTTTAAATAAAAAGTCAACTAAAAGAAATAAGTGTAAAATAAAAATTCTGCTAAAAAATTTTTTGTTGTATGTTAAAAAATTCGTATAAAAAGAAAATTTGATAAATTTTTTGTTGTATGTTAAAAAATTCGTATAAAAAGAAAATCTGATAAATTTTAATTCGAAAATTGCAAATTTGTCTTAAAAAGTAATTATTTCTAATAAAATATTAAAATGCAAAATTTACACAAAAATCGATAGTTTTAATTTTTAAATAAATTAAATTTATATAAAATTAAAGAAAAGAATCAAGTAAATTTTAGTGGATAATTTTTCGTTTGATAATTTTGAAAAATTTAGTATATTTATTACAAATATCTAGAAAAAAAAAATTAAGAGTATTTAAAAATATTAATAGAATTATTGAAATTATTTCATAATTAGTGAAACTTTTTCATAATTATTGACAAAAAAACTATTTCATATAATTATTAAAATATATTATAGATCATAAATTAATTAATATCAATGCTTTCTTCTTATTTTTGTAAATTAAAAAAAGAGATAATTAATTAATTTTACCTTAAGACTTCAAGTGGTGAGCTCGGTGGCAAAAGTGGAGGATTGGCAAGACAAGGCGTTCGACAATTGTGAGCTACTGGTGTTCCATTCTTTGCACGGATTTTCTGCATTAAATCCTGTATCGTAAATCCTTCAGGCTGTGACAATTGCTCTAATTTCCTTTTGCGATTTACCGTTACCTGGCGAAAAAAAATATATATATATATTAATGAAAAATTAATTTTGGTGGTAGAAATAGAGAAAAAAAAAAAACAATTACAAACCTGAGAAAACTTTTTGGCTTGGCGCATTAATTGATGATCGGTGAGAAGGGCTCTTGATTGTTGAAGCCGTGTTGTTGCCAAACTTGGAATTGGATTTGGATCTAAGCATAAGGGACCTTGTGTAGCTGCCACCAAATGTGACTCAAGCACCAGCCTCTCTTCGTGACTCCATTCTCCGTTGCTCGTCAATGTTGAAACATCCGAAAGAACGCTCTAAATACACAAACGTTAATACATTTCTTAGTAAATAAAAAGTTTTTTTTTTTTTTTTTTGTATCGAATTACTATTTTTAACTTTGCGGTACTTTCAAAATTAAACAAAATTCAGTTAATGGAATCTAGATTTAACAATTTTTAATTTTTAATTCAAATATCAAAATCAAAACTAAAAGTTGAATTTTACTTCTGAAAATTTATTCCGAAATAAAAGTATTTTTAAATTTTGTTTTAATTCTATGAACTCAATATTTGTTTGCCGCTTCGGGGGCAAAAATCGACCCTTTTTTTAACATCCTGAAAATTTAAAATACAAGTATGATAGTTTTTTCTAAACATAAATATACCTGAGTTGTTGGTTTGAGTAAGACATGATGAATATCAGGTTTGGTGTGATGTCTGCGATAATCTCGAACCTCAGCAATTATACAACCATCGTAGAATAAGTGTGAATGGCTTGATTCCAATTGCTCGGCCAACATTGCAGGCAGCTGACCATTATCAATACAAGATAGAAATTCCCCTTGCTCATAACCCATCAATTGAGTCTCCGAAAGCAGAGCATTCTTGTCATATTGACTTCCTTTATCGCTGTTTTTTTCGAATTATCAAAAAATTTCTCCAATTATTCCAGTCATTAATTTCAATAACAAAAAAAAAAAATATATATATATATCAACTTACCTATTTCTTACGCCTAATGAGTATCCTTTGTTGCTAGCGTACAAATTAACAATCAGCGTGTGCAGGCTTTCACGCTGAACCAATCGCCCCAAGAGATCGCATTCATTTTGAAGATTTTTCTGTTATTCCAAAAAAAGAAAAAGTTAATCACAAAAAAAGAAATAAACAACTAATAAATTAACAATTTTTTACAATTTTCATTTAACTGATCTGCTTTTTCATTATAACAGGTCTCGGATCGACTTAAAGGCACAAAAAAAGTTTATTTTAGTCGATTTTATATTCCAAAAAAAAAGTGGATTTTTTTTATTTTAACAAAATTTAATTGGTTAATGAATAATTTACTTTAAATAATTAATGCAAGTTATCTAACAACTGCAGGGAAAAAAATTCCCTGACCTAAATTACAAAAAATTTTTATTTTGATACAATTTTAAATCATTTACCTGTCTATTATCCACTAATTTCATATGTATTTGAATCAAATAAATAATGTTTCGTAAAAAAAAAATATATTTAAGTGAAATAAATAAACTAATTGGAGACATATAAATATTCTCAACATTTAATTTAAAAAAACTTTTACGGCGTTAAATTTTAAATTATCAAATTTTTATTTAGTAAAATTATATAAAGCAGATTTTCCAGTACACCAAATTTCAAATTAATACAATTTCAATTTAACGGAATTTATTTCAAGAAAAATTGCAGAAAGAAAATTTTTTTTCAACAGAATTGTTAGTTTTTAGTAAATTTCTCTTTATCAAAATTAACAGAATTGTCATTGAATAAATCGACAATTAACAGAAATTCTATTTAACAAAATTCCTTAATTAACAAAGTTTTTATTAAAGAAAATTTTAATTCCAACTAATTCTTATTTAACAGAATTTCTCATTTAAGAAAAATTCTACTTAGTTCTTTTTTTGTTAATTTTTTATAGACATAAATTTCGTTAAATTGAAATTATATTAATTTAAAAATTTTTTAAAAGTATTAGAAAAAATGCTTTATAAGAGTTTTGCTAAATAGAAATTATCAGGCTTCGAATCGACTTAAAGGCACAAAAAAGTCGTTTTAGTCGATTTTATATTCCAAAAAAAAAGTCGATTTTTTTTATTTTAATAAAAAAGTATTACAGATTTTTAAATAAATTTTTTTTTTTTAAATAATAATTTTTGAAGAGTTAAAGTTGAAATTTTTAAAAATAATTGAATTTCCAAAGAATTTGTTAATTTTCAGACAATAATTAAATTTTACAGAACTAAAAATAATTTTTATCAAATATTTTTTGATAACATTCTTTAAAAATAATTGAATTTTCAAAGATTTACGCTTGAGATTATAGAAATTAATTGAATTTCAAGTGATTTTTAATTAAAAATTTTTGATGATTTTACTAAAAAATTTATTAGAAATTCCAGACAAAAATACAATAATTTTAAAACCGTTTTTAATTGAAAAATTGTTTCAAATAGTTGAATTTTCGAAGAATATTATAAAAATAGATAAAAATAATTGAATTTCACGAGAGTTATAATTGAAATTATTAAATTATTACATTTGAAATAGAAATTTTTGAAAATAATTAAATTTCAATTGATATTTTTGATAATAATTTAATTTTAGTTGATTTTGGATTGAGAATTTTGATAATTAATTTGGAATTGAAATTTTTGAAAATAATTAAATTTTAGTTGATTTTGAATTGAAAATTTTGGAAAATAATTGAATTTCAATTGAAATTTTGGAAATTTTGGCCTATTAAATATCTACTTTTTCAAGTTCAATAAATAATTTTTTATTTGTACCAAAAAATACAAAATATTCAATTTATAAATGAAAAAATATTTTAAATAACATTTTTATTAAATAATTAATATTAATTAATAATAATTAAATTTTATTTTATTAAATAATTTGTAAACATTAAAATTTGATGCTTATTAATTATATATTTTTTTTATTTTAAATTATTATTATAATTATTAATATTATTATTATTATTAATACTGCAAATATATTTTGTGTTTATTGTTATAAAAGTTATAAATATTAAATATTTATTTATTATTATATTTAATATATTATTTACTTTAAATAAATTCTATTTGTTTGTAGTTTCTAATAAAAATTGTTTTCTTTTTTTAATAAATTTATTAGAAATTATAGACAAAAAGTGTACTTAAAAATCTTTTCAATTACAAAATGCTTTTAGATAATTAAATTTTCGAAGAATATTATAAAAATCATTAAAAATAATTAAAATTATTGCAAATAATTAAATTTCAAGTGATTTTGAAGTAAAATTTTTTAGTAATTTTATTTGCTAATTTTTTTTTAAATTATAAACAATTATTAAATTTTATAAAAATTTTAATTGACAAATAGTTTAAAATAGTTGAATTTCAGGAGAGTTATAATTGAAATTATTAAATTATTACATTTGAAATTGAAATTTTTGAAAATAATTAAATTTCAAAATGAAATTTTGGATAATAATTTAATTTTAGTTGATTTTGGATTGAGAATTTTGATAATTAATTTGTAATTGAAATTTTTGAAAATAATTAAATTAAATTTTAATTAAAATTTTGGATAATAATTTAATTTTAATTGATTTTGGATTGAGAATTTTGATAATTAATTTGGAATTGAAATTTTTGAAAATAATTAAATTTTAGTTGATTTTGAATTGAAAATTTTGGAAAATAATTGAAGAATTTATTAGAAATTGCAGACAAAAAGTGTACTTAAAAATCTTTTTAATTACAAAATGCTTTCAGATAATTGAATTTTCGAAGAATATTATAAAAATCATTAAAAATAATTGAAATTTTTGCAAATAATTAAATTGCAAGTGATTTTGAATTAAAAATTTTCAGTAATTTTATTTGCTAATTTTTTTTTTTAAATTATTAAAAAAATTATTAAATTTCATAAAAATTTTAATTGACAAATAGTTTTAAATTGTTGAATTTCTGATGAATTTCATTAAAATTATTAAAAATAATTAATTTAGTGAAGCATTTTAGTTCAAAATTTGCTAAATACCTAATTGTAATAAAAAAGATCTAAAGAAGATTTGCATTTTATACTTAAAAAATCGTATTTTGTTAAAAAATTTTGTTAAAAAAAAATGTAAAAAAAAAATCGAAGAAGTCGTATATAATCCGAGGCTTGTTATAAAACAAATTTGAATTAAAATATAAAATTATTATTTAGTAAATTATTATTATTCTTACCAGAACTGAAGCTGGAGTTGCATGCGGAACTTTGGACAGTTCTTCGAAATACAGTCTAGTAAGTTTCGATTGGATAGTATGTTTAGAATAGCTTTGCTCCTTCTTGTGGGCCGAGGGCAGTTTCTCTGACATTAAACCATGACCTGGTGTGTCTTTACAGGTTTTAGAAACCTGATTTATTAATTCCTGACAAATTGAATAAAAAAAAAATCGTTATTATTTTTCGTTATCGAAAACTATTTAAATGGACATTTTTTTTTTGAGAATTTTTCTATTTTGGCTCAAATTATAAAATTTGGCGCCCAAAATCATTTTTGTTATTTCTTTATTCAGCTATTTCAAATTTCAATGAAATCACCCTCTTAATAATTCCATTAAATTAACAATTTGTGAAAAGAAAAATTCGAAAAAATAAAAAAATTAGATGAAATGAAAATTTTGCTATTTAAAAATTCGGCTAAATTTAAATTCAATTAAATTTCAATTCTTTTAAATAAATATTTTAAATAAAAGAAAAAAAAATGCGAAAAAAAATGCAAATTCTGTTATGTAAAAATTTGTTTAAAAAGATATATTAATAAGAGAAAAAAAATATATTAATAAATAGAAAAATATTCATAAATAACAAAAAAAAAAAATAATTTTTTAAAAATACGGAAATTTGTTAGACAAAAATTTTTTTCACCTGTGCCTGCCTACAAGCATCTTCCAAATTGGAAGAGGTGGCGATCATCTTATCTCTTCTTTATTCAATATATCTAATGTCATATTTCATGCAATACTTCTTCCCATTCTGTAACAAAAATCGTATCTTTATTTTTCATTTGTTAATTAAAAGAAGAAAAAAAAAAGTTAACAGAATCAAATATCAAATTAATTTATTATTTTAAAAATATTTTATTAGGCCTATTAAATATCTACTTTTTCAAGTTCAATAAATAATTTTTTATTTCTACCAAAAAAATACAAAATATTTAATTTATAAATGAAAAAATATTTTAAATAATATTTTTATTAAATAATTAATATTAATTATTAATTAATTGTTATTAAAATAATAATTAAATTTTATTAAATAATTTTTAAAAATTAAACTTTGATGGTTATTAAGTATATTTTTTCTATTTTAAATTATTATTATAATTATTATTATTATTATTATTAATACTGCAAATATATTTTGTGTTTATTGTTATAAAAGTTATAAATATTAAATATTTATTTATTATTATATTTAATATATTATTTACTTTAAATAAATTCTATTTGTTTGTAGTTTTTAATAAAAATTGTTTTCTTTTTTTTAATAAATAATTAAAATTATATGAATTAAATTTAAATAAAAAAAATATCTAATTTACAGAAAATAGAAACAATTTTTACTGAAGAAAACCTAAACAAGGGTAGAAATATTTTTAAAAAAACTAAAATTTAGTATTGCAATAATTTAGTTTCAAAATTTATTTCAAAAACTCAAAAATTACAAAAAAATTCAATATTCTAAAAATTTTTCATGCTTTTCGAACAGCTGATTCAAACGGTACATAAATAAACATTCTGCCTTGATTTTCTGTATCACAAGGTGAATGAGAAAAAAAAACATTTTCACAAACTCCATTTCATTAATTTTTCACTTTTCTCATTTCTACTTTAAAATTTTGCCAAATACATTAAATATTTTGAATATTAATTATATTGATATAAATTTAAAATTAAAAAAAAAAAAAAAAAAAAAAAAAAATTTGTAAAAATTTATCAATGAACAAAAAATTACAAACAAAATTTATTCCTAATTTTTTTTTTTAGAAAAGAAGAAAATAAATGTAAAAAAATAAAATAAAATTCCAACAATACAAAAAAAAAAAAAGAATAAAATTTACAAACAATTTACAAACTACTTGAAAAATTAATTTTTGTGTAAAAAAAATAGTCACAAAAATGAAAATTTTCTTTCTCACACTAAATTTTTGTTTCGAAAAACAAAAATTAAATATTTTTTGCTAAAAATCAAAAAAGTCACAAAAAAAATTAAATCTTATAAATACGAAAGTATTTTCAAAAACAAAAACACTGATTTTTCCCAGAGAAAAAGAAAATAAATAGAGAGAGAGAGAAGTAAAAAATAGAACAAAAATAAGTGACTTTGAAAAGTTAAGAAAATGAAAAAAATATATATATATAAGTGCTACACATAACTTTTGTTTTTTCTTTTTTTTTTATCGAGATGAAGCTTCTTGAAATCTTATCGCATTTGGCATCATCGTTAACGTGTTGAAACACAAACACATACACAGTGAGAGAAATTTAGACACGAAAAAAGCAAAGAAAATAAAAAAAAAAAAAAAAAAACTTGAATTCTCGAAAAAAGAGAAAGGGGACGAAGCAAAAAGAAAAAAAAAAGAGGTTAGAGTTCGAAACTCACCCGATGATGAGGTTAGGATGATTCGAAGTTTGAGAGAATTTATATACATATATATACACAAACACACACACACACATTTATATTATAATTTGCAAAAAGGAGCGCATCTGTCGAAACGTCAAAACATGAGAGTAGAGAGGGTTTGAGGGAAACGGGGTGGGGGGGAGGTGTGATGGGATATCTTGGAAATGAGGTTATGTGAAAGTCTATAAAAAAAAAATTCTCACTTTTTAATTTACACATAAAAAAATTTAGAATTAAAAGAAATAAATAAATTTTCACAATATAATTACCTTGATAGTGATTAAACAACACTTGGATGATAAACATTTGGACACCAAAAGCAAAAAAAAAAAAAATATATCTCACACACAATTTTTTTTTTCACACACACAAATACACACTTACACTCTCCTAACCTCACACAGTGATCGATAAACAATCCAAATTTTTAATAACAATATTTTTTTTTTATTTATAACCGCGTGAATTCGCGGCACTTATTTATTTATTTTTTTAATAAATAGTTTCTATAGTTGAGAAATGTCATTTTCGAGTAACAAGTAACCTATTATACAAACACCAGACATCAGGCACAGACTGCGCGAGAAATGGGAAATGCATAAGCCACTAAAAAAAAAAAGTTATACACAATTTGAATTTTCACATTTTTATTTTGTTCATTCATTCACAGTTGGCGCTGAAAACATTTTGTGTGGTTTTTTGTTTTTAGCGACAACTATTGGGGATAAATTGTACTAAAAATTGAGACACATTGATGGGTAGCGTAGCCTCAAGGTACTTCTACAAATTACTATTTTCCTTTTTTAAAGGTGCTTTTATACTTCCAGTATTTTGGTCGTTGGATTGAATTTTCACGGAGAATCACTGCATTTTGATTATGGAGCATTTACACTTTCGGTAAAAAATTTTCTTTACCTTACATTTTCCGAAATACAGATACCTAATTGGTTGTCCAGAATCTGATTTATTGTGGACAAATCATGTAAAGGTGCTTAAGGTGCTTATATACCTCAAATTTCGATCAGATGAACATTATTTCTGGACCGTGAAAATGCGTGAAAAGTCATTTTCACGGCGGGTATTTTTGAATTGTTTTATACAAAAAATGTTTTTTTAAGAAAAATAATATTAAATAATTGTTTTAATATGTAAGAACACTTTAAAATAGTGATAGAGAGATGATTTGATTAAAAAATTTAGCAAATTTTGCTTTAAAACGTTTTCTGCTACAAGAAAGTGTAAAATGACGATGTTTGTGAAATGGTTTGTACAGTGCTTCTTCCTTGTTAGTGTCTCTCAGAGTTTTGTTTATGTTATGTCGTTTCTTTTTAACTTGTAATTAATAATGAGTGCTGAAAATAAATCGGTAAGTTGAAATGTTTATCAAATAAATTTAAATTCAACTAATTGTTTCGAATAACTGAAAGAAACATGTACACATGTACACTGTACAAACCATTTCACAAACATCGTCATTTTACACTTTCTTGTAGCAGAAACGTTTTAAAGCAAAATTTGCTAAATTTTTCAATTAAATCATCTTTTTATCACTATTTTAAAGTGTTCTTACATATTAAAACAATTATTTAATATTATATTTCTTAAAAAAAACATTTTTTGTTTAAAACAATTCAAAAATACCCGCCGTGAAAATGACTTTTCACGCATTTTCACGGTCCAGAAATAATGTTCATCTGATCGAAATTTGAGGTATATAAGCACCTTCACTTTGCATTTTCCGAAATACAGATACCTGATTGGTTGTCCAGAATCTGATTCATAGTGGACAAATCATGTAAGTGTATTTCGAAATACAAAGTAAAGAAAATTTTTGCCGAAGGTGTAAAGGCTTCATAACAAAATTGAATTTTCTCGATGGAAATAGAATATAGAGCCAATCAAATTTCGTATAAAAGCATCTTTAAGGTGCTTATGTACCTCAAATTTCGATCAGATGAACATTATTTCTGGACCGTGAAAATGCGTGAAAAGTCATTTTCACGGCGGGTATTTTTGAATTGTTTTAAACAAAAAATGTTTTTTTTAAGAAATATAATATTAAATAATTGTTTTAATATGTAAGAACACTTTAAAATAGTGATAAAAAGATGATTTAATTGAAAAATTTAGCAAATTTTGCTTTAAAACGTTTTCTGCTACAAGAAAGTGTAAAATGACGATGTTTGTGAAATGGTTTGTACAGTGTACATGTGTACATGTTTCTTTCAGTTATTCGAAACAATTAGTTGAATTTAAATTTATTTGACAAACATTTCAACTTACCGATTTATTTTCAGCACTCATTATTTATTACAAGTTAAAAAGAACCGACATAACATAAACAAAACTCTGAGAGACACTAACAAGGAAGAAGCACTGTACAAACCATTTCACAAACATCGTCATTTTACACTTTCTTGTAGCAGAAAACGTTTTAAAGCAAAATTTGCTAAATTTTTTAATCAAATCATCTCTCTATCACTATTTTAAAGTGTTCTTACATATTAAAACAATTATTTAATATTATATTTCTTAAAAAAAACATTTTTTGTTTAAAACAATTCAAAAATACCCGCCGTGAAAATGACTTTTCACGCATTTTCACGGTCCAGAAATAATGTTCATCTGATCGAAATTTGAGGTATATAAAGGTGCTTATATACCTCAAATTTCGATCAGATGAACATTATTTCTGGACCGTGAAAATGCGTGAAAAGTCATTTTCACGGCGGGTATTTTTGAATTGTTTTAAACAAAAAATGTTTTTTTTAAGAAATATAATATTAAATAATTGTTTTAATATGTAAGAACACTTTAAAATAGTGATAAAAAGATGATTTGATTGAAAAATTTAGCAAATTTTGCTTTAAAACGTTTCTGCTACAAGAAAGTGTAAAATGACGATGTTTGTGAAATGGTTTGTACAGTGCTTTTTCCTTGTTAGTGTCTCTCAGAGTTTTGTTTATGTTATGTCGGTTCTTTTTAACTTGTAATAAATAATGAGTGCTGAAAATAAATCGGTAAGTTGAAATGTTTATCAAATAAATTTAAATTCAACTAATTGTTTCGAATAACTGAAAGAAACATGTACACATGTACACTGTACAAACCATTTCACAAACATCGTCATTTTACACTTTCTTGTAGCTGAAACGTTTTAAAGCAAAATTTGCTAAATTTTTTAATCAAATCATCTCTCTATCACTATTTTAAAGTGTTCTTACATATTAAAACAATTATTTAATATTATATTTCTTAAAAAAACATTTTTTGTATAAAACAATTCAAAAATACCCGCCGTGAAAATGACTTTTCACGCATTTTCACGGTCCAGAAATAATGTTCATCTGATCGAAATTTGAGGTATATAAGCACCTTAAGCACCTTTACGATTTGTGCCTTGGCTCATTAAGGGTAAATTCACATGGTAAAAACTAAAAATAAATCCACGCATGCGTTTCCTGACATAACCTCCCCATATCTGACTATTTTGAATCGTCTGCTAAATAATTTTAAACGTCCAAAAAATAAAAAAAAAAGAAATTAAAAACATTGAAAAAAAAGGATAAGGAATTATTAAATGAAATAGTAATTAATTGTTAATTTTGGTTATTTATTTAACGTGAGTGTTTATTTGAACATAAATTTTTTTTTCTTATATCTTTTTTTGTATTTTAAAATTAAAATATTTATACTTTATAATATAGATTAGTGAATTTTTCTTATTTGTAATAAACTTTATTCTTTTAAACTAAAAACAAAAAGATTACAGTTATATGATTTTTTTTTATGAAATATTTTTTTATATTCAAAAGATTTAAAACAATTTTTTTTTTCTTTTTATTTGCGAAAAACTTTGAATTTATTTTGTTGAGGTTTTTGAGGTTATAAAAATAAAATTTTATTTAAATTTTGTACATTATTTTATTTTGATTTTAAAACAACTTTAAATATGAAAAAGCAACTTTTCTTTTAATTCATTTATTAGATTTGAGAAATTATTTGATTTTTTATATTACTTTTTTTTTTAATCACTATTTTATTAAGATGGTAATTATTTTATAATTAATTTTTCTTTATTTATTTATTTTAAACTTTCAAAGAAAAAAAATTGTCCGATAATTAAAAATTTTTCGGTTTATTTCAAAAAAAATTTTAAGATTTAAATATTTTTATCAACTTTTCTCTGTGATAATTTTTAATTTTTTTTTAATATTTAAAAAATCAGAAAAAAAATATTTAAAATTTGAAGATTTTTTTAAATATTAAATTTTAAATTGTTTTACAGTCATTAAAAATTATTGTCCTTTTTTTTAAATAAAACAAAAAAGAAAATTGTTATATATTCTTAAATATCAATTTCCACTTTTTTTTCAGAAGCGAAAAACAAATATGAACTCATTAAGAAATTGCAGCAAATTATTGTTAAATGTCTCAAAAATAAATGTCAATTACACAGGTAAAAATATAAATTTTTATTTTTATTTCCTACGGGAAATTAAGATTTTTTTTTGTTGTTGTTAAAGTTGAATTATTTTTAAAATAATGAAACAAAGGAGACTTTTTATTTCCAATTTCTATCATTCCAAAACAAAAAAGTAATTCAACTTTAATTAAATCATGTAAGGGAAAAATTTATTTTCAAAATCAAAAATTAAGAATTTTATTTGAATAATTCTGTTTAATTATAATTAAAAAAAAATTTTATTAATATGTACATTTCACTAAGTGAAAATTTTATTTTATTTTATAATTTAATTTTTTTATTTTTATTATCTAACAAAAATTTTTATTTTAGTTTCTTTTGTAGAAACAAAACAAAAAAAATAATTGTCCTGTTAATAAATAAATAAATAATTTCATGTAAGTGAGTTAGGCTTTATGAAGTGGCCCCCTATTTTTCTAACTTACATAAAAATGAAAAGTAAATGTATTTTCTTGCAGTATTAATAGTATTAAATGATATCCTAAAAGGGTTTAAAAAATTTTTCTAAATTAAAAAAGTTATAAACAATTCAAGTTTTATAGGCGATATTTTTAAAAAATTCCCCAGTTTTTTAAGTTTACATTGAAAAAATATTTTATGACCGGGATTTTATTATTAAACGTATGGACTTTTATAGAAGTAATGTTAATGTAAAAAAAAATTTATTTTTTAATGAAAAATTGGGTACTTTTTTATAAACAAACAATTTTATTAAAAAAAAACTCTTGCCATTTCCTCAAAATTGTAGATTACTGAAATTTTTTTTTTTTCTTACTTCTTCTGGAGGCTTTGAAGATTGATATAAAATATAAAAGAAAAAATTTATTTTTCAATTTAGAACACTAAAATATCTCTACACTTGTTTATAAAAATTTTAAATTAAAAAAAAAATTTTTAAACCCTTTTAGGATATCATTTAATACTATTAATACTACAAGAAAATACATTTACTTTTAATTTTTATGAAAGTTCATAACTTCATAAAGCCTGACTCAGATATTTTTATTTTTATTAATAATCAAATATAAATTGTAAAAATACAGCTCAGAGGAATATAAGAAGAACTTATGCTCCCACTTTAATCGAACTTACTAAGAGAAAAAAATTATTAAAAACTAAAAATCCAGAAATTCGAAATCAATTCTTGGAATGGAATCGAGATTCTGAACTTTATGCGTTTAATCAAAGACTTTCAGAAAAATTCGAAATGGATTTATTGGAACGTGCATTAACTCACAGGTCTCTAAATAATAATAATAATAATAATATGAATTAATAATAATAATAATAATTCTATATAAAATAATCCAGAGATTCCGTTATTAGTTTTATCTGCATTTATTTTTTTACGTATGGAAAATTCTAATTTTTATGGGTTATTATCATTGAAACTTTCTTTAATTTTCAAGATTTAGAAATTTTGTTTCTTTTAATTTTAACAAAACGAATATTTAAATTCAATTTAATAAGTTTAAAAAATACATTTACATAATTTTTTATTAGAAATAACGACAAAAAATATATTCTTAAATGAAAAAAAAAAATATTAGGTATATTTTATTAATTATCCATTGTTTCTTAAAATTACAACTAACTGATTAATGCTAATTTGCAGTTATTTAATTTTTAAATTATATTAATGTATATAAATAAATAAATAAATTTATTTCGCAGAATTTTTATTTGCTTAAATTTTCGTTTAACATAATAGCTATTTTAATAAAGTTTTCATTTTCATTGTACAGCATTTTCATTTCAATAAATTTTCATTTGTTCGAATTATTATTATTTAATAGAATTTCCATGTAACCGATTTTTTATGCATCTCTTTAATGTTAATTTTTGAAATATATTTTAATTTTTTTTTTTTAGATCTCACGTTATTATGGAAGAAGAAAAACAAAAGAAAGTTGGAATTGAAAATCCAGTGATAAATATACCAGATAATAGTGAATTAATTGCCGAAGGGGAATTAATTTTGCCAAAAATTGTTGAAAATTATTTAAATCTCTCATTGCCTTATGCTCCACGAGAATGTATTCAGTAAATATTTTTTCCCCTTCTTTATATTGATTGAAATAATTTTTAATATCAAATTTCTGATATTAATTTAAAGCTTCGTCGATAAATTACATAACGCTTTAAAAGAAAAAGGGGTGGGTGGGCGTAGGAAAAGGGTAAAAACAGCGTGACGTAAATTATAGACGAAGCCTTAATTTGTAATTTAATTAATTGCATATATTGTAGAATTTTGGCCAATTATCTTCTATCAGCTGAAATGTTGTCAAAAGTAACAAAAGGCATAGGATTGGAAGAATTAATTTTTACAGCTGTAAGATTTTTTGGTTTTTTTTTTTAATTCCCAAATTTAACTTTCTTTTTAAAAAAAAATTATTTCAGGAATTTCCAATTGACGAAATTACACTTGCCAATACATTTTATGCCTTAATTGCCTCATTAAATCGTTGTACAGATTTAAATCACACAAGTATTTTTGTTCGTGATTTTCTCATTGTTAATTTGGCTGAGAAAGATTTAATGGAAATTTATTGTCCAGATGAACCATTCGTTATTTTAGATGATATTCTTTTAAATGAAGATAAACTACCCGTTGAGCCGAGAATTATTGGACAATCGGGAATAATGACAATTCAATCAGTTTATCATATTGGACTTTATTCTGGTGAAGAATTCATTAGTTCAGGTAAAAATTTTTATTTTATAATATTTAATATTTTATATGGGGCAAAATTTATTAGTAATAATTGAATTCCAGGAGATTTGAAATTTAATTTTTATAATAACAAAAATTTCAATGTAAAACCTTTTAAAATTTTCTATCTAAAACTTTTTGAAATTTAATAATTTCAATTATAATTCATTGCGAAATTCAATTATTTTTAATAATTTTTATAATATTCTTCGAATCTTGAAAGTATTTTTCAAATAAAAAAATTTGAAATTTAATTTTTGTCTGTAATTTTTAATAAATTCTTCATCACCAAAAATTTCATTTAAAAATCACTCAATTAATTTCAAAAATCTGAATTCAATTATTTTGAAAAAAATGTTTTCTAAAATTATTTGATAAATTATTTTGTAATTCTGTGAAATTTAACAAAATCTTTTGAAATTTAATTATTTTTAAAAATTTCAACTATAACTCTTCCAAAGTTCAATTATTTTTAATAATTTTAATATTTATTTAAAAATTCAATTATTTAAAAAAATTTTTCAAATAGAAACTCTAAAATTGAATTGTTGTGAGAATTTTTTTTTTTTAATTTGTCTCATATAATTAAAATATAAAAAATTTACGTCTTCTATTCTAAAAATATTAGATTCGAATTATTTAAGGTAAAATACTTATTAACTAATTAAATTTAATTAAAATAAAAAAATCGACTTTTTTATGCCTTAAGGTCGATCCAAGGTCTCTGTATAAAAAATATATATTATTTTATTATTATTATTATTAAATATTACTGTAAATATCGTTTATACTTGAAAAATTGTAAATTTTTTTTCTCATTTAGGTTTCGGTGACTCAATAGAGGAAGCGAAAACAGCTGCGGCCATGAACGCTCTGAGTCAAATGTTTGGTTTAACAGATTCGAGTCAACCAATCAGATGTAATTTGCAAATTAGTGAAACAGTGGAAAGTGTACCGTTAAAAAAGTGGCGTCGATCAAATTCCTAAAAATTACTATTTCCATATTGAAAAAAAAAAAATAATTTTTTTTTTCCTTTTTTAACTATGTATTAAAATAATTATACAATGGAAATAAAGAAAAAAAGAAAAATTAAAAACATTCATTTTTTTTTTATAGTAGTAAAAACATTTCTTTTATTTCTCAGAACATAAGATCACTTATTATTTATATATTAACGCATATAAATAATTTACGCTTAAAGTAAAAAATCGCTGCTAACTTTTTTTTTATATATTTATATATATCTTTTCTTTCATCTTTTTTTTTTTTTTTCATTTCTTCAAAATTTAAATTAGCAGCATTATCACACGTTAAAAATCTCCTTTTTTTTCAAATTCAGAGTAGAAAAGTCTGTAGGAAAATATATAATAATCTTTTTTTTGTAGCAAAGAGCTTTACTTCCTCCTTTTTTTTTACTATTTACTTAATAATTATTATTAGCCCTTGAATATTTATCATTTTTTTTTTTCTTTTTTAAATCAACTTTATAGATAAGCGAAAAAGCTGAATTTTTCAAATTTTTGAAAACAAAAAAGAAAGAAAAAGAAACATTAAAAACAAATACTATGAAACTTATTAAAAGTTTCTACATTTTTGTTATCTCTTTTTTTTCTCTCTTTCTCTCTAACTATTTTACTCTTTAATGACATAATGGAATTATCGATGATAAAGAAACTGAAAGTTTTATTGGAATTTTAAATTTGTGGAAAAAGTTTGTACTTGAGATGTCTAATATTTTTTTGGTTTTTTAATTATCAATTAAAACGCAACGCACGTTATTTAATCAGAGACGAAGTTTTCTTCTGATTCCAGGTGTTGATCTGTTTCTGAAAAATAATAAAATTCAATATTTTAACGAATAGATTGATAAAAGATTTTTAAAATTTATATAAATACAATGTTTTTTTTTCAATCAATCATTCCGAATTTATTATTATAATTATAATGAATATTATATTTAAATAAATAAAAGAAAAATTTGTGAAGAAAGTATCAACATATTTTTAAAGTTAGTTATTAATAAAATAATTATTTTATTACCCCGTGGGATTATTTCTCATAATCATTTGCATCTCGTGTTTCCAACGATAAATATTTGGATAATCATATGGCGTGACTGTCGATGGAACTGCATTAAAAACTGCATAATCAGTTTTGGTAGGTGCATTACTAAAAAAAAAAAAAGTATTATTACAGAATTGATACAAAAATATTATTTTATTTTTCTCTGATTTCCAGTCAAAATTAAAATTTTTTCTCTAACCCTAATGAAAATATTTCACGAGGTTTTTAATAATAGGCCTCGGACTTTTTTTTTATTTTTTAAAATTGAATTATTAAAAAAATATATTAACTTGAATTGTTTGCAAAATCAATTATTTTCAATAATTTAAAACAAATTCTTCGAAAATTACACGATTTAAAAACAGTTTTCAATATTGAAAATTCACTTAAATTTTTTATCTATTTTTTTTCTATTTCCATCTATTTTCTATTTTCTAAATTGTTGAATAATTTAATTTTAATAATTTTAATCAAAATTTTCGAAAATTCAATTACATAAAACGTTTTTTCATTATTAAATCTTTAATATTAAATTTTTATTAACATAATTTTTAAAAAATGTCAATATTTCAAGTTTATTAAAATTTTAATTGATAATTTCAAAAATTAAATATTTCAAAACATTTTTCAATTGAAAATTCTCTATAATTTAATTATTTCTAAAAATTTTTTTTTAAATTCTTCGCTAAATTAATTTCTGTAATTACTTTAATACGATTTTTCAAGAATTCAGGGAAATAAAAAATTTTTTAATTAAATAATACTCTAAAATTCTATTATTCTTTAAAGTTTGGTAAAAAAAAAAAATTTTATCAATTAAAATTTATGAAAGTTTCAATTTAAAATCTTCGGAAATTTAATAACTTCAAAAAAAAAAATTTTAACTCAAACTCTTCCAAATTCAATTGGAAATTGAATAATTAATTGAATGTTAATTCAATTGAAAATTTTTTTCCTAAATTTTTAACAATTTTATTTATTTTTTTTTGTTTGTTTAATTAACTATTTCAACAGTTTTTAATTCAATTTTTCAAAAATTAAATTTTTTAAATCTCAAAAATAAATCTCAAAAAATGCAATTATTTCTAAAAGTTTTAACTGTAACTCCATCAAAATTCAATTATTTAAAACATATTTCAGTTGAAAATTCTCTGAAATTCAATTATTGCTTGAATTTTGTAAAACAAAAATGTTATTAATTCAAAATTAAATTCAATTGAAAATTAAAAATTTAAATTGAAAATTAAATTAATTAAATTTAATTTAAAAATTTAAATTGAAAATCTTCGGAAATTCAATTGTTTCTAAACATTTTAAAACAAACTCTTCCAAATTCAATTACTTTTAAAATTTTAATTAAAAATCTTCTGAAATTCAATTATTTCACAAATTTTCATTTAAAATTAATTTTTTTTTCATTATTTTAATCAAATCAGACTTGAAAAATTTTCTTTTTTTTTATATATAATTTTAAATTATTTTTGAAAATTTGTTCTGAAACTGAATTGAAATCTTGAAAATTTGTCTCAATTTAATTCGGCGGTTTAAAAAGAAAAATTCTTGAAACTATTTCTGTGAAACATTCTTACTAAGGAATTAATAAATTTTATTTAATTTCTAATAAAAAATTGTTAATAATAAAAAAAAATATATCAACTAATTAAATTTATTGAAAATAAAAAAATTGTCTTTTTAGAATTTTCTTGTAAAGTAAATCGACTGAAATAATTTTTTTTCCTACAAAAGTCGAACCAAGGCCTAGAATTATAAAAATGTAATGTATAATAAAAAATTCTCTGATTTTTCCCTGAGCCGTGGCAAACCTGTATTATCATTATTTTCTTTCTAAACTAATTGAAAGTAAAAATATAAGTAAAAAAAAAAAACAAATGAAATTAACAATATTAAACATTATTATCAATTAATTAATTAGAAATAATGTACTCACCATTCAATGAATGTTGTCGTTCCTTCTTCCGCTAATTCCATTTTCTCATCCTCTGAACTATTGCAAGACATTGGCGATGAAGGTGGCGTATAAAAATCATCTTCTATAAAATTTAAAAATAAAAATTTTTGTTCAAAAAGCAAAATTATTTATTATATAAAAAGGAGGAAAATTTTTTTTTTCCCCTTCAAACTTACCCGTATTTTCTTCGTCTTCTTCATTGATATGCAAATTACAAGACTCGAACTTATTGCATAAATTAGTCAAATCATTTAAAGGATCGCCATTAACAGTTATTTTATTAGAATTTTGATTGAGTTCCTATAATAAATAATCTATTCATTAATTAAATAAAGCTTAATTTTCTCATAATTATATTTTATAATATTAATAACAACAATTTTTTATTATAATATAAATTTAAAAATAATATAATTAACATTTATTTATTTTATAAATAAATAATTAATTAATTTTTATAATTAAAATTCAGTTTATTACACGAAAAAAAAATTCTTATCTGGAATAGCGATATGTTTCTCTAGAATTGGAAAAACTTTCTCTGTTTCAGTAAAACATATCGCTGTTCCAGTGAAACTTATCGCTGTTTCAGTTAAAGATTTGTTTTCGTGTAAATTTTTCTCTATATTCACTGAAATATTAAAAAAAAAACTAAATTTCCAATAAAATTTTGTAAACCATTTTTTTTATTTTTTTTTTTTGTTTCTGAAAATGAAAATATTTTTTTATTTTCTCACATTTTCAATTGGTATGAAGTATCCTTTGAATCTTGCCTCCAAAAATTTTTCCAATTTCCATAAACCATCGGAGCATCCTAAATCAGCGAAACTATCTAAAAATGGCCAAAATTCCTTCCATGGAACATGATATTCTTCAGCTAAAACTCTAGAGGGTAAAAAATTAATAAATTCAATTCATTTTAATTGGCAATTATTTTTTGTCAATTTATTTTCAAGGATTGCCACAAGAATTTTTCACAAATTGCTCCAAAAAATTTTGCTCTCTCAAAAAAAAAAAAAAATGTTATTAAATTTAATGAATTATAATAGAAATATTAATTAATTTGAAATTAGAAAAAAAAAATTTCCCAAATTTCGCTGATAAAAAATTTTTTCCCCTTAACTTCTCTGACTTGTGGCCACCCTGATTTTTATTATTATTATTTTTTTTTTTTTGAAATTACCTTCCAACTCTTTCGAGTCCTTTTTGAGGATCTTGCAATCGTAGGGATAAATTTTGAATAGGAGTTCTAATAATTTCACGGGTATCCGTGAAGGAATCATTGAGCCTATTTTCACGCGTTGGAGTTAAATGAAGTTTCGTAGGAGTGAAATTAAGCCGCGTAGGCGTACCCTGATAACGTGGTGGTGTTTTCCATTTTCTACGAAATTCTATTGCTTGTGTTTTACTCATAGGTCCGGCAAAGGCATGGACTTCCATTTGAGGACTAATTGGATCAATTTTATATTTCTGCAATACTTCACATTCCTATTCACATAAAAAAATTCATTAAACTTTTTTAATTCAAATAATAATTTTCATTATTATTTTTCAATGTATAATAATAAAACTAATTTCAAATTTAATTTGAATAATTTGAAATAATTTCAGTGTGTCTAGCGCTTTTGTCAAATAAAATAATAATACCTAATAATATAAAATAAAAACAAAAAATAATTTAAAATTATTTTTAAAAAAATGTTCAAAATATGATTTATGCAAATTGTTCGAATTCAAAAGTTTAGAAAATATTTTAAATAATTAAATTTTCGAAGAACTTTATTAAAATATTATTGAAAAAAAAAAATTGATTGTAGTAAATTTTTTAGAAATAATCGAAATTTGAAAAAAGTTGCAGTTAAAATTTTTTAGAAGTAAATAAATTTTTGGAATCCTGTTTTCAATTTTCACATAAAATGTTGTAAATATCGAATTTAAAAATAACTAAAAATTAAAATTCAAGAAATTTTATAAGAGAATCTTTGTTCTTCTTTTTGCCAATTTAATTCTATAATTATTAAATTCATAAATTAAATTTTAATGTTTTTGTTTTAAAATATTGAAATATTTCTGAAATTAAAACTGTTTTTAAATTGAAATTTAAAGTTAAATTAAATTTAAAAATTTTAATGTAATACAATATTCAAAATAAAGGGTAAAACAAATTAATTTTCTAAATCATAATTTAATGTCAACTTACACGAGGACTCGTTGGCGAGAAAGGTTCACCAATTGTCGGTTGCAATGTATCATCTTTAGATCTGAGAACGGGAACGTAAAATTGATCCTCCAATAAAGAACGAATTTGTCTTTTTAATTCTTCGTCGTCACTATTTTTTCTTGCACAAATAATCTACAGTAAAAAATTAAAGAGAAAACATTTAAATTTCAATGTAATAATAATTTCAAAAAAAAAAAAAAAAACTCTCTATATCATTTATATAGACTGCATATTTTTCATTATTTTCAGATTCTTGTAAAAATTTATTATTAAAAATTAAGTTTTTTTTTTCTTTAATTAAAATTATTTAATAAAATAGAAATTAATTTTTTAAGTGTTAAATAATTATTTTTAAATATATAATTTACATATTACTAAAATTAGAAAAGTAATAAATAATTTTAATAATTAAGATAATAATAAGCGAAAAAAATATTCATTATAAACGGGAATAATAATAATAATAATAATAATTAGAAGAAAGAATAAATTACCTCCAAAGGTTTTTGTCTATATTTGTTCAATACATTTTTAACGCATTGAGAATAAGAGACAAGCACTTTAACGGCTTCTTTTTGTCCAAATTTCACAGCAAAATGAAGTGGAGTCTCATTGAGTCCTTTATCTGGTGTATTTAAATAAAGATCAAGTAAAATTTGTGCCCTTAATAAATCAATTTCGCCATAGAGTAATTTTACGAAATTAGGATTATTAATTGTGCTCAATAAGAGTTCGCACATTAAACCTGAATGTGCAGATTTCGTTGCAATGTGTAATGCATTATATCGAGAACCTTCCTGATAAAGTAGAAAAAAAAAACAAAAATATTTTCATATATTATTAATAAAATCATCATTAAAATATACCACGTGTAAAATCGTGTAAAATAATTAAATTTTTTTAAATTTCTAACATAAACAAAATTTTCAAAAATTTCAAGAAAATAGCAAAAAAAATTTTTTTTAAATGTTTTAATATAAGAAAATAATAACTTTTTTTAAAAAAGTATTTTAATAAAATTTCCAATTTTACAATTTTTTTTCTCCTATTGGTAATAAATAATTTATTTAATAATTAACAAAATAAAAAAATCAGGCTTCCGGATCGACTTTCAGGAGCAAAAAAAAGGAGTTTTAGTCAATTTTTTTTTATTTCAATTAAATTCTTTTTATTAGGTAATTAATTATTAATTTCATATTAATAATTATTAATTAATTGCATAGTAAGAATAATTGTTTAGAAGTATTATCAAGAAAATTTATTTTGAATATTTCAAAATTGAAATGTTGTAAAACAAAATTAAAAAAAAATTTAATTATAACAAATTTCTCAAATAATTCTTAAAGGTCCATTTTTTCAAATTTTTTTTTAATGTCTGATGTAACCAATTTATTTGAATTTAAAATTTTAACATAGTTTTTAATTTAAATGGTCAAAAAAATTTCGGAAAATAATTATATAAGTTTTACAGATTTTTGAATTAAATTTTTTTTTTAAATAATTGAATTGAATTTTAAATTTTGAAATAAATTTTCTGCAAATTTAAACTGTTGTATTGTTTTTTTTTCCTTAAATTTCTGACAACAATTCAATTTTAGAAATTTTATTTAAAACTTTGTTAAATAATTAAATTTTCAAAGAAACTTTAAAATTATTGAAAATAAATGAATTTTGAAAGAGTTACAAGTGAAATTTTTTGGAAATAAATTAATTTCTAAAGATTTGTTTAAATTTCAGACAATAATTAAATTAAACAGAATTGAAAATAATTTATTAAATAATTTTAGATAATCTTTCTAAAAAATTAATTGAATTTTCAAAAATTTACAATTCAGATTTTTGAAAATAATTAAACTTTAAGTGTTTTTTAATTGAAAATTTTTTGTGATTTTTGTTAATGTAAAATTTAACAGAAATTAACAGAAAAAAATTGAATTCCAAAAATTTTTAATTTAAAAATGCGTTCAAATAATTGAATTTTTGAAGAATATTATAAAAATCGTTAAAAATAATTGAATCAAGAGTTATTGTTGAAATTATTAAATTTCAGAAAGTTTTAGATGAAAATTTTTGGTATTTTATTTGCTGATTTTTAAAAAAAAATTTAATCAATCATTAAATTTTATAAAATTTTTGATTGGAAAATAGTTTAAGATAATTGAATTTGTGAAAAATTTAATTAAAATTTCTGAAAATATTTCATTTAAAGAACAATTTTTGTTAAAATTTTGTTATATAATTGAAATAAAAAAAGAATTATTTCGTTTAAAAATTGTGTAAAAAATATAAAAAAAAGTCGTATTATCAAAAAAAAAATCGTATAATCCGAGGCCTTGAAAACTATAATGTTTTTTAAAAAATAATTTCAAATTTTTTTTGTTTTGTTAGAATAAGAAAAATTTGTTTAATTAGAAAATTAATTATTTTTCTTTTTAAATATAATATATAATTTTCTTATTTAAATTAGAAAAAAAAACAAAAATTTGTGTAATTTACATGTAAAATTGCAGGAGTATCACCACTGCTAACTAAATATCGTGGATTTTCCCAAATTACAGATTTCACAGCATCCAAATCACCAGCCTCTATTAATTTGCGAAATCGCACTAAATCTTGAGGTTTTGGACCTTTAAAATTACTGTATTTCTCTTCACCAACAACATTTTCTGTGCTGATTGTTGTAACATTGGCATCATTTGTTGATCCACCATTTCGTGAAAAATTTTCAGCATCCAAACGATTTTTAAAGAATTTTAATCTCGCATTCTTGTGACTTTTTATTAATTTTAAAGCATCACTTTTTTCTGTAAAAACGCGAACTTCTTCTTCTGAAATTAAATTTAATATTCATTAAATAATTAACAAAATTAATTCTAAACAGATCGGATGAAGAAAGAAATATAATCATAAAAATTAAATTTTTGAGGAATCTTATATATCTTATATTATAAACAATAGAGAAAAATTGTTTTCATTTTAAAAAATGGTTCTAAGAATGACTAAAATTTGTAGAACGATTAATTTTAGAAAGAAAAAATTTTTTTTTTGTGAAAAAAAGGCCTTTAATGTTTATTTAACGGTGTTCCGTAATGGCAAGCAGTGATTGTCTTTTAAAAATGAGGTACATTTAACTTCGAAAATATAATTCTCCCATTTCGGACAGAAATGTCAAAATCGGAAAAAATGCCAGTTATTCTGAGTTTGTGTACTTTCATTTGCCTCAAAGAAATTAAAAATTTATTCACATATAAAACGACAGGAAGTAAAAAAGGAAGAGTAGGGTAACGGGTACAGTGACCGATACCCTGGGCATAATTTCAACTTTAAATGACATTTTATCAGAATTTATTAAAGATTTAGTTATAAAATAAATTTCAAATAAAAGATTTAGGTTAAAATTTATAGTACATAAGTTTAAAATTAAAAAATTCTTTGATAAGAATTTATAATATTAATTTAAAAATATATGGTATGAAAACAAAGAAACGATACCCTTTAATAAAATGAAAAATATTTAAACTACTATTTAAATAAAATGATATTTATTAATATTATCACAAATTTTATTATTCAGATTTAATGTACAAAAAAAGTTGCTTTTAAAATATAATTATTTAACAATTTCTTCATATTTATAAAATTTGTAATCAATAAAGAAAATTTTTTGAGGTTAGTTTTCTAGAAAGTAAAATATTGAGTAAAATATAAACATATAAAATTTTGTGTCATTTGTATCAGTTTCTAAATAGCGTATATTAATTAATTTACTAGTGATATTTAATTCAATATTATTATTTCTATAGTTATTATCGTTTTTAATAGCATGTGTCGATCACTGTCAGGGTGTCGTACACTGAAAATTTGCGTAGTACTGAAATTTACCGTCTGGGGCAGCACCTGACGGCTACAAAAAAATTTTAAGGCCAGGTCCAAGTCGATGCGATTTTTCCACGGAAAATCTATGTAAAAATTGGAGGCGCATGATTTTTCCCAAAAATTAAAAAGTTCGAAATTTTAATTCATCGAATTACATTAAGTCGATATTTTATTTGATCGATAATAAAAGTGGCCGATATTTTATTTAGTCAATATTTTATTTTATCGAAATTCTAAATGATAGACATTTATGAAGGTCGACATTTTATTCAGTCGATTTTTTATTTGGCCGAAATTCTAAATGATCGACATTTAAAGTGGTCGAAATTTTATTAGTTAGATATTTTGTTTGGTAAATATTCTAAATGAACGACATTTAAAGTGGTCGATATTTTATTTGTTCAATATTCTAAATGATAGAAATTTAGAAGCATCGAATTTTATATCCATCGAAATTTAATTTGGTCGATATTTAAAAAGCTCAACATTTTTTTAGCTATACGAATTTCCTTTCTATGTAGTTTGTCGGTAAAGTACATTGAAATTTTGCGGGAAATTTGAAATTATTGTTGTAAATAATAATAACAACATAGAGAGGAAACTCGTATAGCTAAAAAAATGTTGAGCTTTTAAAATATCGACCAAATTAAATTTCGATGGATATAAAATTCGATGTTTCTAAATAAGGCAGCACCACCTATATCGAAACTAAAATTTTGGAAAATTATTTACAGTATTTACTTGAAAGGAAGACATAAAAATACTTTTTCCTTTAGGATAATTGATTATTGTCAAGAAATATTCCAGCTAAAACTTTTTTTGAGTTGAAAAAATGAAAAAAAATTAATGACGATAAATTAAATATGAGCATATTTTTTTACAAAAACTTTTAAAATATTTTCTCGGAAATAACAAAAAAAAATGCAATTTTCATTTGGAGAATTAATAAACACTAAAAAATATACCAATATTATATAAATATTCACCAATCACAAAAATAACAACAAAAACTTTTTTTTAACATAACACATCAACACTATTTTACTGATTTTGACAGCCATTTGGTAGATAATAAATGTCACAAGTTATTTCGTGATTCTTAAAAGTTTTCGTAAAAAAATATGCTCATATTTAATTTATCGTCATTAATTTTTTTTCATTATTTTAACTCAAAAAAAGTTTTAGCTGGTTGATTTCTTGACAATAATCAATTATCCTAAAGGAAAAATTAATTTATTGTCTTGCTTTCAAGTAAATACTGTAAATAATTTTCCAAAATTTTAGTTTCGATATAGGTGGTGCTGCCTTACTAGGACCTACCCTTAAACAGTCGGATTAGGTCCCGCGTATCACATTTTAATAAGTTAGTAAAGAAAAGAAAAAATTAAAAAAAAACTTTTTAAATAAACATAATGTTATCAAAGACAATGAAAATTTACTAGCAAAAGTTACAAAAAAAATTAAAAATTTCAAAATTTTTTGAGTGTATTCAAATATCCACAATTATGTATCGAGATTTTAATCTAATTGATATTATTGGTAAGTTTCATGCGAATCGGTCAAGAATTATAGGCTGCAGGTGTGTCTAATTATCAAAAAATTCAATTTTTTTTTCAAAAAAAAATTAAAAATTTCAAAATTTTTTGATTATACTCAGATTTATTTGATTATATATCGAGTTTTTAACATAATTGATATTTTTGGTAAGTTTTATGCGAATCGGTAAAGAATTATGAGCTACACGTCTACCTAAAAATCAAGCAAAAAAAAAATTAAAAATTTTTTGACTGTTTTGAAATTTCCTGTAATGTATATCGAGATTATAACCTAATTAATATTATTTATAAGTTTCATGCGAATCCGTTAAACTGTATAGGCTCCAGTCGTGGCTAAAAATCAAAAAATCATAAATTTTTCAGTTTTTTGAGCCTAATTTTTATATTTTTTTGCCATTCCTCCCATTTTCACAACAAAAATTATTTTTTTTTTCATTTTTTACCCGGCAAAAAAGGTTTGAACAAAATCGTTAAAGAACTTTTCGAGATATTCAATTATTTTAGTCGAAAAATGCCAATATTTTGAGAAAATTTATTAGCGGAATTTTTTTTTTTACCTTGCGTCTATTCTCTACCGTAAATTTTGATATTTCATTTTTCACAACTGAGTAATTAATTTGTTTAAATAATTTTCCTCAAGAAATAATTCTCTTACATTCAATAAAAAAAAAATGGTTAATATTTTCTAAATTATTTTTCATTTTACTTTTTTCTTGTTAAAAAATTTGAATTTGCTTCATTAATTTAAAAGAAAATTAAATATATTAACCAAACTTTAATATCAATAAAATTATATTTATATAAAATTAAACCGTTTTTTTTAATAAATAAGATTATAATTACGATAATGTAATAAAAAATTCAATACTTGCATTCAAGGGCATTCCTTAATAACAATATATACATATATCGATAAATAAAAGGAAAAATGAAATATAAAAATAAAAAATTATAAAAAATAATTGCGATAAAAAATATACTAACTTGCATCGCCTTTTTCGTTGTCGCCAGGAATAAAAACAGCGTAAAAAATAGTGTTATTTGAATTGAGGTTAGATTCTCCTGAGCGCAAATTATACGCTGGAGAATTTTCTTTATTCTCACTCATACCCGAATTTAATCGTAAAACTTGTTGAAAATAATCAACAAAACTTGTGATCACGCTTTGTGACATATGTCACGGGCTAAAGTACCCGCATATATATTTTATATTTATATATATATAAAAAAAAGGAAGACAAAATTATTTGCAAAATATTTATACGTGTGTGTTATTAAAGTGAATATTTTTCAAAACTGTCAAGTTTGACACATGAAGCAACACAGTGGTTGCCAGTCGCAGCAAGATTTGTTAGTTGCATATTTTGGTCGTAAGGTTTGATGTATTTAAAGTAGAAGATCTAAAATATGAACATGAAAATAAACATGAAAGAACATTGAAAATGTGAACCATGATCAGATATAGGTATGTGGTAAACTAAAAATTGTGGAGAGGGCCTTAATCAGTAACTGGTGGTGGTGGGGGCATTGAACTCAAGTTTTGTATTAAAACCGTTAAAACTATATATTTAATTTCAAGTTATTTATATAGTAATACTCGTAAATATGTTTTAAAGATTTTAAATATTATTCAATTAAAATAGAATTTAGGTTATATGTTTATAATTTTCTTCATATAAAACATCAATATAAGAAACTACATGATACTAACATAACCTCAAAATACTTCGAAATGTGTTTGAATCCTCTTTCAGAATCAGAAATTATCAAGAGTTTCTTTAAGATTCTATCAAATAAGTTTGATAGAAAAGCTATCCAGAACAATACTTTGAATCAAAAAATTGTCTCTTGTTTGTTCCATTAATTATACAAAGAAAGTTCTAACAAAGTGAATTATTAAAATTAATATCCAACAATGTGATGTAATTAAATTAAATTAAATTTTTGAATAAAAATTTAAAAAAAACAATAAATTCGAAGTTTTATGAGTAAGTTACTATTATTAGTGTAAATTTAAGGTGGTTTAAACAGAGATAATACATAGTTGCTTATTTTTTTCTCAAAATAAAGTAATTTTGCCCTGCATTTTACCCATTTTTCATACGTTTTTGTATTTTTTTTTTTTTTAAAAAAAAGAGGTATAACTTTTTTGTTTTAATCGCTATTAAAAATTGTAAAAGAAAAAAAGTGTTTATTTTTACTCGTATTTTTCGAAAAAAAATTGAAAAATTTTATTTTTTTGAAAAATGCGAATTTTTGAAATTTAAAAAAAAATTAGAATAATTTTGTTAATTTTTGACAAAATCATCGGTCAAACGAACTCAGGCGAGATTTTGGTACACTTAACACAGTGGTCAGGAAGACGAAAAAAGTTTGCGTACGATAATAACGACGAAATCGAAACATGTAGAGTAATACTTTAGATGTACAGAAAACCGAAAATCACAGAAACAAAATCAGAGCGGTTCATGTGCATAAAATATTTACAATTTTGTCATTTTTATAGGTAATTTTTATATTTATCGCATATTATTGAAAGCTTAACAAATACATTATGATAAAACAATGTAAATTTACTTATGGTATTCAATGCATTATATTTTTGTTCAGAAAAATTACATTCATTTGTTTTATAACCTGATAAGTTTGTTTAGTTTACGATTAGTCACGAATCCTATAATGTTATTCTATCGCAGTTTGCATTCAAGATTTAATTTCGGTATTAATATTGTTTTTTATGTAAATAGAAGTGAATTTTATACATGTCATATTTTGAGTGCATAAAATGTATCCATCTTTGTAACAAATTTTCAAGAGTGACAAATATAAGTGTACAATGCTTTTGCAATTTAAAAACAACTTTAAAAAACTAATTTCAATTGAGGATCAAGTTTTCAAAAGTTGATAAATCCATATTTTGTTTTTTTGAGAAATTTAAAAAATGGCATTTTTCACATAACCAACCATTTTATGCACATGAACTGCTCTGATTTTGTTTCTGTGATTTTCAGTTTTCTGTACATCTAAAGTATTACTCTACATGCTTCGATTTCGTCGTTATCGTACGCAACCTTTTTTCGTCTTCCTGACCACTTTAATTAAAGTGTATACCAAATTTGAAGTCGATTCATTAAAATTTGTTTGAGTTATCGTCGGACCAAATTTTATCTACAGACATACATACAGACAGACATTTTTTAAGACCCATTTTTTCGGCATAAGAAAGTCTCAAAACGTCGAGATTCACTGGAATTAGAGAATGCTCAAAATCGCCCAAATGTAATACCTTCTCATTATGATGAGAATGTAAAAATAGGAAAGTAATATATAATAACAACTGCGACTTTATGCATGCTTCTTCCATCTGACGGCGATCGGACATAATGAACCAGTCATTTTATAGAGCGATAATAATAATTATTATTGAGGGGGGGCGGATGAATAAGCTCTAAAACAAATTTGTTAGAAGTTCCATTGGATAGAATTTTAATCAGCAGAATATTAATTTGCCAAAAAGTCAATTTGATTGAATTTTAATTGGTCAGAAAATCAATTTTATCGAATTTTAATTTGATAGAAATTCAATTAATCACGTTTCAGAAATTCTTACTCAAGAAAGTTCATTATTTTGTTCGAATATTAATTTGCCAGAAATTCAATTTCACTGCTGAAAATCAATTTGACCGAAATATTTCGTCGCAAATTTTAAAATTAACCAATCCCAATTTACTTCATAATTTCCTATTGGTCAATTTTAAAATTCGCGCCGAAATATTTCGGTCAAATATATTTTCGGTGAAATTGAGTTTCTGGCAAATTAAAATTCGACCAAATTGAATTTCTGTCAAATTGATTTTCTGCCTAATTAAAATTCAATCAAATTGTCTTTTTGGCAAATTAATATTCTGCTGATTAAAATTCTATCAAATGTTACTTCTAACAAATTTGTTTTAGAGCTTATTCATGCGTCCCATTAAAGGTCTCTCTTTGCTAAAGAATTTCAGAGACTGTTCAGCACTATTAATATTAATTATTAATTAGCCGTAAAATTAATAAAAATTATTAAATTTTATATTTCTTTTTCAAAGAAAATTAAATTCAAGATCAAATTTTACTATCTAAATTATTCCTATTCTTTATTATTAAATTTTCACAGTTGTCAAACTAACCTGTTTTTCATGAAATTCAACTTAAAAAACTAAATTCTATCGTGATTCTACCATAAATAACTAAAAATATAGACCACTAACAACTTCAGGTGGAATATATAATGGAAATGACCTTTAATGTAAAAATATTATTTCATTTAATAATATTTAAATATCCACCTTCAAAGAAGATTCACAGGAACCTCAAGGGACGCTTCCCTATGAAGATTCCACACTGAAACAATTATTGTGAGACTATTACTGGCTTATTTCATGCCAACAACCAGAGCTTTCTGCCTCAGGGTGCAGTTATATGTTGATGTAATAGCAGAATGCAAAACTAAAAATAATGAGAGTGAAAAGGATACTGATATATCCCTGTCCTTTTCACTCTCATTATTTTCGGTTTTGCATTCTGCATTTACATCAACATGTAAATCCAACCTCAGGGTCCGCTATTCACTTTTTCTGAACAAAAAGCGAATCCTAAGACAGAAAGCTCTGGTTGTTGGCATGAAATAAGCCAGCAATAGTCTCAACATAATTTTTTCAATGTGGAATCTCAGGGAAGCGTCCCTTGAGGTTCCTGTGAAGCTTCTTTGAAGGTGGATATTTAAGGGCTCTGGAAAATTTCCTGTGAGCTTCTATTTGAATATCCACGATCTTCACAAAAACATTCTAGGAAGCATTGGATAGAAAAAAAATTTTTTTTTGTGATCGATTGATTATTTTTTTTTAAATTTACGATTTTTGGCTTATTACTGTTTTTCTTATTCAACAATGAGACGAAGTTATGAAGTTAAGTTTTTACGTTAATTAACATAATCCGATGCTGTGAGATTTATAATTTTTTTTATTATATTCTCTATTTTATTGGGTGGTGAAGAAAATTGAGCTATTCTTTGTGAATTTGTTTTTTCTCTTCTTTTTAATGTCTTTCATAATTAGCTCAAGAAAATATACATACATTCATTAATAATAATCTGGAAAATCTATTATTTTATCACGCGGTACGCTGCTACTTTCTTTGCTGCCGAACTCAACATTTTTCCCATTGACTGTGGAGTCATTTCCAAAAGAAACTCCATAATCTCAACCACTATTGGATGACGATTATATATATTTAACAATTCAATCACATCATCATGATTAAATAGACGCATATTTATTATAGAATTTGTAATGTCATTAATAAATTTATATATTACTAAATAGTTAAACCGTGTCTCACAACCATTCTTAGAACGATATCCAGACATTTTTAATATTTTTTTAAGCATTCGTCTAATTGTAACTGTATATGACAAATTGCTTACCTTTGATTGAGGTAAATGCAATAACATTGAATGACTAGTAAACCAAATTGATAGAAAACTCGTTAATGAAATATTAACCGAGTCGAGTACACGTTTGTGCATTAGAATAAATTGTCTATCATCACGTGTCAATAGAGCCAATATTCGCCAACCATTGGAATTAAATGTAACATTATCATCATCATCTTTCGTTAAAAATTCATCATCATCATCATTATTTGTAATTTGCTGTTCGCTTAAATATTTTTCCATACTTAAAATATATTTCTTTACACAATTACGATCAATCGTTAACAAATGTTGATACCAATGATGTAATGAATCTAAATTATGAACATGACCAAGTTTACGATTAATAAAAATGCGCATAAATTCGTCAGCCTCCTCAATAAGGGCTTCATGAACAGATATCAATACCATATTTGCAATAACGTCGACTATAGAAATATGATTCAATTCTAATTCTGTGCATTCTATTCTAATTGCTGGATAGCCCATTAATAGGGGTAAATGAAAAAGAACTGTTACAGCTGCAGCATAAATAATATAAGGTTTTCGCATTAATGTAACGAGACGTTGTAACATCATTGATATATGTTGTAATCCATGAAGATCCATTATGTTTGCGTCTTGTCGTAATATTTGACGTAAATGTATCATAATTTTACACACTTCATCACGTTTTGCATTGTAATCAAAAAATATCAATGAATAGGCTTCATTGAAATCTGATAGATAAT
This sequence comes from Leptopilina boulardi, assembly GCF_019393585.1. NCBI lineage: Eukaryota > Metazoa > Arthropoda > Insecta > Hymenoptera > Figitidae > Leptopilina > Leptopilina boulardi. The sequence goes on along the minus strand of NW_026137932.1, from coordinate 3,925,506 downwards.
CGGCACATGTAAGTTTACAACTATTAATTAATCTTGTAATTTTAGTCAAGACATTCTCAAATTTTGTTCCTTCAATATGTGGCATTAACATTTTTTCTATTAACAAATTAAATTCTTCTGATGAAATACACCAAGAATTATTGATAACTTCTTCAATAGCAATGCTATCATCAGAATATGGTAGAAGATGTTGTAGAACATAAATTTGAAGTTTTACAACATTTGTCAAAGCTTCTAAGTCGAGAAAATCAACAACAACGGATATTGGTAACGAGATCACATTGTTGTTATCGTCAACTACAATCCTATAGACGTTTTGATATTTAACGTAAACTGCCATTATTTTACTATTATCAAATAAATATAAAAGGAAATATTACAGTAACTATTGAATACTGAGTTTTAGAAAAAATTATTTAATTTTTTCTTATTAAGTCTCGTTTCTTATTTCTTACCTCGTGTTCTTATTTATATTTTTCGAATTAATTTTTGATTATAATGTAAATTATTTATTTGTCAAATCATTAACACTCCAAGAACATCTGGCTATAGTGGGGTTCAAATTCAAAAGAATATAATAAAAATAGATGACGATGAAGAAAATATCACTATTGTACGAAAGCAATCTGAAAATGATTCATATTAGTCTGGATGAAAAGATAAATCCGAGATTAGTTCGAAATTGACATGAAATAAATCCGCAATTAGCCAGCAACAATTTGAATTTATTTAGATCAAAATACAATTCAAAATGATTTCAGAATAATCCAGAATTTGTATGTTTATCCGCAAATACACAGAGAAAAATGGGATTGTTATGTAAACAATTTTTGAATTGTTGTCAGTAGATTTGTTGATATTACAATTCGAAATGTTAATATTACAATTTAGATTGTTGTCAGTACAAATGTATGTTGTTTTAACAACAATACGAATTTCTTGTTGTCAGTTTTGTTCAGTTTGCAATTCCGTACAGTTGTAGAAGCAAACTCTCTGTCGATTGCTGATGGAACAATCCGGATTTGTTCAACTGACAAATTTATTGTTCCATGTCATGTGGTCATCTTGAATTTTCTCAAACTGGCGTGCAGATCGTCGCGTGGTTTGCTTCTGGCACATGTGCCACTTTTGCTTTTATTATTAGTTTTTTTTTAAATGACAAAGTGCTGTTAAATAATGAATCCGGTTAAAGTGAGAAATCTATTACAAATGTGGTGAATGGATGAAGAGACAATTTCATCGTTTATACGGTTACTATTGAACATAACCTTACCTTAAAAAATACAAAATGTATATTAAATATTAATTAACAACTTTCAACTCAAAATAATTTATTAGTTTCAGGTAAAAGAATTTGATTCAGAAGCTGCATATGTTCTGCAGATTTTAATGCAAATGAAACTGGTGATATGACCTACCGAAATCTGCTGTCGATTATTTTGGAAGGCGAAGAAACTGAACAAATCGTATTAGACGGACCAAAGCTTTGTTAATAAAACAAATTGTATTGCCGATTTAACAATTTAGTTTTGTTATTTCAACTGTTCCATAACAATTTTCTTTGTTCATCAAACAATTCTGTTTTTTCACCGAACAATCCCATTTTAACAATTTTTTTTGTCCCAACAACAAATAGAACTGCTGGTTCTATATTGACAATCCGGAATTGTTGTGTGGACTTAATTTTTAGTAACCATAACAATTCAGATTAAGTACCGTCAAAAAACTGAGTCCGTAATAATCTGAAATCTTTATGTGGAAAATCCGGTATTTGTCCACAATAATCCTAGTTTAATTTGGTAATAAAATCCTAAATTAAAATAAGTCAACACTTGCAGGTTGCACTTTGAAATTTACAAAATTCATAGAAACCGAAAACATTTGTAAGCAATAAAATGTAAAAAATATAACCGTGAAATCGAAATAAAACTATGAGTGCATTCTCTAGATATTGACGATTAGTCCGAAAACAGTCAGGAATTTTTACCATCAGGGCAGTTTTATTCCTATTATGACGTTTTTTAAATGAATATAATTGGTTCTTTATAATTATTTAAACCCGTCCCTACTCTTCTGTCAAGTAAAGTATATAAATAAAGGTTGAGTCTCGCGCGCGACTTACTTTCATCTACATCACTTGTCCATTAAGGATGAAATTTAAGTGTGATGACGCGTGATGCAGGTAGTATATTAAAAGAATACTTTATGAGTTCGCTTCACAAAAAAATATATAGCCTATTCCGTTTATAATTAATTTTTATTCCTTCAATTAACACAAATAATACAATAAAATTCCACAACATTTATTTTAAAATGTAAATAATTATTTTATCACATGCATTTTCCTCTCATACATATTCTGTTAAAAATAAAATTTTCCACATATTTTCAGAATATTTATAAAATGTATTTCAAAATTTTCATGAGTCATTATTAAAAATCTTTAACCTCGGCAAATTTCTTTAAAAAATATTTAATAAATTTGTTCACTTGCAATTATATATATATACAATTACAAACAATATCTATTAAGGTCTAGGTATTAAGTTTAACTTAATGTAAATCTCATCTCTTTTAATATAAATACCTGCAACTAAGACAAGTAGTAACACAATCATGATGATTATGAAATATATTTTAGAAGTTTTCATAATAAAATTTATTATTTATTCTTCAATATCTTTTTATTTGTTCAAAAATAATTGTATTAAATTTTGGATTTTATTATCACTCTTATATAGATACAATATATATATATATATATATATATAATTATATCAAACGAATAAAATATTACAAAATTTATCAGATTTAGGATCAGAATTATTATACAAGTTGACTCGAGTGCTAAAAAATACTTTGATATCATAGCAGAATATTAAAAACATTTTAACAATTTTAATTAAGTTAGAAGTATTTTTTCTTTACTTTGCAGATATGGGAGGATTTCCAGATTGTTCGAGGATCTAAAATTGAGAATGCATTGTTATAATTTGTTCCATAATGTTCATTTTATTCTCACATAAATTTGCCCCTATATTTCAAATACACTTCTAATAATTTTTTTCTATACAACAATAAGTTTTCAAGACATTAATTTATTCAGTATCGTCACTTTTACATTGTGAAAGGCATAAGCGACACTTTGTGCTATAAATTAAAAAGGAATAATATTAATCAATCTGTAACTAACAACTTGTAAAGTAATTTAAGAAGAAAAAAGAAATAAATTTTAATTAATTCTGCATTAAATATGTGAGTTAATTTTTTGAAAATACAATAAGATTGCCTTTTTATAATCTTGTAACATTTATTTCAGTACATTTTAAATATTGAATAATTGTTTAAAATGAAAAATTAGCTAAAACAAAAAATTCTAATTGTAAGATATAACAATAATCGTTAATTTTACAGGGATTATAGCATTAGTAATATTAAAAATGATGATTTAGAAAAATTACAATCATCAGCAGAGGTCTGTACATCAGCTCAATTAACTGACATTACAAAACGTTGGTGGAAATTAAAAGCAAAACGACTAAATATCACAAATAATAAAAATTTAAAAGGCTTTTATGTACGAACAAATTATCCATATGAGTACAAGCGCTCTAAAAGACATAAACTTAAAATGGATAAAAATCGTCATTTCATTTATATTCCACCGTTACAATTGCATACCCGTGACTCTATATATGAAGTACATAAAATGATGATACGCGATATTAAAATGCCTTATTTTGGTCTAATGGCTGCATTGGGTATTGATATTAATGATAATAAATCACTTGAAAAAATTTACAAAATATTAAAAATAAATTTACGACGAAATCACTTTCAACATGAAATAACAAAAAACATTGACACAGCTCGATTGTATTATCAAATGTGCGAAAAGAATTGGCATATTTGGTATCGATTGCTTTTCGATTGGATCATTACAAAATGTCAATTAAAATTAAAACTACATCAACCAGAATCAATTAATTTATTTCTTATATCACTGCAAAAATGGATTAAAGAAAAATGGGTTGTTACTCAATTGCAAGAGTATCAACCATTGACTACAATTAAACTTACAAATGGCCCAATAATTAAACAAATACAAGGACGCGATAGTTTTATACGAAGACAAATTCTTTCGCCAAAAATTTTTATGCTTCGTTCACAAATATCCTTACGTTTTGATTTGCGTCCTAATCAACTTGTCCTTCCACAATCAATGATGCGACACATACCAGCCGCCGCTATTGCAAACTATAATCACAGTGAAAACAGTTTATTTCAACTTAATCAACCAATTCAACAGCCAGAAAAATTTATACCACTGTCTCAGGGATTTGCATGTGTAATTAAACGCGATCCAGTACTATGCAAAAGTTCTATTGTTTACATTGATGAATTGGCCTTTGCTGATACAGATCTTTTTCACATAGGACCATATTCAATAATTGGACAAAATGCCGATTTTGATGGTGATGCAGAAAATTGTTGTTTCATTGATAATTCATTGGCTAGTATGGAATTAGAATTAAATACATCACCATCTGCTGCCATGTATTTAGGACAAATGAAACTGAGATGTACTTTTACCGAAACACACATATTGTATATGCATCAACGTCAATTACCATTACAGTCACAACGACATCATCAACGTTATGAGGAAATTTTAAAATTATCAACAGTCAATTGGCTTTCGTGCATTGAAAATGTAACTAGTCTTTTTAATTTAGAAAAAAAGTATCCAACAAATTTAAATATCTTTAATTTTATTGAACCAACAAATAATGCTTTGTCCATTCTAATGTTATCCACTTATGTCGATTATGGTTCGGCTGAAACTTTAAAACTCTTTGTGGAAATTAATAATAGTGTTCTTGAAATATCCAATAATGGTAAAATTAATAATCTTTATACAATACCACTTGACGAATGTATAAATGGAAAAATTGAGCCAACACTATTAAGAATGGTTATGAGTGGTGCAAAAGGATCTCTACAACATTATATAAATTTTCTTGATGCAACAAAATCTTCAGTCAATACTATGCCTAATATTAATGTAACTAATGATAAAATATTTACAATTCATGATTTACGGGAAAATTCTAAAATTAGTAATTTTGACATTTATAATAAATCACTTGAGGCATTACGTGAAATTGGTAAAGCGGCTAAAAATGTGCCTGACAATGGACACGAATCATTTAAAACAATTATCGAATTCAATGGTATTACATTTACGGAAAAACAAATTGAATATAATGGCACGTGTATTTTACCATTTCCAAGTGCTGAACTTTTTTTCTCACATATGAATTTTTCACCGCATCTTGTGCGTTTACAATTTAATAAGGCTTTGGATAAAATAGAACTGAGACGATAGAATAGAATTTATTTTGTCTTAGAAGTTGATTTTGCGTATGTCCCTTGGAACGTACCTCAATTTTTATTTAAGATCCAATTTAAAATTAACTCGATAATAAAAGCAAAAATAGAAATGATAAATCCAATGAGCGGAAGAAACTGCATTTGACATATAATTACATTAGACTTTGGTACTTCAGAATTGCAAGATTCATCAATTTGAGTGAAACCAACTTTAGGTGTTTTATAAGATTTCATCCACATATTGGCTATACCGGAATCAATTAATCTTTGAATTAATTGACCAATTCGTTTCGCGTATGGTGAGCCTGGTGCAAGCACAGTGCATCCTGAACCAAATAGAAAATTGTCTAGAATAAATTTAGTAACTGGTTGTCCACATTTATCTCTTTTGTCACGTAGCATTGGTTCAACTTGTGCAATGTCCACAATGCAAGCAATATTTTTATATTTCAACTAGACAAAGACTGCGCGCGCAAAGCGCGCGCCTTTTTCGTTGGTGTTTAGTACTTAGTCAAAAAGAAAGCGAGTTATTAAATTTTTCTAAAAATATATAAAGTTGTTGCATAATTAATTTAAATTTTTGTTAATATCAGCAAAATACTTTGTAACTGCACTTTTATTACACTAAGTACACATAATTGTCAGTCTAACCATTTCTTGACAATCATAGAAAATTTAAAAAAGAGCCCGTGGAGAAGTTTCCCTAAGTTTCCTTATCGAAAACTAAAATTTGGTAAGTTTCTGATATGGAAAAATGCAGAATTCTGGTTAGGTCCTGATGTTTTTGGTGACGCTTGTTTTTCTCAAAAATTAGTTTTAATGGTTAATAGTGAGAAGAATAACAAGAACCCTACGATTGCTCTTTGAGAACTTTCAATTTAACTTTCAATTTAACTTTTATTTAACTTTCAATTTTTGATTAATTATAATTTCAGGTTATATTACTATATTATTCTTTATAAAAAATATAATTAAACTGTAAAAAGAAAATTTGTAGTTTATATAATTCATTAGAAAATATAATGAATTTAAATTATTAAGAATGTGAAAATAATTGTAAATATGAGGCAAAATTCCTGAAATGTCCAAACAAAAAATTAAACGTTCTCGAATTTAATCCATACTTTTCTAAAATATTATTGAATTTAATAAAATAGTTTTTGAATTACAACGTTTTTAATGTTTGACTTTTGAAAAAAAAAATTTTTTCAATGTACAATATTTATAAGTAGAATGCATAAAAGTTAACATATATATAATGATTTTTAAAGCTTTTTTGACGGGCTACACGCTGTTAATAAAATTTTTTTTTTTTAAATAAGATTTGACCTTGAAATTCAAGGTCAAAATGTTAATTTACGTTTATCTCAAAATCCGATTTTTTAAAATTATTTTTAACTATCTCAATGGAAAGCTTGACTAATTTCCTACAAAACATGTAATTTCCAGAGTGGGATCTTTTAAAGTTTTTGAGATATTAATTAATTAATTAATTAATGTTTATAACAAATGAAATATTTTACAAACGAATACAGTTACCGTAATTCTGAAGTTAGCAATTGAAACTTAACGTAATTCCGCATCCAACGAGCCCTGTATGAAGTATTTTGGATAAGTCGATTGTTAATAAACAATTAGTTAACATTGCAATTGTTAATTACCAGTCTACTTATCCAAAATACTTCATATAGGGCTCGTTGGATGCGGAATTACGTTAAGTTTCAATTGGTTAATTTAGATTTACGATAACTTTATTTGTTTGTAAGATATTTCATTTTTTATTGTTATTTAACTAAAATTGAACAAAAATACTTCATATGGGGCTTTTGGATGCTTGTTGTTAGTAAAAAATAAAATATTTTACAAACAAATAAAGTTATGGTAATTCTGAACTTACCAATTGAAAGTTAAGGTAATTCCGCATCCAACGAGCCCTATATGAAGTATTTTGGATAAGTAGATTGTTAATAAACAATTGCAATGTTAACTAATTGTTTATTAACAATCTACTTATCCAAAATACTTCATATAGGGCTCGTTGGATGCGGAATTACGTTAAGTTTCAATTGCTAACTTCAGAATTACGGTAACTTTATTCGTTTGTAAAATATTTCATTTGTTATAAACATTAATTAATTAATATCTCAAAAACTTTAAAAGATCCCACTCTGAAAATTACATGTTTTGTAGGAAATTAGTCAAGCTTTCCATTGAGTTAGTTAAAAAAAATTTTTAAAAATCCGATTTTGAGATAAACGTACATTAACATTTTGACCTTGAATTTCAAGGTCAAATGTTATTTAAAACAAAAAATTTTATTAACAGCGTGTAGCCCGTCAAAAAAGCTTTAAAAATCATTATATATATGTTAACTTTTATGCATTCTACTTATAAATATTGTACATTGAAAAAAAAAATTGTTTTTTCAAAATTCAAAAATTAAAAACGTTGTAATTCAAAAACTATTTTATTAAATTCAATAATAATTGATTTTTAGACTTTCACCAACAATAAAAACATTTAAGAAAAGTATGGATTAAATTCGAGAACTTTTAATTTTTTGTTCGGACATTTCAGGAATTTTGCCGCATATGTAGCAATCAATTCGAAGATATTAAAAAATAAAAATGTCTTATTTAATGGTAAAATCTCCTTGAACTTTGAGAAATTATTTTGTATGATGTTTTTGTAATACAAAAATTATTTTATTAAACCTTAATATATTACCATATATTAACTATTTAAAATATTTTAATCCCAAAAATACAATTTTTTTAAAAAATTATTAATATACTCTGGCACATTATAACAAAACCTTTTACTATTTTTGAGTTGTCAAAATCTGCGCAGAATATATTTATATGTGAAATCACAAAAAAAACAGAAGATGCTTTCCCGACAAAAATTGATTTTAATTAATCATATTATTCTATTTGCTGCTTTTTTTAAGGCCTACCCTTATAATGTTATTCTTGTTCCTTAATAAATATATATGACAGTCATAATTTTATAAATAAAAAAGAGTATATATCAAAAAACATTGAGGTGAGATTTTAAATATTTTCTTGACAAAAACAATAAAATATTTTGTTTATAATTTTCTCTTTTACAAATTATTGATCGAAAAATTAAGTAAAATAGTTTTTATGCAAGAATATGTAAACATTTAAATAGAAAAATATTTGTTCTTCTAAATCGTTGATTAGAAATCGTTGTGAACCTCACTAAAGTAATTTATTAATTATTAGACTAACTATTTGATTTCAGCACATGCACAAAATAACAATATTCCTGGTAACACAATATAAAAATCTTAATTTTAAGTTTCGTGTTAAAATGATACTGGTCCAAATTTTCTACTATTTATAATAAATAATATAACCTTAAATTATCATTCAATAAAAATGATAGTAAGTTGAAAGTAATCGAAAGACGGTCGTAGGGTTCTTACTATTGGGTACTATGAATCATTTTTATAACGTTTATTTTACTTGTAAGTATATAATTAAAACTTGAAATAATTGAAAAAATACATTTTCATTATTAATTAAAATTAATTAATCATTATTTTTAGTAGAACTTATTTAAAAACAATTATAAGATTATGATGCTGTACAAATTTTCTAATATATTTGTGCATCAGTAGAACTTTATTCGGACTGAATGTATTATATATACATAACATGCTTGCATGAAGAAAGAAACTAACGCATACAATGCTTTTATTCATATGTGAGTGTGTATATTCGTATATACGGGCTAAACGTGTCTGATAATCGTGCTTGTAAGACGGAGAAAGACGAAGATGACGAATAACACTTCGACCAATGGGATACAGGTTACTGTGACAAAACTTCGAGAGTTTATCGATTAGAGATTTATTATATAGGATAATCGTTTCACGCATTCCTTATCTGAAAATAGTCTAAATGTTGATTTTTTCAGAATGTTTTGCAAAGCTACATCATCAATATTCCGATGCATGAAATAGTAATAACGATCAATCGTAACATTCAAGTCTGAGTTGAAAACCTCTTCTAAACTTTCGTATTTAAAAGAGGTTTTTCTTATCAATTGAACGTTCGTCATTAGTGAAACAATTTCCGAAGAAAACATTAAGCAACTAATTAAAAACCCAGTAAATATTAGTCTTTCGGTTGTTATTATTGGCTCTTCTGGAATTGGGGTTCCAAATATTACACGACAGAGATACTCGATTCTCCATTTTCTAGTTTGAAAGTCAAAAATTTTTGAAATAATCCAAATGGACAGAAGCAAAATTATCACTACTAATGCTTTTGTTAGATGCCATTGGATTTCAACAGATTCCTTATCTTTCTTGACAACAGGCACAACCATACCAAATTGAATTTTCCTTAAACCTTTAATTAAATTAAAACCTTTTCCTGAGCAAAAACCGATTATTGCTTCGCCTCCTACAAATTGAATTTTGTTTTTGAAGAGAGCATGCGTAACTCCTGAACTTCCTGTTATTGAACAAGATTTGATTCCCCAATTTGATTCTGATGATTTTACAAATGAGAAATTCATTACTTTTCTCAAAGTTTTCAGTTTTTTGATAGCTAATCCATAATTGGATACATTTCCAGAAGGATTTTTACGTTCAAAAACATCTGGCGGCATTGGTAGTAAACTTGCAACAAATGGATAGCCATATAAATTTTTGATTTTGTCGGGAAACCAAATAGTTCTAGAGGTTGCTGGTTTTTTAAATATTATCCCCAAGAAAGGATTGTAATGAATTACCATTTCTCTGTGATTTTTCGAATCGATTTGTACAACAGATTTCATGATAACAACAAACACATCCAAAAATTGTTGTGTCCACAATTTTTCGAAAAATTGTTTATAACTTGGTAATTCCTTGGAAAGAAGAATCAAACATTTTAGTCGACGTTTTGCCTCTGAGAGTTGATTTAGAAAATCAAATTGAAAATCAATTTCTGGATTTGTGACAATGAATAGCGATATTCTAGGATTGTAATGGATAAAATCCAATTTTACAGGCGTATTGTTAGTTGATTTTTGTAAAATAATTTTTCGTATTGGAATATTGTTGGATATTTTCATAATTAATTCATTAAATCTTGAATCAAAAGTGATTTGTTTGTCGTTAATTAAAAATATCACCTGATTAATGTGCCGATCAGTTTTAATGTGTTTGACGAAACCGTTTATCCATTTAGTATTTCCACTTCCAGTTTTTAGATTGTTCAGGATTATTAACACTACACTGAGGTACAATTTCAGTAACATTTTCGAAATAATTGAGAAAGCAGTAATGAATAAATTATTTCTTAAGGTTTCTTTTTACTTTTTTTAGGAAACGAGAATTTTTTGCTTTTTGCCGTAAGCCAATGGAAGTAGCTATATGTCAACAATATGAAGGTTTTTTTATACATTAAAAAGATATGTTTGTTCGTATTTTGAAAATGTTTTGAAACAAATTTTGCATATAAATTGCCCTTCGTTCAAAAAATTACATCTTTCAGCAAGGTCAAATGAAAAAACATATGTGCTAAAGTATATACAGAAAATTTTTCAAAGTAAAAATCAATTCAAGTCTACTAAATTAATAGTAATTTTAAATTATTGATTGGTTGACCTTTATACATTTATTGGTATGTACGATTTTAAAGCTTTGGTTTATAAAAACTAAATAAGGGATAATACTAATAACTGTATAAATAATAAATACACAGAAAATTAAAAGGCATTAAAATAAGCTGCAACGCTTATTATTTTAATCCAATTTTGCTTATTTTAATCCATTTTGGTATTAAAATAGGCAAAATTGGATTAAAATAATAAGCGTTGCAGCTTATTTTAATACCTTATAATTTTCTGTGTATTCTGTTTATTATTTTTGTGATGAAAAAATATTTTGTTGGCGGTATTTTGAGAAATATAATGATCCTATCCTGGAATAAGACCTATAAGGTTGAGAGGTATAATAATTATATTACAAGTAAAGTTTTATTAACTTTAACATTTCATAAATTTCTATACAATTAAAATTTATTGATTTATCCTATTCAATTTTTTTTACTATTATACAATTTGTAAGAATTTATTTGATTTCTATTTTACACCTAATAAAATTTATATTATTTAAACAGCTAATAATTTTCGGATGTCAAAAAAATCGTTAATTTTTTCAATGTGTTGATGATAAAACTGTGAAATAAGACATCGCCATTCGCATTACCTAAAAGAATAATATATTTCCTTTATATATATATATATATGAAGGTTTTATTATATGGTAATTTTATGATGGTGAAACAGTTTGAAATAGAATTGTCCCACCTGGTTTTAGCAAAAAAAAAGAAAGGTATAGTTTAACAAATTTAATTTCTTACCGACGCAAAAGTCTCCATAGAAAATTTAAAAAGAACTCCAGCAACAAATTCACATGGTTCTGATGCTTTTCTCATCATGAAGAGCAATAATTTTTGAATATCAACCGGTAATTCATACCAGGAACTATTATATCTGTAAAAATAGTTACATAATTTTTGATGCTGTAAATTTATAGTAGAATAAAGCATATATACAGTATACCGTCGAAAATTGTCGATACGGCTAGCAGAAGTAAAGTCCAAAAAATCCTTGCCTTTAATCCATTTTATTTAGGTCAATTAAGATTAAGCCAATTAAGAATTATGTTCGATTAATATTAGAACAAATAACAATTAGGATATAATAAAATTATTATGATTAGGTCAAATGAGAATTAGGTTTTATAATGATTAGATCAAATGAAAATTAGTTTAAGCGGCGTTTAGTCCAAATGATAATTAGGCCAGATGAAAATTATTTCAAATGATAATTTATGGTAAATGGTGACTAGGCTAAGTAATAATTAGGTCAGATAAAAATGTGGCTAAAAAAGTATTAGGTTACAAAAAATTTAGGCCAAAAGTGAGATTCAAGGCAGATAAATATTATGTTAAAATAAGAATTAATGTTATATTAAAATTAGGCCAAAGAAGAATTAGGACAAATGACTATTTAGTACAAATGAGGATTAGATTGAATGAAGATTAGGACAAATAATAATTGGATCATATATAGATTTAGGCCAAGTATAATAATTAGTCCATACGACTTTTAGGCTAATTGAATTTAGGTCAATTAAGTTTTATATAGGCCACATTTGAAGAAACTTTGTTGTAACGAAAATTTCCAACGGCATGTATTAAAATAATTATTTGCACAACAAAGAATATAATACTGACATATATTTTGGTACTTCTAGACTGTGGTCTATTAACTTTTGTCCAGGAACACTGAGAAAGAAGAAATGTAACATTTGTGAAGACGTGAAAATAACGTATCTTAAACCTTCTCGAGGCTGTCCAATCTTTAATACCGTCTAAATTAAACGGTTAAGGAAAATTAAATATATATAAATAATATTCCTTACATTTTTTTTACGCATTTACCAAACCCTGAATTATACATCTTACCTGTACACCATTTATACTCATTGAAACAGTACTAAGTCCCATAATTATGAAAAATCCCGTCGAAAAAGATGCATTAATATTTTCGACGAATCTAAATAAAAGATGAAAAAAGTTAATAACTGTATAACTATTGTGTCTAGTAAAAAGTTTAATATTTAAAAATTATTATGAGATTTTAAGAAGAGTGTCGACTTTTATTACAATATAAATTAACCCCATATATGATCATTTCCAACATTGTAATCATTTTCAATCAACTTTAGAACTAGAGATTTTTGGAAATGATTTTCTGTCTGACGCAATCAGAAATTAAGATAATTTAAAGGAAATGATCGGTTAGGAAATTTGTTTTGTAAAACTTTGTGTTTGTGAAAAAATAATGAAATTGTATTATGAATAAATTATTTTTTAAAATCTAAAAACTTTTTTAAGCGTTGCATATAAAATAAAAAACTAACTTGATAACTTTTTTATGAATGTTGACGCAAAGTTTAATATCTTCTCTAAGTCTAATTTTATTATCATTCGTTGTTAGAGACAAATGTTGAAGTTTGTAACTACAAATAAAATAACAATGAAATACTTGTAATTTGTAAAAATCAGTATTGCTAAAACTGTAATAGAAGGTATTCCAATTTTAATTTTCATCGTTTTCTATAATTATACAGAAAATTATAAGGTATTAAATTAAGCTGCGTTTTAATGCCTTTTAATTTTCTGTGTATAGAATATAAAGGAAGAAAGTAAAAGGAAAATGGAATCAGGATCATTTGAACGATATAGCAAAACTGTTAGTAATTAAAAATTAAAATAACATTTCAAATTGACTCTTTCTACTCGACTTGAAGTGATCGATATTATTACCGCTTCATTATTAAAATACTATCCAAATTAAAAATTTGAAAAGATTAATTGGTAACGTTAGGAAATTATTATTATTATTATTGGAAAGTTGATAATTTGTAATTAAAAATGTACCCTAAGATTGCAAAAATTCCACACGCATGTTGCGTATATTGCATAAACATTGTTTCCATAATTACTATAATATATATGTAGATATCATACTGCAAGTATAATGATGCAATAAAATAGGATAAAAGTATTTTTCCTGGTCTATATAATATTCAGCAACGAAGAGAGGTATTTTGGGTCGCGATTCATTCATAGGTTTAAACCAATCCAAGATTACAGGTATCATAGGTAAATTAACAAAAGCAATTCCAGTTGAATATATATAGACTAAATACAATAAATATTAATAATTTTTAATTAAACTTTTAAATTATAAAGCTGAATTTACATATAAAAATACGAGTAATACCCCAAATTCTTGTTAACAATATATCTTTATTTTCCTTTAATCCTCTTTTTTCCTTACGTTCATACCTCTAAATTCACTAAGGGTTTTTTTTTTGCATATCCGTTTATTTTAATACAAAAAATAAAAATGTATTTTTATATGAAATAAATAATACATTACTTGCATAAGCGATTGTAATTGTTCTTCCTTGTAGAGCATATTTTTGTAAAATTTCTACTTCTGGTTTTGGTAACCAATATTCCCAGTCATTAATTATGTCTTCTAATAGATGCTTCATCTGTTTAATATTTCATAATAGTCCAGTCGAATTATTCGAAAAACAAGGCATAACATGTTTTAACTCAGGACCTAAATTTTTTTTTGCGCTTAAACCCTTCATTTTGGGGTAATAATAAAGTACCTTATTTGGTAATTCGAACTCCTACCGTAACTTAAATTTTTTTTTTAAATAAGTGCAAAAAAATTAATGTTTTTTGCAAATTGTCATGAATTTAGTCAGCTTTAACATTCCTGTTGGTTATTTTTTCAAAAAATAATTAGTTTCAAATCTATATTTTGGAAAAACTGCAAAAAATACCGGATTTTGGCTAAAACTACGAAAAAATAGTTTTCTCCGGATAAGCTATATTTCTCATCGGTCAATTTTTGAACTACAGGGTTCATTTTTTTATCTTACTCAGAATTTTATACACTTTTGTTAGGAAACACGAGAATTAAACAAAAAGCGCAATTACTGCGCAAACGAGAAGTGCGCATGTGTGTGGGTACGCGGACCCAGAAAAGGCGCAAAAACGAGATTGAATGTGCGTCCGTCGAGCGATTAACAAGTAATGTGCGAAATGTGTACGAGAACGAATTAAAATTAGTACTGTATAAGTTCATATCTGCGATATTGGTTTAATAGTTTTATTAACGTTAAATTATATTTTGTGAAAACCCTTTTGCAACAGTTATTTCTTGAATATATGTTTAATTTTCATTAAACCGATTGTGTAATCACTTGAACAATACTTTTCCTTCACCACGCTATTCCTCGCCACTCTAACTTTTATTAATTATTCAATTTTCTATCACTTCAGAAGTGGGATCGCGAAGAAAAAAAATCAAGTGTAAGTGACGTGAACGTTCGACATAAAATTGCAGAGTCCATGTGCAAAATTTTATTCAAAGGTGTATTGTAAAAACGTGGCCGGTGAAAAATTCACAATGGCGTCGTTTCGATTTTGAAAAGTGCGCGAGTGAAAATTGTGAACCCCAAAAACGAAAGAAAATTTATAATCATGGCGACCTATAATGGTATTCCATTACAGGACTTCGAGGAATTCGAGGAGAACATGCAATTAACTCCAAACGAAAATGTACTGCGAAGACCCTATCAACCACGTGGTCGAAGAAAATGGACTCCAGGACAGAACGGCAATGGTGCCGGAAGCCAACGTAGACCCGGAGATGACGTATTTAACCGAAGGTTCAGCGGAGATGCTCCCCTACATGGCAATCAAAATCCCGAAAATGTCCGAGCACGAACCGAATTGTTCCAAGACGGTGGGGATGACTTAGCGAATCCAACAGATAGCGCCGAGAACGCAGCCCCTCTTCAACCACCTCTTTTTCAACCACCCCCTCTTCATATACCACCTCCAGTTCAACGTAACGAGAACGCTGATACACGCTGGGAAAACTTGATGGCTCATTTGATTGAAGACGGACGACGTCGAGATGAAATGTTTATGAATCTTTGCGAACGTGTGATGGCAAGAGATCAAGGTCCTGTAACACCAGCACCAAATCCAATCCCTAATTACCATATTATGCCTGATCTTTCGAAAAGCATAAACGATTTTTCAGGTGAGATTGGAACATCGCGTGCTAAGGAATGGTTAGAGTCTATTGATAGTATGAAAGTTTTGCATCAATGGCCCGACAACTTCGCACTCGAAACAGCTCGTATGCACATGATAGACGGCGCACGAAGTTGGTACCAAATAAGAAGAACCGAGTTAATCACTTCGGAATTGTTTCGCGCAGCTTTCACTAGAAGCTTTATCATTCATGATAATTTACCGCAAAAATGGATGAGAATGAAAGAACGTGTTCAAAGACAAAATGAACCGTTAACGTCATATTATTATCATAAAATTAAATTATGTCGCGAATTAAATCTCGGAACCGCAGAAATCAAAGAAATGATTTTAATCGGTCTATGGTCTCGAGAACTTTGCAACGCAATGTCAGCGAAAAATCATACGGACGTGGACAAACTGCTCCATGATATGTTAGATTTCGAACGGATACACTCTGAACGAGGAGAACGTATACGTGCCAAGAAGGATGTGAAACCAGAAATCGCGAAGAAAGAATCGATCAACTTTACAAAACCACAATCGTCGGACGATTCGAAAAACACGAAACTGAGTTCGAAACCACCTGGTCAATCAAATCCAGATCGACGACCCCCTGTCCGCAATTCCGAAGGACAACCAAAGTGTTATAATTGTAATAATTATGGACACATTTCGAAAAATTGCCCCGATCCACCCAAGACTTTAATGTGTATCAAATGTGGTGCACAGGGTCATACTCAACGTCATTGTCCCAAGGATACAACGCCAGTGAATAAGGAAGTGAATCAGCTGGAACGAACAGAACCGGACAATTCAGTGCGGAAGTATATTAAAGAGGTGAAATTAAATGATAATGCTTTGATTGGGTTAATTGATACGGGTGCAGCAGAATGCACAATCAAAACGTCCTTGGTCGAAAAATATAAATTTCCCATTCACGAAGAAAGCATTGTGTTAAAAAGTTTCGGTCCTCAACATTTTTTAACAAATTGCCCTGGTTTTGTGCAAGCACAAGTGTTGGTGGACGGAGTGACAGTGCCAAGTGTACGCTTTCTAATTGTCCCGGATGACAATCAGATGGTAGATGTTTTGATTGGCAGATCATTTACCGACTCAAAATTAGTGGATTACTATAAAGTGGGTGACACGTTGACTTTTGTGAGCAGTGAATTTGCACGTTTAGGAAATGTCACAGTGGAGGAACCCTCTTCAATAAAGTTCACAGTGCCGAGTGAGATTGTGTTGCCCCCACGTTCGATCAACTTTATACAAGTCATGCACAATGAGGATAAATTTGTGATCCCAGTGATGAACGTGCAATGTGATCCACGCAAATTGAAAGAAGGAGCGGTTATCGCAGAGGCATCGATTAATTCCCCACCAATTTCTCATGAATCACCACCACCACTACTGAAGGAGTTGGATCCGATCCTACCAGAGGAAATCGTCGTAGAGGAAAATCTATCAGGTGACATTCTGATGGATTTAACAGGTATTTTAAATGATTATCGTACTTGTGTCGCGAAAAATGTTTCGGAAATTGGATGTACTAGTTATATCGAGATGGACATTCAAGAACTTCCAAATAGTAGACCGGTAGTGCGAAAACCGTACATAATGAGTGAAGAAGAACGAAAAATGACGCGTGAAATTTTAAAAGCGTATCGAGAATTAGGGTATGTTACAGATACAAATTCAACGTATGCAAGTCCAGTATTTTTGATTAAAAAGAAAAACGGAGAATATCGGCTCGTGGCAGATTATCGCGCGTTAAACCTTCAAACGTTAAGAATACATTTTCCCCTCCCGAACATCGACGATCAACTTTTGAGACTTGGCGATTGCTGCTTATTCATCGTGTTGGATCTTGCGCAGGGATACATGCAAGTTCCCCTCTCAGCAGAGGCTCGAGCGAAGACCGCCTTCATTACCCCAGACGAATCAGGTGAATTTACGCGCATGATTTTCGGCCTCATGAACGCTCCCTTCTACTTCTCGAAATTAATGTCACGTGTATTGAGCCCGCTCAGAGACGAAGGAGTTTTATTTTATCTTGATGATATTTTGATTACGGGAAAAGATTGGCCGACTATTCGAAAGCGATTTATTGCAGTATTAGAAGCGTTAAAAAAGGCAGGTTTAGCAATAAATTTAAAAAAATGTCAATTTCTTTTGTCAAAAGTTTCGTATTTGGGCTTCGAGATTTCTGAAAAAGGAATTCAACCGGGGAAAAATAAGTTAGAAGCGATTACTAATTTTCCTACTCCCAAAAATGTTCATGATGTACGACGATTTTTAGGTCTCATTGGATTTTTTAGGCGATATATTCACAAATTTGCGACTATTGCCGCCCCGTTATATTGTTTGTTAAAGAATAATCAAGTTTTCAAATGGGAAAAAGATCAAGAAAATTCTTTTCGTTCATTGATCGACATGTTAGTCAAGGCACCGATTTTACAACCATTTCAACCCGATTTACCGACGGAATTACACACTGATGCCAGTGCGTTAGGATTAGCAGCAATGCTGATGCAACGAAACGCATCAAATCAGTTGCAGCTCGTGTATGCTATTAGTCGACGAAATAATGAACCCGAACGTTCTTATCATTCTAGTAAATTAGAACTTCTCGCAGTTGTATGGGCGATAACACGATTTAGACGATGGTTCATTAACATAAGATTTACGGTTGTTACCGATTGCAGTGCATTATTGTATCTAAACACACATAAATCGAAAAATCCGCAAATTGTTCGCTGGTGCAATGAACTTTCTGAATACAAGTTTGATGTTGTGCATCGTCCTGGTACGAAGTTAGCGCATGTAGATGCACTTAGTCGCGCGCCTGTGGAAGAGGATGATTCAAATAATTTCATGGAACAATGTGAAGGCATTTTTAATTTAGTGCAACCCGAGCAAGAAATTTTAACTTTTCAATTCGTCGATGAAAAATTAAAGCGTAAAAAGGAAATTTTGTTAAAAGTGGAAAACGAGAGATCAAATTCAGAAAAATCGGATGTGCGAGATTATGAGTTAATAAATTCGATTTTATATAAACGCGAAGGGGTAAAGAAATTATTTGTTGTACCGTCAGCGATGAGAAAGAGTTTAGTTATTCGATATCACGACCTTCAAAGTCACACGAGCGCGGATCGTACAGTTGAAAAGATTCGAGAATTTTACTTCTTTCCGGGAATGTATCGTTATGTGCGGCAACATGTAAGAAGCTGCATACAATGTATTTTGTCGAAAGCGAAAACAGGTTGTCAAGCTGGACAGTTACACCCGATTAATCCTGGAACTAGGCCGTTTGCGAAAGTTCACGTAGATCACGTAGGTCCGTTTGTGACAACAGCATCGAAAAACACACACGCTTTGGTTTTAACAGATACGTTAACGAGATTTGTAATTTGTAAACCGGTGAGAGATACAAAAGCATCAAATGTAATTCGCGTGTTAGAAGATATAATTCTTGACTTCGGAGCACCCGAGAGAATTATCAGCGACCGAGGGACGTTCTTTACATCGAAAGCTTTTTTGGATTTTTGTATGAAACACGGAATCAAGCACACGGTAAATTCCCCGAGACACCCGCAAGCAAACGGATTGGTTGAACGCACAAATTCAACCTTGATTCCCGCGATTCAAGCGAATATTGTGCATCGCGAAGGACGAGATTGGGACAAGCATCTTAAAAAAATACAACGGGATTTAAACGCTTCCCCCAATAAAACTACGAAAAAGAGCCCCTTTGAATTGGTTTATGGCTATATCAATCGTCACGATGAAGGCCCCCTACGAAGTTTTACCATTGAAGATGAAAAACGCGTGTCTTCACCAAGTCAACTCCAGGAGGAGGCAAGGGTTAACATCGAAAACGGACAACGTCGTTACAAAGAAAAATATGATCAAAAACACAATCCAAAGATCACTTTTGCAGTTGGTGAAATAGTTTTTATGAAAGATGCTCCGCAAATCACTCACGAATCAACGAAATTGCAGAGAAAATATCGAGGTCCTTTGGTGATAAACAAATTATATCCTGGGGATACGTACGGCGTGACCAGTTTGCAGCTAGATTCTCGTGGACACCGATATGCGTCTACAGCCCATGCAAGCCAATTGAAAGGTTGGACTTCAAAAACCAGCAATGAAATTTCCGACGACGAAGAGAACGAGGAAGAACAAGAAGAGAATCTTTCTCAACATAGCGAAAATTCGCCCGAAGAAAATAATAGCGATAAATTAAATGAAAGCGTCGATAGCGAAAATTGTAATGAAGCGAATGAGAGTGAGAGTGAAATGGTCACAAGACCCCGACGTACCGTAAGACGTCCAAAAAGATACGACGATTATGTTATGTAAGTTCGAGTTAAATGGCGAAAAATATATATTGTTACACTTGTATGAGAATTAAAAAAAAAAAATTTTTTATGTTTGAACATTTTTCTTAAAAATGTCACTCGAGGTCGAGTGAATAAGTCAGGATGCCCGAGTGTTAGGAAACACGAGAATTAAACAAAAAGCGCAATTACTGCGCAAACGAGAAGTGCGCATGTGTGTGGGTACGCGGACCCAAAAAAAGGCGCAAAAACGAGATTGAATGTGCGTCCGTCGAGCGATTAACAAGTAATGTGCGAAATGTGTACGAGAACGAATTAAAATTAGTACTGTATAAGTTCATATGTGCGATATTGGTTTAATAGTTTTATTAACGTTAAATTATATTTTGTGAAAACCCTTTTGCAACAGTTATTTCTTGAATATATGTTTAATTTTCATTAAACCGATTGTGTAATCACTTGAACAATACTTTTCCTTCACCACGCTATTCCTCGCCACTCTAACTTTTATTAATTATTCAATTTTCTATCACTTTACAGGCTTCGAAGTGACACACTTTTCCACTTTTTTTTTATCAAGGCTACTTTTTAATACTAATTTTGTCAAAAAGCTAATAAATGCTAATTTTTTCCCAAAAAAGATGAAAAAAAAAAGAATTTAAGTTTAAGAATTTTAGATTTTATAGTGAATTTTGTTGATGTCAAAAAGCCTGCCAAATGAATGAATTTTCTTATTGGACGTGATTATTTATTATATGTTTAGAAACTTTTTATCAAATTTAAAAATATTAATTGTATTTTCAATAATAAAATATTTTAACTGGGTAGTTCAATAATAAAAACATATATAAAAACTTAAGATCTATCTAGAAAAAAATTAATAATTTTTATATTGTAATTAAATTACTCATAATTATTTATTAATGTACAAAATTATGGCTATGTGGATTCTATAAATTTATAAAATTTATATGACTTAAAACAATCCCAGGGTGTCTAAGGGTCAGGAAAAAGTCAGGGAATTTCTTTAATTTTCTAGAATTTTTTATAAATAAATTAAAATAACTATTTGTTTCAAATAGAAATAAAAATTATTTTTGATACAATAAATTTATTAAATAGTTCAAGTAAAGTAAATTATTTATTAATACAAATAATTTCTTATTTATTGCTAATGCATTATTTTATTGAACAAAAAAAAATATTTCGATCAAATAAATAATTGATTTAAACGAAAAAAATGAATTTAAAAAAAAATCAATTTTTTTTTACTAAAACAAAAATAATCAGGAGAAAGAAGGTGTTACTTTTACTCCTCAAAATTCTGATCGCGTTATTAAAAAAACAAATTGTTATGAAAGATCTTCTTTAAGTATATTATTAACAATTACGTTTTGTTATATGCAAAATGTTATGAATAAGTGCGTTTTATTTTCTAATGTAAAATATCGAGAAAAAAGCTATTATATTTCCATGTTTTATGTTTATATCGAAAAATAAAATTTTTGTGAATACCTAAGTCTAGTCATTTTTATTTTCAATTTTTTCGACAACAAAACATATTCACTTAAATTTCTTACTTAAAAAACTAATTTACTTCATTTTGCTTTCTCGTAGAGGAGGCTTTGTAGTCTTTTCGTTTATAAAACTTTTCAAAGTGGCGGAAATAAATTTTTTTCTTTATAGAAACATGTTATATGAGATCCTGATCAATTGTCCAGATGTATGTATGTATATATGTATGTGTGTATGTGTGTGGATACCTTTTTTGTTTAGAAGATAACTTTAACAGGTTTTAATGGATTTAGATAAAATTTAGTAGGCTCATTTATCATATTAATATCTCAAATCTGACCAAAGGATTTTGAAAAATACTCCAAAAAAAAATTTTATGGTCTTTTCTCCAAAAAATTTTTTTTAATCGAAAAAATTTTTAAATATAGAAAAATTTAAGGTTATATATAATAAAATCATATTCTTTACGTCAAGACGAATCGATCAATATATATAAAGTATTCATTTGAGGTAAATTTAAAGAATAAATGAAAGTTAAAAAATCAAAAATTCACATTTTGTCAATAAAATTTTCCTTTCTCCACGAGGAAGCAAATTTTTTGCTGATCGTAAAGAGGAAGCAAAATGTTCATGCAATGAACATCTGAATTTACAACTTTTTTGTAAGTTCTTTATGCTTTTGGATGCGTTTTTGGTCATAAAAAGGGTCTTCCTCAACTCGAATCTGGGTGTCAATTTTTTTCTACACTTTTCGGTGTATTTTGTGCAAGAATATGCAATAAAATCGTCTGCCTAAAAAAAATTGAATTTTTTTGGAAAGTTTTTTATGCTTTTGCATGCGTTTTTGGTCATAAAAAGGGTCTTCCTCTACTCGGATCAAGGTGTCAATTTTTTTCTACACTTTTCGGTGTATTTTGTGCAAGAATATGCAATAAAATCGTCTGCCTAAAAAAAATTGAATTTTTTCGGAAAGTTTTTAATGCTTTTGGATGCGTTTTTGGTCATAAAAAAAGTTTTCCTCTACTCGGATCAGGGTGTTTTTTTTTTATAATCACAAGAAAACGTTTTAGGTTTTATTTTATCAATGTTCTTTATTTATTCATCATTCAGCGAATGTTAAAATGTAGGAAGAGGAAACCGAAAATTATAGCTTATATACATTTTAATGTTGCAGATCAATTTTTGTGTTGTATATCTATATAGTATGTTAATACAGATGTTTTTTTTCTCATATATATATATATATATATATATATATATATATATACAATTTCACATAATACGCTAACTTTATTTTTTTAGTCTTTCCTTTTGTTTGCACTTTTATTTCTATGAAACCTGCATAGAAAGAATCATTATTTATTCACCACTTCTCACCTCGAGAAAATTATAGACGTTCACTACCGTAAATATTCTTTCATTCTTGAAATAAAAAATTTTTTCTTGAATACCTCTTGCATATTAAAAATTTTAAAAAGAGGGAAGTAATGAAAAGAATTTGAAATAAAAAAAAAATTTAATATTATACAAGTCACATTTGCATTGCACAGTGAGAAGAAAAACATGCCCCTTGTGAAATTGATTTTTAGCACACAATTTTCAACCGATTTAAGATTTTTTTTTTCAATTAAAAGTAATAAAATTCTGCACAAAACGTAAGTTTTTTTTGGGAAAAAAAAATTTCCTTAAGCTTTAAACTTAAAACAATTTTTTTACATTCTCATTATAAATGACAAAGTATTTTTAATTTAAACGATTACAGTTGCTCATTAAAGGCTGCCAATATACTATAATAATACCACAAATCATTAAAGCAATGTTCTAAGAATGTTTTTTATGCATTAACATTAACAGAGTGTCTAACAACTGATAGGAAAAAAATTCTCTGACTATTCCCTGATCTAAATTATTACATTAAAAAATTTTTATTTTGATCAAATAAAATTTATCTTCATACAATTAAATCATTTATTTGTCTATTATCTACTAATTTCATATGTATTTAAACCTAATAAATAATATTTCGTAAAAAATAAAATATTTAAGTAAAATAAATAAACCCAGTGAGAAAAGCACGATTGGCTGAATATTGGTCCAATATTGGAAGCACTTTTGCCAATCTTGGTCCATTATTTTTACCAATATTGGTCCATGGCTGGGAGTGTAGAGACCAATGCCAAGGCTCGAATTTCAATATTGGCCCAATATTCAACCAATATTCAAAAATAAAAAAAATCAGATTTCAGCCAAGATTAAAAAAATTAATTATTAAAACTGAAATATAATAAAAATTTATTTGTTATATTTATATATTATATTTTATTATATATATTAACATTATTATTTCCCTTCGGATCAAAAGTATATTATATAAAATCATCCGCAATAAACAGAGACAAACGGAGAAAAAGAAAAAAATTTTTCTAACGTCATGCTAGACATTAACAATTATCAGCTAAATAAAAAAAATATTGTGAAGATTCTGTACATATCGCGGATAATTATACCCTAACCGATTAATGTTGTTTGTGAGAGAGAAAAACACTGCTATCTGCCGGATAGTTGGAAAATTAACGTAGCGCGAAATTCAAACTGCATGAAGGAAAAACTGTAAGTATAAAGAATTAAAATTAAAAAAATTATTTATGACCATTATAACATTAATTAAGATTTGTTTAATGCAATAGTACGCATTCTTAAGTAAATAAATTTTCAAGTAAATGTTTATATTTACAGTTTTTCCTTCACGCAATTTGAATTTCGCGCTACGTTAATTTTCCAACTATCCGACAGATGGCAGTGTTTTTCTCTCTCACAAACAACATCAATCGGTTAGGGTATATTTATCTGCGATATGTACAGAATCTTCACAATATTTTTTTTTATTTAGTTGATAATTGTTAATGTCCAGCATGACGTTAGAAAATTTTTTTCTTTTTCTCCGTTTGTCTCCGTTTATTGCGGATGATTTTATATAATATACCCCTAATTCGAAGGGAAATAATAATGTTAATATTATATATAACAATAAAATGCTTGGTCTGTCCTTCTGTCCTAACTTGAAGTTGGCCTTTTCTGATTTCACGTGTTTTTTTTGAATAGTAATCAAATTTTGACAATTCTTTTTCTCATTTTTGCCAAAGTTGTATAATTGTGTTTCCAAATTTTGGAATAAGATTCTTTAAAATTCCAAATTCGAAAATTCAATTCACGAAGCTGAAGTACACAACGTTTACCAACGAAATTTTTTTTAAAGTTGTATATTCATTCAAAAATTGTATACAAATACAAAAAATTTATGATGAGAAAAAAGATGCGCCAGGAAATTTCGTACAAGATAGTAATTTGAAAAAAATTTATTTTTAAGGTACCAGGGGCCAACGAATACCTATTAAATATTAATTATAAAAACACAGGCCTCAAATCAACTTAAAGACACAAAAAAGTCGTTTAAGTCGATTTATATTCCAAAAAAAAGTGGATTTGTTTTTTATTTTAACAAAAATATTTTACAGATTTCTAAATAAAATTTTTTTTTTTAATAATAATCCTTTTCAAAGGGTTAAAGTTGAAATTTTTAGAAATAATTAAATTTTAAAAAATATTGTTAATTTTCAAACAATTATTAAATTTTACAGAACTAAAAATAATTTATCAAACAATTTTTGGAAAACATTTTTTAAATTTAATTGAATTTTCAAAGATTTAAAATTGAGATTTTTGAAATTAATTGAAACTTTAAGTGTTTTGTAATTAAAATTTTAGATGATTTCACTAAAAATTTATTAGAAAATGCGGACAAAATACAATAATTTGAAAATCATTTTTAATTGAAAAATGGTTTCAGATAGTTGAATTTTCAAAGAATATTATTAAAATAGTTAAAAATAATTGAATTTACTTAGAGTTATAAATTGAAATTATTAAATTTCAAAAAAAAAAAAATTTCAATGGAAAATTTTAGAAATAATTAAATTTTAGATATGCTTTTAAATTCAAATTATTGAAAATTCAATTAATTTTGAATTCAATTTTTTGAGAATAATGAAATTTTATTTGATTTTAAATTTGAAAAATAATTGAATTTCAGTTCATTTTGAATTGAAAATTTTGGGAAATAATTGAATTTTAATTGACTTTGAATGGAAAATTTCGAAAATAATTGAATTTTAGTTTATTTTGAATTGAAATTTTTGAAAATAATTGATTTTCAATTGACATTTTGGAAAATAATTGAATTTTTGTTAATTTTGAATAGAAATTTTAGAAAATAATTGAATTTTATTTCATTTTAAATTGAAAACTTGGTAAATAATTAAATTTTAAATTGAAAATTTTTGTTAATTATTGGATTTTTAATTGATTTTGAATTAAAATTTCGGATAATAATTAAATTTTAGTTTATTTTGAATTGAAATATTTAAATAATAATTCAATTTTATTGTGATATTTTTTTTTTAATTATAAACAATTGTTAAATTTCATAAAAATTTTAATTGAAAATTAATTTTGAGATAATTGAATTTGTGATATATTTCATTAAAATTATTAAAAATTATTAATTTAGTGAAGAATCATTTTAGTTAAAAATTTTTTAAATAATTGAATTGAAGAAGATCTGAAGAAGATCTACATTTTATACTAAAAAAATGTATTTTATTTACATTTTTTTTCAAATGTAAAAAAAATGTCGCATTTTATTAAAATAAGTCAATAAAAGTCGTATTTTTGAAAAAAGTCGGAAAAAGTCGTATAATCCGAGGCCTGTAAACATATAATTTTCATTATTATCATTTAATTTGTAATAATATTTTAATAAATTAAATTATGATTGATAATATTAATCTTTAATTTCTTTATAACAAACAATTAAATACTCAATTTGGCGCGCTTGCGCGCGTTTAATTTTGCTAGTATATAATAAAATATAATTTATTTAAAAAAATCTTGTATTTGTTATAAATAAATACATATAATTATCAATTACGATTAACGAAAAATACTTTTTTTAATTCATTTTATAATATAACGTTGTTTAAACAAACACTAATTAACGAATAGACAGTCTCTTTGTTTTTAGTTGTTTAACACTCCTTCTTTGAAAATATTTCCTTAAATGTGCTATATTTTTTAAATCTAGTCAAATTTAACCATTGTTAATAATTTAAATTGAAAATATAATTTTGGTAAAAAAAAAGATGAGAAAAGGATATAAATTCAAAAAAAAATTTTAAATAGATATATGTTTATTTATAAAAAATTGATAAATAAGTGAAAGTAGAAAAAATATTTGTTTTTTATTGAACTGTACAATTCGAATTCTTGATTTGTTTTTTTAAACAATACACACAAAAATATAAAGCAATAAATAAACGGAAAGCATTTTTCAGCAGAACTGTACAATAAAAATTGTTTCTTATTCTAAAGAACTGTTTAAAATTACAAAAAAAATACTGATAATGTAAAGTTGTTAACGTAACGGCGATGATGATGATGATGATGATGATGATAATAATAATAATATAACGTTTAAGATTAATTACTCAAACGATTTAACGATTTTTTTTAAGATTAATAATTTTGATAAATTATGAATAGAGTGAATATGCAAAATTATTTTTCACTAAAAATCACTCATTCAATTCACAATTTATCGAAATTAATATTGAAATATCAAAATGATTTCAAACTTTTTTTTTCTGTGATCTTGTTAATACTTTAGGCTTTTTAACCTCAAAATCCGAATCATCATTTTCATCATCATCAATTTGTTTTTTTGACACATTTCGTTTCGATGGTTTTAAAGATTTTTGTGATTTTGTTTCTTTTTTAGGTTTTTTTTTTGTCTCAAATTCTGGTTCACTTTCTTCAAAATCTTCTTCGAATTTATCATCATCATCATCATCATCACTAATAACTGGTTTTTTTGCAGCACTTCGTTTCGTTGTTTTTGAAGATTTCAGCGAATTAATTTCTCTTTTAGGTATTTTTACCTCAAAGTCGGACTCATTTTCTTCATCATCATCATCATCTTCGTCATCAACTATTTTTTTTCTTAAAACTTTTCGTTTTGATGATCTCGAAGTTGTTGCTACTTCTTTCTCAATGGACATTTTTTTCACAGAATTAACATTTTTCGTTAACTTTAATTTCTTCTCCCCTTCCTTCACCTTGAATCAAAAATTTAATAAATTCTACAAATATTTAACATATAATTAAAAATAAAATAATACATTTATTTAAAAAAAAATTGTACCGTCTCCTCCTCGGATATGTTCTTTCGTTTTGATTGTATCTTATCTCTAATGATGGCAACTCGTTCATCATCAGAATCATCGCTCTCGGCATGTTTATGTGCAGAATATTTTGCGGCCAGCCGCACTCTTATTAATAAACCATTTATGAGTTTTCGCCAATTTCCATAAATTCTCTTGTCTCGTTTTTCTGTTGCACGTTTTGCTGCTTGAATTTGTTCCTCTTCCCAAGCATTTCTCAATGCGTCTTCGTATTCTTCACAAACCACATAACCCTCAAAAGCCGGATGTGATCCAACACCTGAGAAATTAAAGCCAACAACAGCTGGGACACAATCAATATCCAATTTCTTAGCCACACGATTCAAGCCAGGAACTGAAATATAAAGGTGAACAAATTCATCAAAAGAGATTAAAAATAGAAAATATTATAAGTTACATTCGAAATTTTTTAATATATTATACAATTAATAAAAATAAAAAAAATGAGCATAAGTATAAAATCTTTTAGTTAAATAAAAAAAAAAATTCTTATTGAAAACAATTTCAAAATACAAATTATGATTTACATTATATTCTTAACTAGCAAAATTAAACGCGCGCCAAATTGAGTATTTAATTGTTTTTTATAAAGAAATTAAAGATTAATATTATCAATAATAATTTAATTTATTAAAATATTATTACAAATTAAATGATAATAATGAAAATTATATGTTTACAGGCCTCGGATTATACGACTTTTTCCGACTTTTTTTAAAAATACGATTTTTATCGACTTATTTTAATAAAATGCGACATTTTTTTTTACATTTGAAAAAAAATGTAAATAAAATACATTTTTTTAGTACAAAATTTAGATCTTCTTCAAATCAATTATTTAACAAATTTTGAACTAAAATGATTCTTCACTAAATTAATTATTTTTAATAATTTTAATGAAATACATCACAAATTCAATTATATCAAAATTATTTTTCAATTAAAATTTTTATGAAATTTAACTATTGTTTATAATTTAAAAAAAAATATCACAAATAAAATTGAATTATTTTTTAAAAATTTCAATTCAAAATAAACTAAAATTCAATTATTACAAGAAATTTTAATTCAAAATCAATTAAAAATCCAAAATTTTCAATTTAAAATTTAATTATTTACCATGTTTTCGATAAATTGTGAATTGAATGAGTGATTTTTAGTGAAAAATAATTTTGCATATTCACTCTATTCATAATTTATCAAAATTATTAATGTTAAAAAAAATCGTTAAATCGTTTGAGTAATTAATCTTAAACGTTATATTATTATTATTATCATCATCATCATCATCATCGCCGTTACGTTAACAACTTTACATTATCAGTATTTTTTTTGTAATTTTAAACAGTTCTTTAGAATAAGAAACAATTTTTATTGTACAGTTCTGCTGAAAAATGCTTTCCGTTTATTTATTGCTTTATATTTTTGTGTGTATTGTTTAAAAAAACAAATCAAGAATTCGAATTGTACAGTTCAATAAAAAACAAATATTTTTTCTACTTTCACTTATTTATCAATTTTTTATAAATAAACATATATCTATTTAAAATTTTTTTTTGAATTTATATCCTTTTCTCATCCTTTTTTTTACCAAAATTATATTTTCAATTTAAATTATTAACAATGGTTAAATTTGACTAGATTTAAAAAATATAGCACATTTAAGGAAATATTTTCAAAGAAGGAGTGTTAAACAACTAAAAACAAAGAGACTGTCTATTCGTTAATTAGTGTTTGTTTAAACAACGTTATATTATAAAATGAATTAAAAAAAGTATTTTTCGTTAATCGTAATTGATAATTATATGTATTTATTTATAACAAATACAAGATTTTTTTAAATAAATTATATTTTATTATATACTAGCAAAATTAAACGCGCGCAAGCGCGCCAAATTGAGTATTTAATTGTTTGTTATAAAGAAATTAAAGATTAATATTATCAATCATAATTTAATTTATTAAAATATTATTACATATTAAATGATAATAATGAAAATTATATGTTTACAGGCCTCGGATTATACGACTTTTTCCGACTTTTTTTAAAAATACGATTTTTATCGACTTATTTTAATAAAATGCGACATTTTTTTTTACATTTGAAAAAAAATGTAAATAAAATACATTTTTTTAGTACAAAATTTAGATCTTCTTCAAATCAATTATTTAACAAATTTTGAACTAAAATGATTCTTCACTAAATTAATTATTTTTAATAATTTTAATGAAATACATCACAAATTCAATTATATCAAAATTATTTTTCAATTAAAATTTTTATGAAATTTAACTATTGTTTATAATTTAAAAAAAAATATCACAAATAAAATTGAATTATTTTTTAAAAATTTCAATTCAAAATAAACTAAAATTCAATTATTACAAGAAATTTTAATTCAAAATCAATTAAAAATCCAAAATTTTCAATTTAAAATTTAATTATTTACCATGTTTTCAATTTAAAATGAAATAAAATTCAATTATTTTCTAAAATTTCTATTCAAAATTAATTATCCAAATTTTCAATCAAAAATGAACTTAAATTAAATTATTATCCAAAATTTCAATTAAAATTCAATTATTTCCCAAAATTTTCAATTCAAAATGAACTGAAATTCAATTATTTTTCAAATTTAAAATCAAATAAAATTTCATTATTCTCGAAAATTTGAATTCAAAATTAATTGAATTTTCAATAATTTGAATTTAAAAGCATCTAAAATTTAATTATTTCTAAAATTTTCCATCGAAAATTTTTTTTTGAAATTTAATAATTTCAATTATAACTCTAAGGAAATTCAATTATTTTTAACTATTTTAATAATATTCTTTGAAAATTCAACTATCTGTAACCATTTTTCAATTAAAAATGATTTTCAAATTATTGTATTTTGTCCGCATTTTCTAATAAAATTTTAGTGAAATCATCTAAAATTTTAATTACAGAACACTTAAAGTTTCAATTAATTTCAAAATTCTCAATTTTAAATCTTTGAAAATTCAATTAAATTTAAAATATGTTTTCCAAAAATTGTTTGATAAATTATTTTTAGTTCTGTAAAATTTAATAATTGTTTGAAAATTAACAATATTTTTTAAAATTTAATTATTTCTAAAAATTTCAACTTTAACCCTTTGAAAAGGATTATTATTAAAAAAAAAATTTTTATTTAGAAATCTGTAAAATATTTTTGTTAAAATAAAAAACAAATCCACTTTTTTCTGGAATATAAATCGACTAAAACGACTTTTTTGTGTCTTTAATTTGATTTGAGGCCTGTGTTTTTTATAATTAATATTTAATAGGTATTCGTTGGCCCCTGGTACCTTAAAAATTAATTTTTAAAAATAAATTTTTTTCAAATTACTATCTTGTACGAAATTTCCTGGCGCATCTTTTTTCTCATCATAAATTTTTTGTATTTGTATACAATTTTCGTATGAATATACAACTTTAAAAAAAATTTCGTTGGTAAACGTTGTGTACTTCAGCTTCGTGAATTGAATTTTCGAATTTGGAATTTTAAAGAAACTTATTCCGAAATTTGGAAACACAATTATACAACTTTGGCAAAAATGAGAAAAAGAATTGTTAAAATTTGACACGTCATAAGATTACTATTCAAAAAAACACGTGAAATCAGAAAAGGCCAACTTCAAGTTAGGACAGAAGGACAGACCAAGCATTTTATTATTATATAATAATTTATCCCCTTTTTGAGTACAATTTTGTAAATTAGTTTTGATTTATAAGAATTGATTTCAGATCATTGCTGATTTTATAGAACTGTACATTCTAAAAAGGGATTAGATGATAAATAATTTTTTTTTTTTTCAAATTTACGTTTATTGAATATTGTTAAAATAATAATACCGACAACAATTTTGAAAAAAAGTGTCCTCTAAATTGAAAAAAAGTATCAAAAATTAGCATATATTGAAAATGAAGTAAATTAGTTTTTTAAGTAAGAAATTTAAGTGAATATGATTTGTTGTCGAAAAAATTGAAAATAAAAATGACTAGACTTAGGAATTCACAAAATTTTTATTAAATTTTGATATAAACATAAAAAATGAAAATATAATAGCTTTTTTCTCAATATTTTACATTAAAAAGTAAAACACACTTATTCATAACATTTTGCATATAACAAAACGTAATTGTTAATAATACTTAAAGAAGATCTTTTATAACAATTTGTTTTTTTAATAACGCGATCAGAATTTTGAGGAGTAAAAGTAACACTTTTCTTTCTCCTGATTATTTTTGTTTTAGTAAAAAAAAATTGATTTTTTTTAAATTCATTTTTTTCGTTTAAATCAATTATTTATTTGATCGAAATATTTTTTTTTGTTCAATAAAATAATGTATTAGCAATAAATAAGAAATTATTTGTATTAATAAATAATTTACTTTACTTGAACTATTTAATAAATTTATTTTATCAAATAATTTTTATTTATATAAAAAAAAACCAAATAATTCACTGGAAAAAAATTAATTAATTAATTGTTCCAAGTAACTCACTATTTGTGTTGAAAAAATCATAAATTAGATTCAATAAATAGTAGTAAATAATTATTTACATAATGTATCTGCTTTGGGGAAAAAAGTCAAAAAATCTTTTGAAACAATTAGTTATTTTAATTTATTTATAAAAAATTCCAGAAAATTAAAGAAATTCCCTGACTTTTCCCTGACCGTTAGACACCCTGGGATTGTTTTAAGTCATATAAATTTTATAAATTTATAGAATCCACATAGCCATAATTTTGTACATTAATAAATAATTATGAGTAATTTAATTACAATATAAAAATTATTAATTTTTTTCTAGATAGATCTTAAGTTTTTATATATGTTTTTATTATTGAACTACCCATTTAAAATAGTGTATTATTGAAAATACAATTAATATTTTTAAATTTGATAAAAAGTTTCTAAACATATAATAAACAATCACGTTCAATAATAAATTTCATTCACTTGGCGGGCTTTTTGTAATCAACAAAATTCACTAAAAAAATCTAAAATTCTTAAATTCTCTCAATTTTTTTTTCATCTTTTTTGGGAAAAAATTAGCATTTATTAGCTTTTTGCCAAAATTAGTATTAAAAAGTAGCTTCGACCAAAAAAATTGTCAAAAAAGTAAAAAAGTGTGTCACTTCGAAGCCCGTATATGTAATTAAATTAAAAAATTTTTCAAAAATAAATAAAAAGTTTACTTACGATCAATATGAACAGTTCCTTTGGGAAGCATTGACATTTTAAATAAATACACATTTCCATATTCATTTCTAGGAACTTTACCATCTTTTGCTGCGGGTGGAACGTAGGGATCAGTTTGCCATTTTCCAAAAATTTCAAGAGGTAAATTTTTTATTTTTGTTCCCGTAAACTGTAATAAAAAGATCAATTTTTTTTGCGGAGAGTTTAATAACAAAAAAAAAAAAAATGTTAAATATCATTTTCCAACCTTATCGTATTTAGGCATTGATTTGACAATTTTATATGGTTCCTGAGCTGGTTTAACGACTCTCGCAAATTTTATCCATGTTTCACGTGATCTCAATGTGTGTACACAATAACGTGAATAAATACCCTCGCCATTTTTTAAATAACCCAATGGTACAGCGTCAGGTGGATAGATTGCTTCGAATTTCAATAAATGCCTTGCGAGAGCATAAAGTGGATGCCCCTTACATTCGGTCATTGTTTTTGGAAGAGGTTGCTCCAGTTCTCTGAAAAAAAAAATTATTATTATTATTCGAATTCAGAATTTTGGAAAATTTTTTAAATAATTAACAAATTTCGAAGAATTTGATTAAAATATTATTGAAAAAAAAATTAATTTTAAATGAAAATTTGTTGAATAATTGAATTTTAGAAGATTTTTAATTAAAAAACTTTTTAATTCCC
Source organism: Leptopilina boulardi (assembly GCF_019393585.1). Lineage (NCBI taxonomy): Eukaryota > Metazoa > Arthropoda > Insecta > Hymenoptera > Figitidae > Leptopilina > Leptopilina boulardi. The sequence continues at coordinate 3,891,374 of NW_026137932.1, read as the reverse complement.
TGAATTTTTGAAAAACTGTATTAAAGTAATTAAAAAAATTAATATAGAGTGGAATTTTAAATAAAGTTTTTAGAAATAATTGAATTATAAAGAATTTTCAATTGAAAAATAAAAATAAAATATTTAATTTTCGATTTTTGAAATTATCAATTAAAATTTTAATAAACTTGAAATATTGAAATTTTTTGAAAATTATGAAAACGCAAAAATTTATAATAGTAAAGAATTAATAATGAAAAAACATTTTATGTAATTGAATTTTTGAAAAACTTAATTAATGTTATTATAAATAATTAATTCAAAAATAAATTGAAGTTAAAAATTTTAGAATTAATTGAGTTTTGGAAGAGCAATTGTTAAAATTTTTGGAGCTAATAGAATTTCAGGAAATTTTTAATTAAAATTTTCGTAAATTGGAATTTTCGTAGATATTTTATAAGCTTTAAACAATAATTAAACTTTGGAGAATTTTCAACTGGAAAATGTTATAAATAATTAAATAGGTATTCGAAAATCTTGATTAAAATTATTAAAATTAAATTATTCAACAATTTCAGTTTTAAATAGAACATTTAGAAATAATTGTATTTTAGAAGAATTGGAGTAAAATTGAGACAAATTTTCAAGATTTCATTTCAGTTTCAGAACAAATTTTGAAAAATAATTTAAAGTTACATAAGAAAAAAGAAAAGTTTTCAACTCTGATTTGATTAAAATATTATTGAAAAAAAATTAATTTTAAATGAAAATTTGTGAAATAATTGAATTTCAAAAGATTTTGAATTAAAATTTTTAAAATAATTGAATTAGGAAAAGTTTGTTTTAAAATGTTTAGAAATAATTGAATTTCAGATTTTCAATTTAAACTTTTTTTAATTTGAATTAATAACATTTTTTTTTTATTTTTTTACAAATTTCAGACAATAATTGAATTTTAGAGAATTTTCAACTGAAATATGTTCTAAATAATTAAATTTTGATGGACTTACAGTTAAAATTTTTTGAGATTTATTTTTGAGTTTTGAATAATTTAATTTTTGAAAATTGGATTAAAACTGTTGAAATAATTAATTAAACAAAAAATAAATAATATGGATAAAAATTTAGGAAAAAATTTTTTAATTGAATTAACATTCAATTGCTAATTGAATTTGAAAGAGTTCGAGTTAAAAAATTTTTGAAAGTAATTAAATTTCCGAAGATTTTAAATTGAAACTTTCATAAATTTTAATTGATAAAATTGTTTTTTAACAAACTTTAAAGAATAATAGAATTTTAGAGTATTTTTTTTTTTAATTAAAAAGCTTTTTATTTCTCTGAATTCTTGAAAATTTGTATTAAAATAATTAAAAAAATTAATTTAGCGAAGAATTTTAAATAAATTTTTTTTAGAAATAATTGAATTATCGAGAATTTTAGAGAATTTTCAATTAAAAAATGTTTTAAAAAATTTAATTTTCGATTTTTGAATTTATAAATTAAAATTTCAATAAATTTGAAATTTTTTAATAATTATGTAAACAAAAATTTAATAGTAAAGAATTAATAATGAAAAAAAGTTTTATGTAATTGAATTTTTGAAAAACTTGATTAATGATATTAGAAATAATTAATTCAAAAAGAAATTGAAGGTTAAAATTTTTAGAAATAATTCAGTTTTGGAAGAGCAATAGTTAAAATTTTTGGAACTAATTGAAATTTTTTTAAAAAATTTCGAAAATAATTGAATTTTAGTAAATTTTTAATTAAAAACTGTTTTAAATCATGTAATTTTCGAAGAACAAATAAATTTTTAGAAATTTTTATTCCACTTACCTTCTTTTTGATAATTTATCTCTTGTGAAATTAATTTTTTAAAAATTAAAAAATTACCTTTTAAGAAGTAAATCATCCTCGGCTTTTGATATCGCAGAATCTTGTTCTTTCCATGGTTGTAAAGATTCACTCCACCAATTTTCATCAACTCTCTGCTTTCTCGTGACTGTCATCCAATTTGGACAATATCTACGAGTCACATCTTTTACTTTACCTTCAGTATTATAAGCAACAATATATAGTACAGGATCCATGGCTTTTTTCTACAAAAAAAAAAAAGAAAAACAATTTCCAAAACAAAATAAAAAATTGTATTTAAAGAAAATAAACTTACGAATATTTCCTTAACACAATTAATTTTTGCCGATGGAATACTAATTGGAATCCAATTTTTTTCCGAATCTACATAAACTTCAACCCAAATATCTTCAGTTGCTTTTTTCACCTCTTGATTTTCATCATCGGTAGAAATTAATTTACGATTTTTTTGTATTACTTTATTCTTATTAATTTCATTTTTCTTTTTTTGGGGAATAAAATCCTCATCAGAATCTGTTTCTATTGTTGCTACAGTTTCTTTTTGTAAACGATTTCTTAATCTTTTTGCAAGTGGCGTTTTAATTTTCTCTTTCTCCGATTCTTTTATTTTGTCATTAATTTTTGAATTGCTTTTAGTTTTTTCATTCTCTTTACTTTTTTTTTCAGTTTTGCCTTTTTTTAAAATGGCAGCCGCTTTTTTTCGCGCTTCAATCGCTGCATTTTTTCTACCCTCTGGACTATTATCCAAAAGTATTTTTTTCGATTCTTCTTCTTCTTCTTCTTTTTCCGATTTTTTATTTTCATTCGTCTTTTTTGATTTTGTACCTTTTTTTCCTTGTGCTTTACTATTTTTCGATTTCTCCTTCTTTTTGCCTTTCTCTTCGACTTTATTCACCTTATCTTTATCTTTTTCTTCTTCATTTTCTTTTTTCATTGGAATAAGTTGTTCGCGTGTTGGTTTTAAAGGTGGTGGACAAATATTCACAACAAGACGACAATTTAAGCCAATTGCACGCAAAAGGGCAATAAAAAGAAGAACTAATTCACGATAATTGTAAACTTTTTTCTCTCCAATTCGTTCTAAAAGTGAGGCGCTCGTTAAAAGACGTTCCTCTTCTTTTGAAGCAATTGAAAATGTTTTTCTAAACCATGTGGTAACTCTTTGTAAATAAATGAGATCAACACGACCTTTTGGATAATCATTTTTTGTAATTAAAGATAAACATGTGGCAAGAGTTTCATGATCATTTGCCATTCGATTCAATAGAAATCCATAAACAAGCCACCAAAGTAATCCAACTTTATGAACTAAAACTTGAGTTGTTCTTATTCGTTGATTTAATTTATTTCTCAAAAGTGTTTCAATATCTGTTTTCTTTTTTTTTCTTTCAAGCATTATACTTGTACCTGGTAGAGTTATCAGTACACCTTCTTTTGGAATTGTGTACTCTGAAGAAGTTTCTGGTTTTTCGTCTTTTTCCTCATTCTCATCATCGGTGTGTTGATCTAAAAAAAACTCGATTTTTTTTTATTTTAATTAAATTTAATTAGTTAATAAGAATTTTACTTTTAATTAATTAATATTATCAGATATTAAATCTATTTTATTAAGAGGAAGGACAGTTGAAATTTCAACCTTTCAAAATTAAGGCTTTTAAAGGTTGTCAATTTTTTTTTTTTAACAATATTGAGTATTTAAAACTAATATTCTGTGGAAAATTGAAAAACAATTAATTTATTAATAATTTTTTAAGTAAAACTCGAAATCTTCAAAAAACTAAAAATTTAAATTTCTGTCGCAATTTTTATTATTTTTCATTGCAGATTTTTTTTCTACATTTTTTTCATGATTTTGAGCAATCGTATGGATTTTGAAAAAATTGAATTTTTTCAAAAAATAAATTTTCTAAAATGGTCGAAATTTTTTTTTTTTAATTTTGATAATTTACAATAATTTTAGATCCCAAATAATGGCAGAAAAAAAATTGACACCCCTTAATATTATCAAGAAAATTTATTTAAAATATTTCAGAATCGAAGACGTAATTTTTTCAAATTTTAATTAAATAAGACAAATTTATAAAAAAAAAAAATTTTGACAACAATTCAATTTTAGAGATTTTAATTGTAACTTTTGTAAATTATTGAATTTTTGAAAAAAATATTAAAATTATTAAAAATAATTGAACTTTGGAAGAGTTATAGTTGAAATTTTTAGAAATAATTAAATTTCAAAAGATTTTGTGAAATTTCAGTCAATAATTAAATTTTACAGAATTGAAAATAATTTATTAAATAATTTTAGATAATGTTTTTTAAAAGTAGGTAATTAAATTTTCATTGATTTACAATTCAGATTTTTGAAATTAATTAAACTTCAAGTGATTTTTAATATTTAAATTTTCTAATGATTTCTGTTGTTGATGAAGAATTTATTAGAAATTACAAACAAAAATTGAATTTCAGAAAGTTTTTAATTGAAAAATGCTTTCGAATAATTGAATTTTTGTAGAATATTTTAAAAATCATATAAAATCGTGAAATTTTGGAAGAGTTTCAGTTGACAATTTTCAAAATAATTAAATTTTAGGTTTTAAATTGAAATTTTTGAAAATAATTGAATTCAAGTGATTTTAAATCTATTTTTTTTATTCAAAATATTTCAACATATAGGCATTAAATAGAATCTTCTGATTATTGTTCTTGTAGTGAAAATTTTTTTTCTATACAGAATTAATTTTAATTTTTAATTGAATCTTCCAAGAATTACAATTGCAATTACTTTTGAAAATTGCATTTTCGATGAACATTAATTGAAATATTTGAAAACGATTGGATTTTTAAGTATTTTTTCAAGTATTTCAATTCAAATTATTAAAGCGCGTTTAATTTTGCAATTTTTTAAAAGTAATTGAAATCTCGAAAAAGTTAAATTGAAATTTATGGAAAATAATTAAATTTTGGAAGAATTATAGTTGAAATTTTTAAGAAAACATAATTTTTTCAAAAGATTTAATTGAAATTATTTTAAATAATATTGAATCATTAAAAACTTTTAATTAAAATTTTTGAAAATAATAAATTTTTTTTAATCACCTAAAATTGAAATTTTTGAAAATAATAATTGAATATTTTAATTTTAATTAATTTATTTATAACTTTTTTAACTTATTGATTTTTTTTTTAAAAACAATTATATTATTAAAAATAATTGAACTTTGGAAGAGTTATAGTTGAAATTTTTAGAAATAATTAAATTTTAGATTTTAAATTGAAAATTTTGAAAATAATTGAATTCAAGTGATTTTAAATTGAAATTTTTTTTTGTGAATTTCTGTTGATGAAAAATTAATTAAAAATTAAAGACAAAAATTGAACTTTTAAATTTTTTTTAATTGAAAAATGCTTTCAGATAATTGAATTTTCGAAGAATATTATAAAGATTATTAAAAATAATTGAATTTGGGATTAAATATAATTGAAATTAATAAATTTTAAAAATGTTTTAGATGGAAAATTTTAAAAATAATTAAATTTTAGGTTTTAAATTGAAATTTTTGAAAATAATTGAATTCAAGTGATTTTAAATTGAAATTTTTTTGGTAATTTCTGTTGCTCAAGAATTTATTAAAAATTATTGACAAAAATTGATCTTAAAAAATTTTTTAATTGAAAAATGCTTTCAAATAATTTAATTTTCAAAGAATATTATAAAAAAACGTTAAAAATAATTGAATTTCGAAATTTATAATTGAAATTATTAAATTTCAAAAAGTTTTAGATGTAAAATTTTTAAAAGGTTTAAAATTGAAATTTTTGCTAATTATATAATTATTTAATTTTTTTAAATTATAAACAATTGTTGAATTTCATAAAATTTGTAATTGAAAAATAATTGAATTTGTGAAGAATTTTATTAACATTATTAAAAATAATAATTAATTCAGAGAAAAATTTTAGTTAAAAATTAGTTAAATAATAATTAAAATAAAGATCTTTTACTAAAAAAAAGAAGACATATTTATTTAAAAATTTTGTAAAAAAAAATGTTAATAAAAGTCGTAAAAGTCGCATTTTTTTTAATTAAGTCGAAAAAAGTATTTTCGAAAAAAATTTCTTGACAAACTTTTAAGGTACCAAATTTTTTTTTATAAACTTATATTTATTATTATTTAAAAAAATTATACATTTTTTTTTGGTTTTTATTACATATTTAATATTGAATTTTATAATTTTATTCATATAATCTAAAAATTAATAATGTTATTGTTTAAAATAAAAAATATTGCAAAAAAAAAAGAATAATATTTACCATGACTGGATGCTGCTGCACTAGTTTCACCCTGAAGTAAAAGATCACTAATTTCACTCGTAAGACCTCTATTTTTCGTCGATTCCTCTTTAGAATCATTTTTCGTAACATTTTGTGAATCAAACTCTTGCTTTCTTTGATTTTCAAGACTCTTTTCTTTTTCGAGATTACTTAAAATTTGTGAAAATAATTGCGCTGATTGTGCATTATCAACATCTTCGGGTTTAAAATCTTCCAGTTCTTCTTCTTCTTCATCTTCCGACTCAGAATTCGAATCTTTAATAGTTTTTATTGTTTTCACCGGAGTTTTGAGGTTAGATTTCGGTACTAATTTTTCACGAAAGAAACTTGAATTTAAATTGATTTTCTCAGCTGGCACAAGAAAATCACAGCTACTATCCGAACTTTCATCTTCAGAGTCGCTCATTTTTAATTATATTGTTAAACATTAGAAAATAAGAAAATATACAAAACTTTTTTGTTATTTTTTATACGCGCACATAACGACATAACCACGGACATAACAAACATTTTTGTAAACACCATAAGAGATAGGAAATGTGCTACGTATAAAACTTTGGTAAATTTTGGTAACTTTGGTAAATGTGGTAAATAAACCAAGGCTGTAAACCGTAAAAAGGAAAACCTCCGAAATGTGACACTTTGTGGGGGAATATTTCAAGAAGATTGGTCAATTTGTCATTTTTACCTTGTGATTCTTTTCTAAGGCATGTGTTGTCATATTTTATTTTTTTTTTTTGCTTTAGAAAATTACATGATTTAAAACATTTTTTAATCGAAAATGTACTAAAATTCAATTAGTTTCTAAAATTTAAAAAAAAATTTCACCAATTCAAAATGAAAGTTTCAAATTAATAATCTCCTGAAATTCAATTATTATTTCTAAAAAATTTTACTCCAACTTTTCTAAAATACAATTATTTCTAAATTTTCTATTTATAAAATTGAAATTGTTGATTAATTTAATTTTAATAATTTTAATCAAGATTTTCGAAAATTCAATTATTTCAAACATTTTCCAAGTCAAAATTTTCCAAAGTTTAATTATTGTTTAATGCTTATAAAATATCTACAGAAATTCCAATTTACGAAAATTTTATTAAAAATCTGAAATTCAATTAATTCCAAAAATTTAAACAATTGCTCTTCCAAAACTCAAATAATTCTAAAATTTTTAACTTCAATTTCTTTTTCAATTAATTATTTATAATAACATTAATTAAGTTTTTCGAAAATTCAATTACATAAAACTTTTTTTCATCATTAATTCTTTACTATTATAAATTTTTGCGTTTACATAATTTTCAAAAAATTTCAATATTTCAAGTTTATTAAAATTTTAATTGATAATTTCAAAAATCGAAAATTAAATATTTTATTATATTTTTCAATTGAAAATTCTTTATAATTCAATTATTTCTAAAAAATTTATTTAAAATTCCAGGCTATATTAATTTTTTTAATTACTTTAATACAATTTTTCAAAAATTTAGGGAAATAAAAAGTTTTTTAATTAAAAATACTCTAAAATTCTATTATTCTTCAAAGTTATTGTTAGAAAACAATTTTATCAATTAAAATTTATGAAAGTTTCAATTTAAAATCTTCGGAAATTTAATTAATTCATTTATTGTCTGATATTTGTAAAAAAAAATTTCAGTAATTCAAATTTTTAAAAGTTTCAATTGAATATCTCCTAAAATTCAATTATTTCTAAAAAAAATTTAATCAAACTTTACCAAATTCAATTATTTTTAAAATTTTAATTAAAAATCTTCTGAAATTCTATTATTTCACAACTTCTTTTTTAAAATTATTTATTTTGAATAATATTTTAATAACATTCTTCGAAAATTTAATTATTTAAAACTTTTTTTAGAAATTCTGAATTCGAATAATGTGTATAAATGGGAGTTGAAAAATTTTCTTTTTTTTTAATGCAATTTTAAATTATTTTTGTAAAAAAAAATTTTATCAATTATAATTTATGAAAATTTCAATTTGAAATCTTCAGAAATTTAATTACTTCCAAAAAAAAATTAAACTCGAACTCTTACAAATTCAATTAGCAATTGAATAATTAATTGAATGTTAATTGAATTGAAAATTTTTTTCCTAAATTTTTATCAATATTATTTATTTTTTGTTTAATTAATTATTTCAACATGTTTTAATCCAATTTTTCGAAAAATAAATTATTTAAATCTCAAAAATAAATCTCAAAAAATGCAATTATTTCTAAAAAATTTAACTGTAACTCCATCAAAATTCTAATTCTATTCAATTATTTCAAAAATTTTAATTCAAAATCTTCTGATATTTATTTATTTATTTATTGAAAATATACGGGCAAAGCCCATTAAGTCCAAATTTAATTATTTCACAATTTTTCATTTGAAATTAATTTTTTTTTCAATAATATTTTAATCAAATCAGACTTGAAAAATTTTATTTTTTTTTTAAATGTAACTTTAAATTATTTTTGAAAATTTCTTCTGAAACTGAATTGAAATCTTAAAAAATTTATCTCAGTTTAATTCGGTGGTTTAAAAAAAAAAATTCTTGAAAATATTTCTGTGAAACATTTTTAGGTATTAAGGAATTAATAACTTTTATTTAATTTCTAATAATAAATTGTTAATAATAAAATATTTATCAATTAATTAAAATTTATTGAAAATAAAAAAACGGACTTTTTAGACTTTTCTTGTAATGTAAATCGACTAAAATGACTTTTTTTTCTTTCAAAAATCGATTCGAGGCCTAGAATTATAAAAATGTAAGACAATAATTTTTAGAAGCAAAAGTTTAAATTGAAAATTAGAAAAATTATAATTTTAGTAGCATTTTTAGAAATTTGATATTTTTCCAGTACTTTTCATAAAATTCTCTAATTTTCCTGAGCAATCTCTTTTTTCCTGACTTTTCTATTAGATTTTCCTGACCCGTGGCAACCCTGATATAAATAATTTAAATTTAAAACTTTCACATCAAAGATTCTGTCTATAGTAAATAAATAAATCCTGATCCGACGAGCTAATCCACCATTTATTTATCATTACATTCTTTTCAGAAGATAAATACTTATCTTTTTTTTTAAATATATTTTTCTATCATTGGTACATTAAAAATTCATTATTTCTTAAAAAACTAAAATAAAAAGACCATATATGATGTGATAAAAATTCTTTAATTGGCATGATTGTTTCATTTTTTTGCCGTATCTAATACATAAAATTATCAACAATATATTGTGTATAAAACAAAAATCTCTTAATTACAAATATTTAAATTATGCAAATATATATGTATACTTTAGTTCTGTTTGCTTGCAAAATTATGTTTTTAATTAATTTTGTTATAACTTATATATAATATATAGTTGATGTGAAAGTATTACATTGTATTTATATGTAAACGTCTGAATACAAATTGATAAAAATTTATTTATTAAAATAGAGAAGAAGAAATATTAGTTATGTATAAAATTTTCAACCAAGAAAGTCATAATTAGAGACATCGTCAAATTGTTGACCTTGAGGATTTCCTGGTTCCATGGGTCGTACATTCATTTGTCCTCTGGGACCCACCATTTGCTGCTGCATTCCAACAACTTGTCGATATTGTGGTTGCTGCTGTACACAAAATTCAAATACGTAATAATAATTTCCCTTTTGCATTTATTTATTTTTTTATTTATTTCTATTCTAGTGCGTCTAAACAATAGTAATTTTATTTTAAATTCTAACTTTTTAATATGTGAGGGAAAAAATTAAGTTTTAATATAAAAATAAAGTTCAATGAACATCGACGTTTTCTTTTGAAATTACTTTGGTGAAGTCTTAATTAATTTAAGATTAAAATGAATCTCATTTAAGCTCACATTATAAATTTTAATGAAACAAAAAAATATCAGAAGAAAGAAAGGAAAAAATTAATAGTAGATGACAACAGAAAATTAAATTTAAATACGAAAAATGAATTTTTCATCAAATTTACTGAAGAAAATCAACTTTCGATATTGACTACAAATACAATTGCATTTAATAATAAACAAAATATATAAAATTAGTACAGTTGAAGTTTAAAAAAATTCATAAATTCTGTTTACCAAATTGTAAATTTTTTTTCTATTTATTGTCATATTAATTAAATTTACCTGCTGCAATAAGTGCCGAAGTCCAAGACTATTGGTCATAACGGGCCTCATCATGCGTTGAGCGTTCGCTTGTTGTCCAGCCATTCCCGTTTGATTGAGTCCTCTTTGTGCTTGCTAAATGATCGTCAAATAAAAAACAAAAATTACACACGAAAAGATGAATATAAAAATTTGTTCACGAAGGAAATGTAAAAAAAAAAAGAATTTTCTACCTCGAGCTGTTTGTACTGCAATTCTTGTTGTTGCGACACATCGAGACTTTGTTGAATCTTCAATTTAAAAAGAACAATATTACAAATTGAAAGTGTTGTATCTTAAAATTAAAAAAAAAAAATTATTGCAAATTAAAATAAAGGCAATGAACGAAAACAAAATTAATATTTAATAATTATAAAACGAAAAAACCTATAACGGTTTATTTAATTTTATAATTACTGTATACAAAAAAAGGTTTTTAGAAAAATAAAAATAAATAAAATACATACATTGATCTCTAATTGAGATTTATATTGCGCCTCTTGTTGTTGTGCAGCTTCGAGGGTTTGTCGAAGTTGTTGAATTTTTAAAAGATTCTGTTGTCTCATCATTCCCAAATCATCAAATTGAGGTCGCTGCTGACCCATCATTCCTCCGCCTCCTGCGCCAACTTGCTGTCCACCAGCCATATTTGCATTCTAAACAATTGAAAAAATTTCATTCATAACAAATAGAATATAATATTATTGACAAAAGATAAATATCAGCAAAAAATTTAAAAAAAAAAAAAAAATTACAACCAAATTTTAACTAAAACATTTTGTAAATATTATCAAATTAAATTTGATAAATAAATTTTTTTTAACTATCTACCCTCTAAATCTGAATTAATAGATATTAACTATAATTAATAGTAGTTTCAAAATAATTTCAACTATTTGTTTACTGTGAATTAGTTATAATTTACTAATTCAATTTTTTTTTTTTTTTAAACTTTTGAGTGATAAAATTCCAGAACAAGAGAATATTCTCAAGAAATAATGGAATTTAAAACCTTTTAAAATTTAATTCTTAAAAATTTTTTTTTTTAAATTTAACAATTGTTTATAATTTAAAAAAATTAAATAATTATATAATTAGCAAAAATTTCAATTTTAAACCTTTTAAAAATTTTACATCTAAAACTTTTCGAAATTTAATAATTTCAATTATAAATTTCGAAATTCAATTATTTTTAACGTTTTTATAATATTCTTTGAAAATTAAATTATTTGAAAGCATTTTTCAATTAAAAAATTTTTTAAGATCAATTTTTGTCAATAATTTTTAATAAATTCTTGAGCAACAGAAATTACCAAAAAAATTTCAATTTAAAATCACTTGAATTCAATTATTTTCAAAAATTTCAATTTAAAACCTAAAATTTAATTATTTTTAAAATTTTCCATCTAAAACATTTTTAAAATTTATTAATTTCAATTATATTTAATCCCAAATTCAATTATTTTTAATAATCTTTATAATATTCTTCGAAAATTCAATTATCTGAAAGCATTTTTCAATTAAAAAAAATTTGAAAGTTCAATTTTTGTCTTTAATTTTTAATTAATTTTTCATCAACAGAAATTCACAAAAAAAAATTTCAATTTAAAATCACTTGAATTCAATTATTTTCAAAATTTTCAATTTAAAATCTAAAATTTAATTATTTCTAAAAATTTCAACTATAACTCTTCCAAAGTTCAATTATTTTTAATAATATAATTGTTTTTAAAAAAAAAATCAATAAGTTAAAAAAGTTATAAATAAATTAATTAAAATTAAAATATTCAATTATTATTTTCAAAAATTTCAATTTTAGGTGATTGAAAAAAATTTATTATTTTCAAAAATTTTAATTAAAAGTTTTTAATGATTCAATATTATTTAAAATAATTTCAATTAAATCTTTTGAAAAAATTATTTTTTCTTAAAAATTTCAACTATAATTCTTCCAAAATTTAATTATTTTCCATAAATTTCAATTTAACTTTTTCGAGATTTCAATTACTTTTAAAAAATTGCAAAATTAAACGCTCTTTAATAATTTGAATTGAAATACTTGAAAAAATACTTAAAAATCCAATCGTTTTCAAATATTTCAATTAATGTTCATCGAAAATGCAATTTTCAAAAGTAATTGCAATTTTAATTCTTGGAAGATTCAATTAAAAATTAAAATTAATTCTGTATAGAAAAAAAATTTTTACTACAAGAACAATAATCAGAAGATTCTATTTAATGCCTATATGTTGAAATATTTTGAATAAAAAAAAATAGATTTAAAATCACTTGAATTCAATTATTTTCAAAAATTTCAATTTAAAATCTAAAATTTAATTATTTCGAAAATTGTCAACTGAAACTCTTCCAAAATTTCATGATTTTATATGATTTTTAAAATATTCTTCAAAAATTCAATTATTCGAAAGCATTTTTCAATTAAAAACTTTCTGAAATTCAATTTTTGTTTGTAATTTCTAATAAATTCTTCATCAACAACAGAAATCATTAGAAAATTTCAATTAATAATCACTTGAAGTTTAATTAATTTCAAAAACCTGAATTGTAAATCATTGAAAATTCAATTATTACCTACTTTTAAAAAACATTATCTAAAATTATTTAATAAATTATTTTCAATTCTGTAAAATTTAATTATTGACTGAAATTTCACAAAAACTTTTGAAATTTAATTATTTCTAGAAATTTCAACTATAACTCTTCCAAAGTTCAATTATTTTTAATAATTTTAATATTTTTTTCAAAAATTCAATAATTTACAAAAGTTACAAATAAAATCTCTAAAATTGAATTGTTGTCAACATTTTTTTTTTTTTATAAATTTGTCTTATTTAATTAAAATTTGAAAAAATTACGTCTTCGATTCTGATATATTTTAAATAAATTTTCTTGAAAATATTAAGGGGTGTTAATTTTTTTTCTGCCATTATTTGGGATCTAAAATTATTGTAAATTATCAAAATTTAAAAAAAAAAATTTCGACCATTTTAGAAAATTTATTTTTTGAAAAAATTCAATTTTTTCAAAATCCATACGATTGATTGCTCAAAATCATGAAAAAAGTGTATAAAAAAATCTGCAATGAAAAATAATAAAAATTGCGACAGAAATTTAAAATTTTAGTTTTTTGAAGATTTCGAGTTTTACTTAAAAAATTATTAATAAATTAATTGTTTTTCAATTTTCCATAGAATATTAGTTTTAAATACTCAATATTGTTTAAAAAAAAAAAAAATTGACAACCTTTAAAAGCCTTAATTTTGAAAGGTTAAAATTTCAGCGGTCCTTCCCCTTAATAAAATAGATTTAATATCTGATAATATTAATTAATTAAAAGTAAAATTCTTATTAACTAATTAAATTTAATTTTAAAAAAAAATCGACTTTTTCGTTTTTTTTTTGTAATGTAAATCGACTTTTTTTGCGTCTTAAAGTCGATCCGAAACCTAAGTTTTCAACTAGTCAAAGTTTTCGTTAACTTAAATTCATTAATTTTCTTTAAAATTGCGTTGAGAAAATTAAAATTAAATTAACTTTTATTTGAATTGATTAATTTTAGTCTTCTAGGAGTGATTTAGAAAGTATTTTTAATAAACTTTCCATAAAAAAATATTGATTTTAATCAGAAAATAGTATTTAATTTAAAATTTCTTAGTTTTAACACTATTTTTACATTTTCCACTCAATCGGGCAATTTTAATTTTTTTTTTTAAGTTACAAAGCCTGACTAACTACGAAAATATATAGGACCAAAAGTGGGATCGAAATTATTGACAGTGTTGATGAGTCAAAAGTTATGAACATTCAAATGAACAAAATATTTTTTTTCAATCTTTAAATTATTAAAAATTATAATGGCAATGTAAAATAAAACGGTAAATTAAACAATAACTTCTTATTAGATATTTAAAACCTTTTTTTTTTTTTTAAAAAAATTTATATTTAAAGAAGTTGGAAAAAAATTTTGTTCATTTGATTATTAAAAACTTTTGGCTCATGATAGTTGTATAGAAAATTTTATACACTCTAGTACTGCGTATCGAATCTAAAAAGTATATTCATACCTGAAGATTTATTTGACCCGGTGGTCCAGTTGGAGTGGCTAAATTTTGTTGTGGATTCGAAGCGACAACATTCTGTGTAATTTGACCGCCACCCATTGCCATTGTATTTGTTTGTGACATAAGAATTCCCCCTTGGGAAATACCACTTGTTGGCATTCCACCTTGCATCGCATTTGCACCAGGTGGAGCACCCGCCTAATTAGAAAATTATCGAAATTTCATAATTTATAATTTTATAATATATTTTTTAGATAATATAAAATAATTAGCCAATTATAAAAATCAAGTTACATATCTATATAAAAATAATTCTACTTCATACAAAAAAAAAAAATTTTTACCTGTGATTGATGACGTAATGCTTGAGTATTTTTTTGCTGTTGAATGACTTTTCGAAGACGATCAACAAAACCAGATTGATCATTTGGTATAAAGCCAACAAATGATCTTTTATCAGCGGTATATAAAAGTAAAAGTACTTTTATTCCACAAGGTGGTTGTGTATTAAAATGAACGCATCCCGCCTAAAAAATTTTTAGATTCCATTTTTTTTATTTATTTTTTTTTTTTAAATAGAAGAATAAATTTTTTTTTCAAAATCATTCTAGAAAGAATAAAATACTTACAAAGCCAGTAGACATGACTTTAATAAGAGATTCAAGAGCTTCGCAAGGAGTTGGATAAAAATTAACTGATCTCGAATTTTTCAAATAAGAATTTCCTATTGTTCCTAAGAGCATTTTAGGCATTAATTGCATTATTAATTTTGGAGGCCAATTATCTGTTTTTCTGTAGAAGATCAAAATTTAGAATTACAAAAATAATTTTCACATTAGGCAAGAATTGTTTCCTAATATTAAAAAAATTAACGAAATTTTTAAATGAAAATTTTTGTTGGACATAAAATAAATTTTTTTAAAATGAAAATTGACTAGATAATAAAATTAAAATATACTCACAAATCCATTTCTCCTTCCTTTGATTGTATTGATACTTGACAAGGTACATGTTTAGTTTGCTTTTGTATATCATTTGGATTTTTATTTTTTTCAATCCACTCTAATGTACCTTGCCAAATAATTCTACGTTCAGTTCCCATGACCATTGGTTGTTGACCAACATTTGCCTAGAATGGAAAAAAAAAATTGTACTTTTCAAATTAATATAACTTTCATTTAATAAATAAATAATAATGAATAATGTCTAACAACTGTTAGGAAAAAATTCCCAGACTTTTCACTGATCTAAATTACACTAAAAAATTTTTATTTTGATCAAATAAAATTTATTTTGATACAATTAAATAATTTACCTGTCTACTATCCACTAATTTCATATGTATTTGAATCAAATAAATAATGTTTTGTAAAAAATAAAATATTTAAGTTAAATAAATAAACTAATTGGGGGGACGTATGAATATTCTCAACATTTAATTTCAAAGAATTTTTACGGCGTTAAATCTTAAATTATCAAATTTTTATTTAGTAAAATTATATAAAGCAGATTTTCTAGTACATTGAATTTTAAATTAATACAATTTCAAATTTAAAGGAATTTATATCAAGAAAAATTGCATAAAGAACAATTTTTTTAACAGAATTGTTTTTTTAGTAAATTTTGATTTATCAAAATATTTAACAGAATTGTCATTGAATAAATACACAATTAACAGAATTTTTATTTAACAAAATTCTTAATTAACAAAGTTTTTATTGAAGAAAATTTTAATTCGAACTAATTCTTATTTAACTGAATTTCTCATTTAAAAAAAATTCTACTTAGTTCTTTTTTTTGTTAATTTTTATAGACATAAATTTTGTTAAATTTAAATTATATTAATTAAAAATTTTTAAAAATTATTAGAAAAAATGCCTTATAAGAGTTCTGTTAAATAGAAATTCTTTTAAATCGAATTTTAGTTAAATGTAAATTAAAAATTTTGCATAATATAAAATCCACTTTATACAATTTTGCAAAATAGAAATTCGATAATATTTAATATTCGAAACCGTCAAAAATTTTTATAAGTTAAATGTGGGTATTAGCATTTAATAATAAATTATTCGTATTAATGAATAATTTACTTTATTTGAAGTTGAACCAATAAAATAAAATAATTTTTATTTATATTAAAAAACCAAATATTTTACTGAAAAAAATTAATTAATTATTATCCAAGTTTATAAAAATCATTTATTAGATTCAATAAATAGTTGTAAATAATTATTTACTTAATGAATATAAGATATATCACATGCTTAATAATTAAGTGTGAAGGAAAACTTTTTAATTTTCATTTTCTTTAGGGAGAAATGAAAAAAAAATTTTTGAAACTAATAGTTACTTTAATTTATTTAAAAAAAAATTCCCTGCCTTTTCTCTGACCATTTAAATTATCTGACTTTTCCCTGACCGTTAGAAACCCTGTTTATTTATAAATTATTTATTTATAAATAAAATTTATATTAATAACTATTACATAATAACAGCTTAATAATGAAATAGTTCAAATTAAAATTTCTTTTAAAATAAAAATATTTATATCTCTAAATTAAAAGAAAAATTATTTTCAACATACAATTTTAATTGTGAATTCTCAATTTGAAAATATTGGTTCCACATAAATTTTTACTATAAATAATAATTAATAATGTTGGAAAATAATTTTTAATAAAGAAAATATTGTCAATCGGAGTAATTATAACATTGCAGGGGCTATTTTACCCATTTATATTTTTATAGAATAAAATTTTTATTTTAAAATATTCACAATACAATATGTAAAAGTTAAATAAATTTTTTCTTTTAAGGGGAGGGATCGGTAAAATTTCAGCTCATCAAAATTAATGTTGTTAAAGGGTGTCAATTTTTTTTTCTGGCATTATTTTGGGTCTAAAATTATTATGAATTATCAAAATTAAAAAAAAATTTTTTTTTTGACTATATTTTCAAAATTTTATTTTTTGAAAATATTAAAATTTTTAAAAATCCATAAGAATTTTTATGGAATAATTGATCAAATTCAAACCAAACATAATTGGTTTGGTTTAGGGGTAACAATTTTTTTTTTTTTACAAATTTTTTTAGAACCTGAAATCATATTTCACTATGAAAAATGAAAAAAAAAGTTATTTTTAACAAATTTTGCATTTTTTTTTATTTTTCAAAAATTGAATTTTTTCAAAATCCATACGATTGATTGTTTAGAATCTTGAAAAAAGTGTATAAAAAAATCAGCAATGAAAAATAATAAAAATTGTAACAGAATTGTTTAAATTTTTAACTTTTGAAAATTTTGAGTTTTATTTTAAAAATTATTAATAAATTAACTGTTTATCAATTTCCCATAGTATATTACAGTTTTAAATACTCAATATTAACTGGGAAACAAATTTGACAACCTGAAACAGCCTCAATTTTGAAAGGTTGAAATTTCAGCGGTCCCTCCTCTTAATTCTAAATTTTAATGACGTTTTGAGTAAAAAAAAAAATAGCTGTTTTTTGTCGGTATATAATTAACCCAGTTAAAAATATTTTTACTTTGGAAATATTAGTAGAATTAATTATTTAATTTTAGTAGAATTTGTATTAATTACAATGAGAAAAATGTTTAGTCAGCCAACCAAAATTTGGTTACAAGAACCAAAATAGCCTAACCAAACAATTTTGTTGCAAACACTAAATTTTTTTTTTCTCAGTGTAGTAAAAAAAAAAAAAAACGAACCTGGCCTTGAGGATGAGGAACTTGTGGTGTGCCAGTTGATTGTTGACCAGGATTTTGTGGCGCAGTAACAGTGTGTGGTCCTTGATTTGGTGTTGGTTGACTAACAGCAGAAACTGTCAATTGTGTAACAGCTTGATTTTGTGCTTGTTGAGCTTGCATTCCCATTGACGTTTGTTGATTTTGTTGTTGATTCTGTTGTTGTTGTTGTTGTTGCTGCTGCATCATCATTCTCAATTGCTGTTGAGACAATTGCTGTTGCTGTTGTTGTTGAGCGTTTGCTGCAATTGCATTACCAGCAGTGCCTAAAATTTTTAAAAAAGACAATAAATTTTTTTTTTAAAAGTCGAAAATTCTCTATTGACAAACGTTAAAAAAAAAAAGATTTTGGAAAAGTTTCCGTTGACAATTTTAGAAATAATTAAATTTTAGGTTTTAAATAGAAATTTTTGAATTCAAGCGATTTTAAACCTATTCTTTTTTATTCGAAATATTTCAATACAGGCCTCGGATCGACTTAAAGGCACAAAAAAAGTCGTTTTAGTCGATTAATATTCCAAAAAAAGTCGAAAAAGTCGATTTTTTTATTTTAATAAAAAAGTTTTACATATTGAAGATGAAATTTATTGAAATAATTGAATTTCCAAAGATTTACAATTGATATTTTTAAAAAATTAATTGAATTTCAAGTGATTTTTAATTAAATTTTTTTGATAATTTCACTAAAAAATTTATAGAAATTGTGGACAAAAATACAATAATTTGAAAACCATTAAAATATTTGAAGAATATTTTAAAAATAGTTAAAAATAAAAATTTAATTTCACGAGAGTTATAATTGAAATTATTAAATTTAAAATTAAAATTTTTGAAAATAATTGGATTTTAGTTGATTTTTGATTGAAATTTTTAAAAATAATTTAATTTTACTTGATTTTGGATTGAGAATTATTTCTAATTAATTTTGAATTGAAAATTTTGAAAATAATTGAATTTCAATTAAATTTTTTGAAAATAATTGAATTTTAGTTTATTTTTGATTGAAATTTTGGAAAATAATTTAATTTTAGTTGATTTTGGATTGAGAATTTTTTCTAATTAATTTTGAATTGAAATTTTTGAGAATAATTAAAATTTAGGTTGATTTTGAATTGAAAATTTTGAAAATAATTGAATTTTAAAAGATTTTGAATTGAAAATTTTGAAAATAATTGAATTTCATTTAAAATTTTGGAAAATAATTGCAGAATTTTTTAGTAATTACAGGCAAAAATTGAACTTAAAAATCTTTTTAATTGTCAAATGCTTTCAGATAATTGAATTTTCGAAGAATATTATAAAAATCATTAAAAATAATTGAAATTTTGGCAAGTAATTAAATTTCAAGTGATTTTGAATTAAAAATTTTTAGCAATTTTATTTGCTAATTTTTTTTTTTAATTATAAACAATTATTAAATTTCATAAAAATTTTAATTGAAAAATAGTTTAAAATAAATGAATTTCTGATGAATTTCATTAAAATTATTAAAAATAATTAATTTAGTGAAGAATTTTAGTTCAAAATTTGTTAAATAATTGAAATAGAGAAGATCTGAAGAAGATTTGCATTTTATACTAATAAAACGTATTTTGTTTAATAATTTTGTAAAAAAAATGTAAAAAAAAAAGTCGAAAAAGTCGCATTTTATTAAAAATAAGTCGAAAATAGTCGAAAAAGTAGTAATTTTTTTTAACTATACAGAATTAATTTTAATTTTTAATTAAATCTTCCAAGAATTACAATTGCAATTACTTTTGAAAATTGCATTTTTGAAGAACATTAATTGAAATATTTGAAAACGATTGGATTTTTAAGTATTTTTTCAAGTATTTCAATTCAAATTATTAAAGAGCGTTTTTATTTTTTATTTTGCAATTCTTTAAAAGTAATTGAAATTTCAAAAATGTTAAATTAAAATTTTTGAACAATATTTGAAAAATAATTTAAAACCATTACAATTTTGGAAGAGTTACAGTTGACATTTTTAGAAATAATTAAATTTTAGAAGGTTTTAAATTGAAATTTTTGAAAATAATTGAATTCAAGTGATTTTGAATTGGAATTTTTTTTGTAAATTTTTGTTGCTGAAAAATTTCTTAAAAATTAAAGACAAAAATTGAACTTTCAAATTTTTTAATTGAAAAAGGCTTTCAAATAATTGAATTTTCGAAGAATATTATAAAAATTATTAAAAATAGGGTAAATGTACTAATTACGGCGCGATTCCAGGCAAAACACCTTTGAAATAGAAAATTCGATATTTCTATTGTATAAAGTCAATTTAAGACTTATTAAACTAAAAACTTATGTTATTTAGATATTAAAAAAAAAATTTAACTTTATAAAAATCGATTATTTAAACAAATATGAGAAATTAAAAGTAATACCGCAATTTTATATTACTTCGCGTTTGTATCAGTTTCGGTGTATCAATTACGGTGATCAAAATTACGTGTATTTTGAATATACTTTGCCCCACCGTAATTGAAGCCAATGTAAATCTTAAAAATGTTTCAATTACGGCGAGGGAAAAAAAATTTGATCTCAAATAATTAAATTAATAATTCTTTAAATGTGCATCTTTATAAGTAATTGTATCAAAAAAAGATTAAAATAATTTTTTTAATCATTTTGCAACAGTTATATTAAATATAATAGTAATAATAGTTATTTTTTCTGAACGCGCCGTAACTGATGCACTTACCCTAATTGAATTTCGGAAGAGTTAGAATTGAAATTCTTAAATTTCAAAAAGTTTCAGATGGTTAGTTAGATTTTGTTAGATTTTTTTTTTAATAATTAATTTAGTTAAAAATTTGTTAAATAATTGAAATAAAGAAGATCTAAAGAAGATCTGAATTTTATACTAAAAAAACGTATTTTGTTTAAAAATTTTGCAAAAAAAAAATTATTTAAAAAATCCAGGATGTCTAACAACTGCTAGGATAAAAATTCCCTGACTTTTCCTTGACCAAAATTACACTAAAAAATTTTTATTTTGATCAAATAAAATTTATTTTGATACAATTAAATCATTTACCTGTCTATTATCAACTAATTTCATATGTATTTGCCTAAAGAAAAATTTTTTTTAACAGGATTATTATTTTAGTAAATTTCAATTTATCAAAATATTTACTTAACAGAATTGTCATTAAATAAATTCACAATTAACAGAATTTCCATTTAACAAAGTTTTTATTAAAGAAAATTTTAATTTCAACTAATTCTTATTTAACAGAATTTTTCATTTAAGAAAAATTCTACTTAGTTCTTTTTTTTGTCAATTTTTATAGACATAAATTTCGTATTAGCATTAAATAATAAATTATTCATATTAATGAATAATAATTTAGTTTATTTGAAGTTGAACCGATAAAATAAAATTGTATCAAATAATTTTTATTTATATTTTAAAAAAGCAAATATTTCACTGAAAAAAAAGTAATTAATTGTTATCCAAGTTTAAAAAATCATTTATTAGATTCAATAAATAGTAGTAAATAATTATTTACTTAATGAATATAAGATATATCACATGCTTAATAATTGAGTGTGAAAGCCAACTTTTTAATTTGCATTTGCTTTGTGGAAAAAAGTAAAAAAAAAAAATTGATACTAATAGTTATTGTAATTTATTTATAAAAAATTTCAGAAAATTCAAGAAATTCCCTGACCTTTCCCTGACCGTTAGACACCCTCAAATCGAAAAAGTCGTATTTTTCTTAAACAAGTCGAAAAAAGTCGTATTTTCGAAAAAAAAAGGTCAGAAAAAGTCGTATAATCCAAGGCCTGATCGTATTGACAATTTATGCCTGTAATGTAAATTATAAATTAATAAAGACGAAAAAGAAAAATGATCTTACCATCCATACGTTGTCCAAAGGGTGAAATATTGAGACCCAGTGAAGGTGGTTGATTAAGTTGTGCCAATAGTGCACTGCCCGGTGTACTGGCGGGAGGCGCTGCATTTGGTGCAATAAATGGTGGTCCAGGTGGTCTCATTCGCCAATTATGTGTTGCTCTTGCACTCATACTCGATGGATGATAATTTGGTGGTGCATTAATTTGTGGATTAAAATTCGGTCTTCCAGCGCTCATTGGCGCCGCCATTGGTGGTGCACCAGGTTGATGTACCGATGCAATATTTTGTGGTGCTTGATTTCTAAATGGTGCGCCTTGATTTTGCGTTGGTTGTGCAATATTTTGCGCCGCTTGATTTGTATTTGGACTATCGTTACTTTGCAATGGACTCAATGGAATTTGAGCAGCATTTGGCGCTGTTCCATGGCCAGTGCCACTAATTGGACTAACTGGTCGTTCTTTTAAATTATAATTTCTCAAAAGTACCAAATGACGTGGATCTTTGGCATAATTTTTCGTTTGTGACGATTGTAAATCGCCGCCTGCTTTTTCAAATAGTTTAAATAATGCGGGTATTTTGCGTGGCGACAAAATTGAGAGATTGATATTTCTCTGAGAAAGAAGGAGAAATTTTTTTTTTTTAATTAGAAAAATAATATTAATTTTTGAATTTCTATTTAGCTCTTACTGTTTTTTTTTTCGAAAATATATTACAAATGATGTTTTTACACAAAAAAAAAAGAAAAAAATTTTCTACTCACATCCTGAAGAAGCGGAGCGAGTTGATCAATACTGTGACCTGCAAATTTAAATGATTCTTGAACAACAGTGAGATAAGGAGGTGAATTACAGACCAAGATGCAATGTTTTTGGGCAGCTGTATTTGGCTCTCGTCGCACTTGTAAATCTTCAAAACATTGTAAAGCTGTCGCCAAACCCTCTGCAATATTTGCATGCGATTCGCCCATTCCTCCCACCATTCTGCAAATAAAATTTTATTTATTTATTTTAGGATTTCTTATAAAAAGAAATATAAATAATTAAATATTCAGAGTTGACTTGTTCGATTTCTTTTTTATTTTTTAAAATTGAATTATAAAAAAAAATATATTATTAACTTGAATTATTTGGATAATCAATTATTTTCAGTAATTTAAAACAAATTCTTCGAAAATTATATAATTTAAAACAGTTTTCAATTGAAAATTCACTAAAATTCAATTATTGTCTAAAGTTTAAAAAAAAATTTCACCAATTAAAAATGAAAGTTTCAATTAATAATCTCCTAAAATTCAATTATTATTTCTGAAAATTTTAAGTCGAACTCTTCTAAAATACAATTATTTCTAAATTTTCTATCTAAAATTGAAATTGTTGAATAATTTAATTTTAATAATTTTAATCAAGATTTTCAAAAATTAAATTATTTAAAACATTTTTCAATTCGAAATTCTCCCAAGTTTCATTATTATTTAAAGTTTATAAAATATTAACAGAAATTACAATTTACGAAAATTTTAATCAAAAATCTCCTGAAATTCAATTAGTTCCCAAAATTTTAACTATTGTTCTTCCAAAATTCAATTATTCCTAAAAATTTTAATTTCAATTTCTTTTTCAAATTAATTATTTCTTGTAACTTTAATCAAGTTTTTCAAAAATTCAATCACATAAAACGTTTTTTAATTATTAATTTTAAAAATTTTAATTTTTGTTTATAAAATTTTTAAAAACTTTCAATAATTCAAGTTTGTTAAAATTTTAATTGAAAATTTCAAAAATCGAAAATTCAATTTATTAAAACATTTTTTAATTGAAAATTCTTTATGATTCAATTATTTCTAAAAATTTTATTTAAAATTCTTCGCTAACTTAATTTTTTTTTAAATTACATTACTACAGTTTCTTAACTGTAAATTAATTAATATAGTTTTTTATTTTTAATTTTATCAATTAAAATTTATGAAAGTTTCAATTTACAATCTTTTGAAATTTAATTACTTCCAAAAAAATTTTAACTTCAACACTTTCAAATTCAATTAGTAATTGAATAATTATTTGAATGTTAATTCAATTGAAAATTTTGTCCCCAAATTTTTATTTACATAATTCATTGTTTAATTAATTATTTCAACAGTTTTAATCCAATTTTTCCGAAATTCAATTATTTAAATCGTTTTTCAATTAATGTTTATATTTACAACAAAATTAGAATTTTTTTTAATTTTAAAAAATGCAATTATTTCTAAAAATCTTAACTGTAACTCCATTAAAATTAAATTATTTAGAACATATTTCAGTGGAAAATTCTCTAAAATTCAATTATTGTCTGAAATTTGTAAAAAAAAATTTCATTAATTCAAATTTATAAAAGTTTCAATTAAAAATCTCCTGAAATTCAATTATTTCTAAAAATTTTTTAATCAAACTCTTCCAAATTCAATTATTTTTAAAATTTTAATTCAAAATCTTCTGAAATTCAATTATTTCACAAATTTTCATTTAAAATTATTTATTTTTTTTTTATATAATATTTTGATAAAATTCTTTGAAAATTTAATTATTTAAAACATTTTTCGAAATTCTGAATTCGAATGATGTGCAAAAATGAGAGTGGAAAAATTTTCTTCTTTTTAATGGAACTTTAAATTATTTTTGTAAAAAAAATGTATAAATTAAAATTTATGACAGTTTCAATTTAAAATCTAAAATTTAATTATTTCCAAAAAAATTTTAACTCCAACACTTCCACATTCAATTAGCAATTGAATAATTAATTGAATGTTAATTCAATTGAAAATTTTTTTCCTAAATTTTTATCAATATTTTTTGTTTAATTAATTATTTTAACAATTTTAATTCAATTTTTTAAAAATTCAATTATTTAAATCTCAAAAAATGCAATTATTTCTAAAAATTTTAACTGTAACTCCATTAAATTTCAATTATTTAGAATATATTTTAGTTGAAAATTCTCTAAAATTCAATTATTGTCTGAAGTTTGTCAAAAAAAAATGTTATTAATTCAAATTTATAAAAGTTTAAATTGAAAATCTTCATTTAAAATTAATTTTTTTTTTCAATAATATTTTAATCAAATCAGACTTAAAAAATTTTCTTTTTTTTTAATGTAACTTTAAATTATATTTGAAAATTTGTTCTAAAACTGAATTGAAATCATGAAAATTTTGTCTCAATTTAATTCGATAGTGTAAAATGGAAAATTTTTGAAAATATTTTTAGGTATTAAGGAATTAATAACTTTTATTTAATTTCTAATAATAAATTATTAATAATAATAATATATTTATCAATTAATTAAAATTGAAAATAGAAAAATGGACTTTTTAGAATTTTTTCTTGTAATGTAAATCGATTGAAATGACTTTTTTTTTTCTTTCAAAAGTTGATTCGAGGCCTAGAATTATAAAAATGTAAGACAATAATTTTTAGAAGCAAAAGTTTGAATTGAAAATAACAAAAATTTTTAATTTTAGTAGCATTTTTAGAAATTTGATATTTTTCCAATACTTTTCATAAAAGTTCCCTGACTCTTCACTGATCCGTGGCAACCCTGATATTGTAAAATTATTTTTTAAAAAACATACTCTAATTTGTCCAAGGCAAGTAGAAGTTTATGAGGATTTGCATAAGGTCCAAGTGTTCCCGTACAGGGAGATGGTAAACAATCGGCGGCATGATAAACGACAACTCCGTATAAAGTTGAGGTGTTCTGAAAAAAAAAAAAAAAAAAAAAAAATAGTAAATAAATTAATGTATATATTTAGAAATTTATTATTCCTCTGTGTGTTCTTTTAATATTTAAAATAAATTGATTTACCTCTGGTACATATTCTCTGTCTTCAATTGTTCCTTGACTAAAATATCTATCAAAAGAATATGATGAAATATTTTTTTTTTTTTAATATTAAATTTAACTTAAAAAAAAAAAATTATATATTTTTTTTTAATACTCACTCTAAAGTAGGAATGAGATAATTGGTTTTAAGATCGTTTAAATAAGCACCATTAACAGCAGTGCCTTCTATTACAAATATAATGTCTGCCTGAAGTCCATGATCAGTGGGAACGTTGACCATTTTAGTTTCAATTATCTATTATTATCATAGAAAAAATATAATCATTTTTTATTTTTTTTTAAAGCTTCCTTAAAATTTAAAGACAATAAAAAATCTTAAAACACAAATATACTGATTTAATTTTATATATAAAATATATAAATAAAATTAGACTTTATTGTAAATTGTTCAAAATTTAAAAATTCATGTTTAATATTTTCATACTATTATTGTCTATTATTTATTTATATTATATATTTTATTGTATTATATTATTATTAAATATATGTAATTTGTAAAATATTTTTATATTCAAGAAATTCTAAACGACTATCGTTATATATTTTTTTTTCTATTTTTACCCACCAAAAATGTAGTAATTAAATTAAATGATTATAAAAATAAATAACATAAAAAAAACTTTTCTAAACAAATTTTTATTGTAAATTTTTAATAGGTAATAAATTTTATAATTCTAATAAAAAATTGTAAATCAAAAACTATAAACGTTCATTCTATAAAAATTTTAAATAGCAATCTTTAAAAAAAAAAAAATGTTAATTTCACAACATTTTGAAATTTTTTATAAACTTTCGATTTACCAGTAATTATTTGAAAATTATTTTATTTTTTTGTATTTTTTTCTTGCATCATTTGAGTTCTAAAGACACACAGTGTTTTTTCAAAAAGAAAGAAATCTTAATTTTTAACCATTTTAGAATTTGTATTTTTAAAAAAAAATTTTTATTATTTTTAAAAAAATAATTTAGTTTTTTTTTTTTAACAAGTTCTCAAAATTTACGCATGTTCCAAAACATTAATTTGGTGAGAAATTTAGTTCAATTTAAAAAAATTACGCTTTAAAATCCTTAAATAGCAGATGTTGGAAATTTAAAAAATTTTAAATAGCAGAATAAAACCAAAATATTTATTTCTTAATAAATTTTCGAAAAAAAGGAGAAAAAAACAACCAAAATTAAATAAATATTTATCGTATGTAAAAAATAAAAACGGAAATAATAAAAATTACATGCAAAATTAAGTTTAAACGAATTATAAATTTATAAGTAATAAAGAGGAAATAAATTAAATAAAAGAAAAAAGTTAATTAAATAATTTAAAAAATACGTATATATATATAATTAATAAGTGTCATTGACAAATTGTTTTATTTTAGGACAGATATTTACATTAAAATATGAAAATAACATTTATTTATAATTAAAATATAGAATAATTATTATAGTTATAAACGAGACAAGAAACTTACTGATAAAATGTTAATTTTCTTATTTTATAAAAAAAAAACTTGTTTTGTTATAAAAACCCGTATATATAAATTAAAATAAATTAAAAAGTAAACAAAAACATTTATAATGTAATTGGAAAATTTTAGGTTATGTTATGCATAAGAAGGTTGTCATTCGCACTCTCATAATTCTCGTCAACTACCGCACCCTGCTCTAGTAAAACTTAGTGACTTTATTGTTAAATAAAAGTTACTAAATTTTTACTAGAGCAGAGTGCGGTAGTTGACGAGAGTTATGACGGGAACGAGTGGGGACAATGCAAAATTGTGAAAGTAGCCTAAACTTTATTTCAAACTACCCAACTCTGGAAATACATGACGTTTGTTTGTAATTCAGTGACCTGGCATGTGGCAAAATTGTGACAGATTCATTCCTTTTTTTGCATTAGAGAAAAAAATCTATTAATTCTTATTTGGCTAATAAAACAATTATTAGTTAATTTAGTTTTTATTCATTTATCAGTTTAATTAAATTCTAGTCTTTCACTTTTTTTTTTCTCTAATTTATAATTATTGACAGATTATTCCTAACCTAATTGTCCGCTTACCGGGTTGAATTATTATTAATTTTTAAAATATAAAGAAAATTAAAATGCACTCAGTTCTAACGAGAGGAAATGCTATATTAGCATATACCCTTAGTGTTTCAGCGTGTCTCACTTTTGCCTGTTTTTTGTCAACAGTTTTTATCGATTATAGAACGAATGTTGCGCTCAACACAGGTGGAGTACTTGTGTAAGTTGTTATTCTTTTCGTAACATATGGTTAATATTTTTTTATTGTAAAAAAAAATGAAAATATCTTTATTTAAAAAAAAAATAATATTTTTTCTTCTATTTGCTTATTATTATTTCCAAAAAGAAAATTAAGGGTACAAAAAAAAACAACAACGAGTAATTCGTTTTCTATGTTACAATTTACTTTTTTTTTATTTATTTAAATCAAATTTATTTTTACTTACGTAACATTTTTCAAAAGTTTATTTTAAAGTACTTTGTTTTTTTAATAAATACTTTAACGATAAATTTAATAATACAAATATCAAGAAATATTTATATTTTTATAACAAAAAATTATAATTTTTTGAGTCAAATAAAATTATTAAATAAAATTTCTGTTAAATTTTAAATTTTATTGTCTTATTTTTTTTTTTTTTTGATTTTTTAAATAAAATTATTTTTGTTTCAGAAAAAATGTACCAGATTTTAGTGTATCCAGAGAAAAGAACGACTTGGGTATTTTAAATTTTGATATAAAAACTGATATCCTTTTTAATAACTAAATAGTTTTTAATCGATAGTATATATAGCCTCGGATTATACAATTTTTTCGAATTTTTTTTTTCATTTTTTTTTACAAAATTTTTAAACAAAATACGTTTTTCAGGGTGTCTAGCGATCCGGGATTTTGCCGGGAATTTTTTGAGTCATGAAAAAAACCGGGAAATTGCCGGGAATTAGTAAACAGATCCGGGAAATCCGTAGATTTTTAGAAAATATTAGAAAAATATATTTAATTTTTAAATTTTCGTAGAAAATTTTTTATTGGTATACTCGTATCTGATATCCTTTTTTTTAGCAATATTCCTAATTGTATTAATAATATATTTTTTGTAATTTATTACAAAAGCAGTGCAAATTGCAGTGTTTTATTAAATTGCAAGTAATTCAAAAAATAATGAAGTTTTTCAAATTTGCAATTTTACTTAAAAGGTAATTTTTCATAAAATTAAGGTAACTTGTCAATATTATTCCATAAATTTTTTCTTATATTCTAAAAATTTCGAAATTGAGGAAAAAAAATAGTTGGGAAAAATTAAAGTTATTTCTGTTGTGCAGATGGAAATATTATAATTAAATGAAAAAGTACTTGGAAAAAATTCTCACAAAATCTTTGCATTAAAAAATTTAATATGTTCTGAAGACAAATTTCTTTTCAGTAATGCTAACCCTTCGAATCCCGACCTGGGTCGTTTGTGACCTAGGTGATATTTCAAATCTTAAAAAACGACCTTCAATTTTTGCTGAAAAAAATATATGAAATAATTTTTTTGTTAAATTATGAATGTTACTTCAACTTGATAGATTTACTAAGTTATTTGAAATTGAAAAAATACTGCGATTTACGGTATTTTCGTAATAATTAATTAAAAACTTGTCTTACATGCTTAATCCTAAGCTTATTTCATTAAAAAATTGTAAAAAGTATATTTTAATAAATTATACAAATTAAAATTACTTCCGAAACAGAAAAAATGCTTTTCGATTTTTAATAGTAACAAAATTATACAAATATAATTTTATTAGTTACTCATGTAACTTCCAAGGTATTCTTAAAACATAGTATTGTACAATTTCAATTTAAGAAAATCCGGGAAAACTGTGTCTTAAATTCCGGGAAATCCGGGATTTTGCCGGGAATTTTAAAATAAAAATTCACTAGACACCCTGTTTTTTTTTTAGTATAATATTGAAATCTTCTTCAGATCTTCTTTATTTCAATTATTAAACAAATTTTGAACTAAAATTCTTCACTAAATTAATTATTTTTAATAATTTTAATGAAATTCATCAGAAATTCAATTATTTTAAACTATTTTTCAATAAAAATTTTTGTAAAATTATATATACTAAAATAACAATTCTGTTAAAAAAATTGTTCTTTATGCAATTTTTCTCGATATAAATTCCGTTAAATTGAAATTGTATTAATTTGAAATTCAATGTACTAGAAAATCTGCTTTATATAATTTTACTAAATAAAAATTTGATAATTTAAAATTTGACGCCGTAAAAATTCTTTTAAATGAAATGTTGAGAATATTTATACGTTTCAAATTAGTTTATTTATTTCACTTAAATATTTTATTTTTTACGAAACATTATTTATTTGGTTTAATTACATATGAAATTAGTGGATAATAGACAGGTAAATGATTTAATTGTATCAAAATAAATTTTATTTGAACAAAATAAAAACTTTTTAGTCTAATTTCGGTCAGGGAAAAATTACAGATTTTTTATTAAAAAAGTCTTTTAAATAATAATAATTTTGGAAGAGTTAAAGTTGAAATTTTTAGAAATAATTGAATTTCAAAAAGATTTGGTTAATTTTCAGACAATAATTAAATTTTACAGAACTAAAAATAATTTATCAAATAATTTTATACATAACATTTTCAAAAAGTAATTGAATTTTCAAAGATTTACAATTTAGATTTTTAAAATTAATTGAACTTCAAGTGATTTTTAATTAAATTTTTTTGATAATTTCACTAAAAAATTTATTAGAAATTGCGGACAAAAATACAATAATTTGAAAACCATTTTTAATTGAAAACTGGTTTCAAATAGTTGAATATTCGAAGAATATTATAAAAATCATTAAAAACAAATTGATTTCACGAGAGTTATAATAATTGAAATTATTAAATTTCAAAAAATTTTAAATGGAAATTTTTAGAAATAATTAAATATTAGAAGCTTTTAATTTGAAATTTTTGAAAATAAATAATTGAATTTTAGTAGATTTTTGATTGAAATTTTTGAAAATAATTTAATTTTAGTTGATTTTGGATTGAGAATTTTTTCTAATTAATTTTGAATTGAAAATTTGAAAATAAATGAATTTCAATTAAAATTTTGGAAAATAATTGAATTTTAGTTGATTTTTGATTGAAATATTTGAAAATAATTTAATTTTAGTTGATTTTGGATTGAGAATTTTTTCTAATTAATTTTGAATTGAAAATTTTGAAAATAATTTAATTTTAGTTGATTTTGGATTGAGAATTTTTTCTAATTAATTTTGAATTGAAAATTTTGAAAATAAATGAATTTCAATTAAAATTTTGGAAAATAATTGAATTTTAGTTGATTTTTGATTGAAATTTTTGAAAATAATTTAATTTTAGTTGGAAAATAATTGAAGAATTTTTTAGTAATTACAGACAAAAATTGAACTTAAAAATTTTTTTCATTGCAAAATGCTTTCAGATAATTGAATTTTCGAAGAATATTATAAAAAATCATTAAAAATAATTAAAACTTTTGCAAATAATTAAATTTCAAGTGATTTTGAATTAAAATTTTTTAGTAATTTTATTTGCTAATTTTTTTCTAAATTATAAACAATTATTAAATTTCATAAAAATTTTAATTGAAAAATATTTTAAAATAATTGAATTTCTGATGAATTTCATTAAAATTATTAAAACTAATTAATTTAGTGAACAATTTTAGTTGAAAATTTGTTAAATAATTGAAATAAAGAAGATCTGAAGAAGTTTTGCATTGTATCCTGAAAAAAACGTATTTTGTTTAAAAATTTTGTAAAAAAAAAAGAATGTAAAAATAAGTCGAAAAAGTCGCATTTTATTAAAATAAGTTGAAAAAAGTCGTATTTTTGAAAAAAAGTCGGTAATAGTCGAAAAAGTCGTGTAATCCGAGGCCTTGTCCTTGATGAAATAAAAAAAAACAAATAAATAATTACTTCTGTTCATTCACATTTTTTCCTTACATAATTATTTACATCTCACCAAATTGTTTAACTGGAATGTTAAACAATTATTTTTATACCTCACTGCTGAATACAGTACTGAAGCAAATGCAGTGAATCAAGTAAGAGAATATATAATTAATATTTTAAATTAATGAATATTATTTAATGCTCAATAAAAAGTTATACATAAATAAATTTGTAATAATTTCATATTTTTAATTTCAATTAGGTCGTCTTATGGGACAAAATAATATTACGTGGTGAAGAAACGAATATTAATATGAAAAAAATGAACATGAAATACTATTTTTGGGATGATGGAAATGGTCTCAGGTGATTAAATAATGCATTAATTTTATTTTACTATTAATTTTGGTTGGGAAAATTCTAAATTTTTGTGATTGAATATTTTTAATAATTCAATTAATAAAATTTAAATTGCTAAATGATTGAATATTTAATGAATTTACTTTTGTTTTGAATTTTTTGGACAATTAAAACTAAAAAGTATGCAAAAATTTCAAATTGTTTAAATTAGATTTTGAAAAAAAATTAAAAAATGGAAGTTTAGGATTTTTTTTTTGAAATTTGTTCTA
This sequence comes from Leptopilina boulardi, assembly GCF_019393585.1. Taxonomy (NCBI): domain Eukaryota; kingdom Metazoa; phylum Arthropoda; class Insecta; order Hymenoptera; family Figitidae; genus Leptopilina; species Leptopilina boulardi. The sequence continues at coordinate 3,858,811 of NW_026137932.1, read as the reverse complement.
TTTAATTAAAATTTTTAAAATTTATTTCAAATAAATTTTCTTTATTATATTTTTATAAAATTATTCTTATTAAGGAATTAATACAATGAATTTAATTTAATGTCTAATAACATTAGTTATTTAAAGTAAAATACTTATTAACTTAATTAAAATTTTAAAAAAATCGATTTTTCTTTAGAATGTAAATCGACTTTTTTTGTTCCTTAAAGTCGATCCGAGGCTTGTAATTTATTTAAATATATTAATATTATTTATATACTTTTTTTAAATGTATTTTCTTCTTTTGTTTCAGGGGAAATAAAAATGTGACACTATCTCTAACGTATAATATTATTCCAAATTCAGGATTACTTCCATTTGTTACTGCAACTGGATCTCATAAATTGTTATTCCCATCGGAATATACAAAATCGCGGATGTAAATTTATTTTTAAATGAAATTTAGAGGTTTTTTTTAAAAAAAATATTTGCATTTAACAACAAAAACAATTTCTGTCAAATTGTTAAAATATAAAGAAAAATAAAAATCGAAAAATCTTTTTCACAAATTCTCTGTATTTTAATTTTTAATCATTTTAAAAATTTTTTTTAAAATAAAATATTGTCCTTTTATCTTTCTTCGAAATTTGTTAAAATAAAAAAAAATAATTCTTTTAAAATTGTAATAAAGGAAATTTAATATTTCAAGAGAATAATAAAATTTGTCTTCTAATATCAAAAACAATTTGCAATAAATGTTAAAATATTATTTTTAATCAATTATTATTAATTAATAACTTGTAGAAGATGAAAAATAATTATAATGAAGTGAAATAAATTACACAGAGATGAAAATAATTGATAATTATATTTATTCCTGTAAAAATTCTTAGGCTATTTTTTTTTTTTTTTTTTTTTAATTTCACTGCAATTACCACTGCCATTCAGGTACAAAATTCTATTGCATTCAAAGGCAGATTATTGGTTTCAGACTTAAACATTAAAAGAAGAGTTACAAACATTTATAAAATATGGCATAAAGTTCCTATCACTATTTAATAATAATAAAAATTATGCATATTTTATCGTATCAAGAGGATATAGAATTTCAAAAATAATTCTAAGTCTCACTGAGCAAAAAGAACATTTTTTAGCCACTTTTTTTTTTTTTTTAATTGTATACAGAAAAAAAGCGAGTTTATTGTCACACAATATCGATGTAATTTTACATTAATATTAATAATAATCGTTGATGAAAAATTTGAATCTACAGCTTACAAAAAATATTTATTTTTTTTTTCCAAAAGGAAATTAGAAAAATGTACAAAGTTCATAAAAAATATTTTCTTTTATATAAGTAAACAGTGTATATTGTAAATTTCAAAAATTTCAATTTCATAAAATTGATATTCTTTTTAAAAGTTTGCTTAAAAAAAAAAAACAAAATTGATTATAGTCTAATATTTTATAATACTAAATCATGGACGCAAACATCACCACAGTAAAAGGTTTTGTGTCTAATTCATATATAGGCACTTAAAAAAAAAGTAGAACGAAAAAAAAATCAAAAGAAATTGATTTGATATTTTGAAAAAAAATATAATATTTAAATGCAAAATAAAATGCATCTTAAAAACTATTAATTGTCTCTTTGTGCGTTACAAATTATATAATCTAAAATATATATATATATAAATATATATTTATAATACTTTGCTTGACAGTCTTCACAAAGTAAACACCATTTTTTATTATAGAAAAAAATAACAAAATTGTGTTTAATTTTGAGACGGTGTTTTATTTCCCTGAATTCGGTTAAATTACTTAGCCTAAACATTTTTTTATTCAAATCCCTCAAAGTGCACTTTTTACAAAAAAAATATAGAAATTGGCAAATAAAGAAGTTTTTTGTGTGAAAAATATTTGTAAAATTACAAAAAAGAGAAAAAACGAAATTTTTTTTTCGAGTTTTAAAAAAGCTGCCATTGAGAAATGAAATTATCAAATTAATTTGCAAAAAAAAGAAAATTCAAAAAATCAGGAATACTTTCTTAACTTCTCTAGTACTTGGGAAGAGGATAATAATTGGGCATGAAAAAATTCCAAAAAATAGCAACGGCCATTAGGGCAGTGTAGGTAATAATGCTAATCCACCAAATAACTTTCTCCCATCGTTGAACCTCGAGATTTCGAAGGATATTAATACCAACAAGAAGGCCAGCAATTGCGCCGGCTAAATGTGCAACATAGCCAATTTGATTGTTCACATCATTATAACGATTGTAAATTGCTTGACCAACATCGACGCCAGTCACAACGATAAATACAAGTAATTGAAGAACGGCAAATTCCATTTCACGCCAATTCATTAGAATTGTTGCAACGTGCGCAGTAATTAGTGCATAAACACCACCCGATGCACCAGCTAAATAAATACCAGGATCAGAAACTGAAGTGCCAAGAGAGCCAGCTAACACTCCGGCTAGATAAATTATCAGCACTCTCCACCATTTGTGAACCATTTCCAATGGAATGCCGAGCATTATTTGCACCAAGAGATTTACCACTAGATGAAAAGCTCTGTAAAGAGAAATTAATAAATACAGTAGGGAGACTTCAATTTGCACGTGTCTGCATAAAATTTCACACTCTTTGAATTTTTTTTTTTTTTTTTAAATAGTTTGTGTATTATGTGATTATCTGCGACGCATAAAAAAGTTCTAAAAATTATTAGTTATAATTTTAACTAGCAAAATTAAACGCGCCAAATTGAGTATTTAATTGTTTGTTATAAAGAAATTAAAGATTAATATTATCAATAATAATTTAACTTCTTAGAATATTATTACATATTAAATGATAATAATAAAAATTATATGTTTACAGGCCTCGGATTATACGACTTTTTACGACTTTTTTCAAAAATACGACTTTTATCGACTTATTTTAATAAAATGCGACAATTTTTTTACATTTGAAAAAAAATGTAAATAAAATACATTTTTTTAGTATAAAATGTAGATCTTCTTCAGATCTTCTTCAATTCAATTATTTAACAAATTTTGAACTAAAATGATTCTTCACTAAATGAATTATTTTTAATAATTTTAATGAAATATATCACAAATTCAATTATATCAAAATTATTTTTCAATTAAAATTTTTATGAAATTTAACAATTGTTTATAATTTAAAAAAAATATCACAATAAAATTCAATTATTTTGTTAAAAATTTCAATTCAAAATAAACTAAAATTCAATTATTACCCGAAATTTTAATTCAAAATCAATTAAAAATCCAATAATTATCAAAAATTTTCAATTTAAAACTTAATTATTTACCAAGTTTTCAATTTAAAAAGAAATAAAATTCAATTATTTTCTAAAATATCTATTCAAAATTAATTATCCAAATTTTCAATCAAAAATGAACTTAAATTAAATTATTATCCAAAATTTCAATTGAAATTCAATTATTTTCAAAAATTTTAATATCAAATTTAATAATTACAATTATAACTCTTGTGAAATTCAATTATTTCCAAAAATTTCAATTTAAAACCTTCAATTATTTTTAATGATTTTTATAATATTCTTCGAAAGTTCAATTATCTGAAAGCATTTTGTAATTAAAAAGATTTTTAAGTACATTTTTTGTCTGTAATTTCTAATAAATTCTTTAATTATTTAAAATTTAATTATTTTCTAAAATTTCAATTGAATTTCAATTATTTTCAAAATTGTCAATTCAAAATTAATTAGAAAAAATTCTCAAACCAAAATCAATTAAAATTAAATTATTTCAAAAATTTCAATCAAAAATCAACTAAAATTCAATTATTTTCAAAAATTTTAATATCAAATTTAATAATTACAATTATAACTCTTGTGAAATTCAATTATTTACAAAAATTTCAATTTAAAAGCTTCAATTATTTTTAATGATTTTTATAATATTCTTCGAAAGTTCATTTATCTGAAAGCATTTTGTAATTGAAAAGATTTTTAAGTACATTTTTTGTCTGTAACTTCTAATAAATTCTTTAATTATTTTCCAAAATTTCAATTGAAATTCAATTATTTTCAAAATTTTCAATTCAAAATTAATTAGAAATAATTCTCAATCCAAAATCAATTAAAATTAAATTATTTTCAAAAATTTCAATCAAAAATCAACTAAAATTCAATTATTTTCAAAAATTTTAATATCAAATTTAATAATTACAATTATAACTCTTGTGAAATTCAATTATTTCCAAAAATTTCAATTTAAAAACTTCAATTATTTTTAATGATTTTTATAATATTCTTCGAAAGTTCAATTATCTGAAAGCATTTTGTAATTGAAAAGATTTTTAAGTACACTTTTTGTCTGTAATTTCTAATAAATTCTTTAATTATTTAAAATTTAATTATTTTCAACAATTGAAATTCAATTATTTTTAAAATTTTCAATTCAAAATCTTTTAAAATTCAATTATTTTCGAAATTTTCAATTCAAAATCTTTTAAAATTCAATTATTTTCAAAATTTTCAATTCAAAATCAACTAAAATTAAATTATTATCCAAAATTTCAATTAAAATTCAATTATTTTTAAAAATTTCAATTTCAAATATAATAATTTAATAATTTCAATTATAACTTTAAGGAAATTCAATTATTTTTAACTATTTTAATAATATTCTTTGAAAATTCAACTATCTGAAACCATTTTTCAATTAAAAATGATTTTCAAATTATTGTATTTTGTCCGCATTTTCTAATAAATTTTTAGTGAAATCATCTAAAATTTTAATTAAAATACACTTAAAGTTTCAATTAATTTCAAAAATCTCAATTTTAAATCTTTGAAAATTCAATTAAATTTAAAAAATGTTTTTCAAAAATTGTTTGATAAATTATTTTTAGTTCTGTAAAATTTAATACCGTAAAATGGGGTAAAGTCGGCGGTTGGGGGGTAAAGTCGGCCGGCGCTTAAAATCATTTTAAAGTTTAACTATTACTTTTTTCCAGAAGAAATCCGAGTTTTATTAAAAATGTAGTTAGAATTAATGTAAATTAATAAATGAAATACAATATTTAAGTGTTTAAAGCGCCGGCCGACTTTACCCGCAAACGCCGACTTTACCCCATTTTATGGTAATTGTTTGAAAATTAACAATATCTTTTGAAATTTAATTATTTCTAAAAATTTCAACTTTAACCCTTCGAAAGGGATTATTATTAAAAAAAAATTTTTTATTTAAAAATCTGTAAAATATTTTTGTTAAAATAAAAAACAAATCCACTTTTTTTTGGAATATTAATAGACTAAAACGACTTTTTGTGTCTATAAGTTGATTCGAGGCCTGTGTTTTTATAATTAATATTTAATAGGTATTCGTTGGCCCCTGGTACCTTAAAAATTAATTTTTAAAAATAAATTTTTTTTAAATTACTATCTTGTACGAAATTTCCTGGCGCATCTTTTTTCTGATCATAAATTTTTTGTATTTGTATACAATTTTTAAATCAATATACAACTTTAAAAAAAATTTCGTTGGTAAACGAATTTTCGAATACGAAGCTGAAGTACGCAACGTTTATATAAACGATTTTTAAAGAAATAATTTTTTAAAATGAAAAATTCTATAATTTTTTGCATAAAAAATATTTTTTGTAGTTTTCATTAATCAACAAAGTATACAAAAAATATTTTTTATGCAAAAAATTATAGAATTTTTCATTGTAAAAAATTATTTCTTTAAAAATCGTTTATATAAACGTTGCGTACCTCAGCTTCGTTTTTCGAATTTGGAATTTTAAAGAAACTTATTCCGAAATTTGGAAACACAATTATACAACATTGGCAAAAATGAGAAAAAGAATTGTCAAAATTTGACACGTCATAAGATTATTATTCAAAAAAACACGTGAAATCAGAAAAGGCCAACTTTAAGTTAGGACAGAAGGACAGACCAAGCATTTTATTATTATATAATTTTATGGAATTTCATTTGTCATAATTACTTTTGAGCGGAATTTTTATTTATTCGAATTAGTATTTTGTAGAATTTTCATCAAAACGATTTTCTATATTACAGAATTTTTATTTTCTGAAATTTTCATTTAACATAATAGGCATTTTAAAGAATTTTTAATGGGTAAAATTTCATTGCATAGAATTTTCATTTTATTCTTTCAGATGAATTTTCATTTGTTCGAAATTGCAAATGACCAAATAATGAATCGACAGAAAGATTTCAGCGCGATTTTTAAATTCAACCAATCACAATTTTATGAATAATTTTTTATTGGTTCATTTGAAAAATCGCGCCGAAATCTTTTTGTCGATTCTTTGTTCGGATAAATGAAAATTCTATCCATTAGAAATTCTGTTAAATGATTTTTCGGACACATTTAGCATTGTTTAATTGAAAAATTGAATAAATAAAAAAATAATAAAAAAAAACTTACCCAACGTGAACGAACATGTAGGTGATATACCTCCAAATTTGATATCTTTTGTAGGGATTAAAAATAAAGAGAACAGCAGCAGGTCCTTCGATAGCTGATTCTCTCCTTGATATAGTGTCAATTAAAAAGAGAATAATTTCCAATATTGAAATTATAATCATTGCCACCGCTGGCGGATGACAACTATATTCTTCCTCATATTGTCCATCAGGCAAATCACTTGAATATCTCGCTGATCTCATTGTTCCTCCCATAATTGGACGATGAGGTACCAACGAGTGCACATAACGATGCACAAAATGACCAAATATACCTTGGAAATCCTGATGATGAATCTTGAGAAATTTTTCATTAAAAAAAAAGAAAAATAAAAAATTTATCAAAATTTTCATTACCGTAGAAAATAAATAATAATTTATCATTTTTATTTTTTAAATACTTCAATTTCAATAATATTTAATCGTTACAATAAAAATAATTATTATAATAAAATTTATCAATCAATTTTATTTATCGACAAAAGAAGAATGAAGAAGAAAAAATTACTAAAAATTATAATTAAGTTAAAAATATTTCCTACATTTTTGTAATTTTATTTATCCTTTTTTGTGGTAAACAAATTTTACGAGGAAAAACAAAAAAATATGTTGAATTAATTGTTTTTTTTTTTTTTGCTTAAAATTGAACCTACCATGTTAATAAATTCGGGATAATCCAAGTGCCCTGATTCATCGACATCGGCTTTGTGCATAATTATTCGAACGACCCGTGTGGGAATGTCATTTGAAAAACCTTGACCACGAATCATTGCTTTTAATTCGTGATACGATATTTTTCCATCTCCATCAGTGTCATATTTTTCAAAAATTGCTTTCCAATGCTATAATAAAAATATTCATAATAATAATAATGTATTTAATTTAATAATTCATTTATATCGACGATTTCACGTGAAATTTAAGACGACCTCTTAAATTCAGTTATTATTTTTCCTATTTTTTAGTAAAAAAAAAAAGATTCTACATATTTTTTTTTTGTTTTTTCAGGATGTCTAACAACTGATAAGAAAAAAATTCCCTGACCTAAATTACACTAAAAAATTTTTATTTTGATCAAATAAAATTTATTTTGATACAATTAAATCATTTACCTGTCTATTATCCACTAATTTCATATCTATTTGAACCAAATAAATAATGTTTCGTAAAAATAAAATTTTTAAGTGAAATAAATAAACTAATTGGTGACGTATAAATATTCTCAACATTTAATTTAAAAAAAATTTTACGGCGTCAAATCTTAAATTATTAAACTTTTATTTAGAAAAATTATATAAAGCAGATTTTCTAGTACATCGAATTTCAAATTAATACAATTTCAATTTAACGGAATTCATCTCAAGAAAAATTGCATAAAGAACAATTTTTTTAACACAATTGTTATTTTAGTTAATTTCGATTTATCAAAATATTTACTTAACAGAATTGTCATTGAATAAATTCACAATTAACAGAATTTTTATTTAACAAAATTCTTAATTAACAAAGTTTTTATTAAAGAAAATTTTAATTCCAACTAATTCTTATTTAACTGAATTCTTATTTAAAAAGAATTCTACTTAGTTCTTTTTTTGTCTGTCAATTTTTATAGACATAAATTTCGTTAAATTGAAATTATATTAATTTAAAATTTTTAAAAAATATTAGAAAAAATGCTTTATACAAGTTCTGCTAAATAGAAATTCAAGCCTCGGATCGACTTAAAGGCACAAAAAAATTCGTTTTAGTCGATTTATATTAAAAAAAAGTCGAAAAAGTAGATTTTTTTTATTTTAATAAAAGAGTTTTACAAATTTTTAAATAAAATTTTTATTTAAATAATAATAATTTTTGGAAGAGTTAAAGTCGAAATTTTTAAAAATGATTAAATTTCAAAAGATTTCGTTAATTTTCAGAGAATAATTAAATTTTAAAGAACTAAAAATAATTTATCAAATAATTTATCAAATATTTTTAGATAACATTTTTTAAAAGTAATTGAATTTTCAAAGATTTAAGCTTGAGTTTTTTTAATTAATTGAATTTCAAGTGATTTTTAATTAAAACTTTTTGATGATTTCACTAAAAAATTTATTAGAAATTCCAGACAAAAATACAATCATTTGAAAACCATTTTTAATTGAAAAATGGTTTTAAATAGTTGAATATTCGAAGAATATTATAAAAATAGATAAAAATAATTGAATTTCACGAGAGTTATAATTGAAATTATTAAATTATTACATTTGAAATTGAAATTTTTGAAAATAATTAAATTTCAATTGAAATTTTGGATAATAATTTAATTATAGTTGATTTTGGATCGAGAATTTCGAAAATAATTGAATTTTAAAAGATTTTGAATTGAAAATTTCGAAAATAATTGAATTTTAAAAGATTTTGAATTGAAAATTTTGAAAATAAGTAATTAAATTTCAATTGAAATTTTAGAAAATAATTAAATTTTAAATAATTAAAGAATTTATTAGAAATTAAAGACAAAAAGTGTACTTAAAAATTTTTTCAATTACAAAATGCTTTCAGATAAATGAACTTTCGAAGAATATTATAAAAATCATTAAAAATAATTGAAGCTTTTAAATTGAAATTTTTGTAAATAATTGAATTTCACAAGAGTTATAATTGTATTTATTAAATTTGATATTAAAATTTTTGAAAATAATTGAATTTTAGTTGATTTTTGATTGAAATTTTTGAAAATAATTTAATTTTAGTTGATTTTGGATTGAGAATTATTTCTAATTAATTTTAAATTGAAAATTTTGAAAATAATTGAATTTCAATTAAAATTTTGGAAAATAATTGAAGAATTTTTTAGTAATAACAGACAAAAATTGAACTTAAAAATCTTATTAATTGTAAAATGCTTTCAGATAATTGAATTTTTAAAGAATATTATAAAAATAATTAAAAATAATTGAAATTTTTGCAAATAATTAAATTTCAAGTGATTTTAAATTAAAAATTTTAAGTAATTTTATTTGCTAATTTTTTTTTTAATTATAAACAATTATTAATTTTCATAAAAATTATTAAAAATAATTAATTTTGTGAAGAATTTTAGTTCAAAATTTGTTAAATAATTGAAATAAAGGAGATCTGAAGAAGTTTTCCATTTTATACAAAAAAAAACGTATTTTGTTTAAAAATTTTGTAAAAAGAAATGTAAATAAAAGTCGAATTTCATTAAAATAAGTCGAAAAAAGTTGTATTTTTGAAAAAAAGACGGAAATAGTCGAAAAAGTCGTATAATCCGAGGCCTGGAAATTCTTTTAAATCGAATTTTAGTTAAATGTAAATTGAAAATTTTGCATAATATAAAATTCACTTTATAAAATTTTTCTAAATAGAAATTCGATAATTTAAGATTCGACGCAGTAAAATTTTTTATAAATTAAATGTGGGTATTAGCATTAAATAATAAATTATTCGTATTAATGAATATTTTACTTTATTTGAAGTTGAACCGATAAAATAAAATTGTATCAAATAATTTTTATTTATATTTTAAAAAACCAAATATTTCACTGAAAAAAATTAATTAATTGTTATCCAAGTTTAAAAAATCATTAAATAGATTCAATAAATAGTAGTAAATAATTATTTACTTAATGAATATAAAATATATCACATGCTTAATAATTGAGTGTGAAGGCCAACTTTTTAATTTGCATTTGCTTTGAGAAAGAAGTAAAAATTTTTTTGAAACTAATAGTTACTAATTAACACCTCATTTATCATTAAATTAAGTAATAGATACACGGAGAAAAATGGAAAAACGAATAAAGTAACTTTTACTACTTTAAAAGTAAAATTGGACCTGTCCGAAGTTTCTGCGCATCTCTGGCAACTTTTACTCGAAAAATAGTAAAATTGACTATTTCTGTAGTAAATTTTACTGTTTCCGTAGTAATTTTTACTATTTCTGAAGTAAGTTTTACTATTTTTGGAGTAAAAGTTGCCAGAGATGCGCAGAAACTTCGGACAGGTCCAATTTTACTTTTAAAGTAGTAAAAGTTACTTTTTCTTTTTTTCCGTGTAAGTTATAAATTTATTTAAATTAAAAATAACTTAATACTAAGTTCATTTAATTTACGTTTATCAAGGTGTATAATGACTTTTTAATTATTGTTGTGTATAAATATAAAAATATTGACCTATATTGTTGAAATTTCTGAGAATTATTTATAGTGTATTAAAAAATTATGAAATTTTAAACAAAAAATTCTTTGTCTTCAAAAATTAAAATAAATGCAACTAATTGATTAATGCGAATTAGGCAATATTAAATAATTTTCAAATGTTCCTTACAAAAACAATAATAATAATAATAAAAATAAAAAATCTAAACTGTAAGTCTTGAAAAATTCCAATTATTTTTTTTTTTTTATAAATTTTTCTAAATATTTTGTAAATATTACGTACATCAAGTTAGACAAACAACTTTCGTAAAATCAAAAATGCAATATTGGAGAATTTGCCGCTAATTTGCCGCTAATTATTCGTGAAATTCCCAATTTTGCCGTTTTTGATTTAAAAAAAAAAACAGGGTGCACTGCTAACTTGATATCAAGTTAGCAGTGCAACCACTGTAAATGAAAGGATAAAAAAAATCTGAACACACATAATTTTGCCGTAAATTTGCCGTAATCAAATCCCACAATTAGTTTCTCAAAATATTTAAAAATGACACTAAACTTCACAATATTCTATCAGAATTTTCTACAATTTATATTCTTTCATCCTCACAATCATTTTAATATAATTAGTAAGTCAAAAACGACTTATTTAAATGAAGCTGAAGTACGCAATGTTTACATAAACGATTTTTTAAGAAATAATTTTTTAAAATGCAAAATTCTATAATTTTTTGCTTAAAAAAATATTTTTTTATAATTTCTTGATTAAGGGTATGTGGGAACATCTCACGTGACCTAGTATGGGAACATGTGTTTTGGTAGTATACGTATCACTCTAAAATGAAAAAAGATTTTTGTCTAACATTTTCAGTTATATAAAATGAGTAGAACTGCGAGATTCCTTGTACCGAACGAAATCATTTTTAAAAAATTTTAACCCGAAATTATTTTTTATTTCAGAGAAAGTTTAAAACCACAAAAAAACTTCCTTTGCCCACATTCCCTTAATGAAAACTACAAGAAATATTTTTTAGGCAAAAAATTATAGAATTTTTAAATTTAAAAACTTATTTCTTTAAAAATCGTTTACATAAACGTTGCCTACTTCAGCTTCGTTTATTTAAAAATAAATCTATATACTCCACTATCACACTACGACCAAATTCCACATAAAAACATACTTATCGAATCTTATTTCTGACAAAGATTTTAGACTCTACTGTTAATGTTTAGGTTTATAATTCTTACAAACGTCAAATATTTTATTTGATGTACTCTTTCTTCACGAATAATTAAATTAGCTGCTACGGCAAATTCCCAATGCATAGAAAAAGTGTCAAAATTATTTCTGACCGAAATTTTCGACTGTTCTGCTAACTTTACTTGATATTAACTACAAAAAATAATCAAACAATTTATTTGATGTACTCTTACTTCACGAATAATTAAATTAGCTGCTACGGCAAATTCCCAATGCATAGAAAAAGTGTCAAAATTATTTCTGACCGAAATTTTCGACTGTTCTGCTAACTTTTTTTCATATTAATAAAATAAAATTATTAAACAATTTATTTGATGTACTCTTACTTCACGAATAATTAAATTAGCTGCTACGGCAAATTTCCAATGCATAGAAAAAGTGTCAAAATTATTTCTGACCGAAATTTTCGACTGTTCTGCTAAATTTTCTTGATATTAACTACAAAAAAATATGAAACAATTTATTTGATGTACTCTTTCTTCACGAATAATTAAATTAGCTGCTACGGCAAATTCCCAATGCTTAGAAAAAGTGTCAAAATTATTTCTGACCGAAATTTTCGACTGTTCTGCTAACTTTTTTTCATATTAATAAAATAAAATTATTAAACACTTTATTTGATGTACTCTTACTTCACGAATAATTAAATTAGCTGCTACGGCAAATTCCCAATGCATAGAAAAAGTGTCAAAATTATTTCTGACCGAAATTTTCGACTGTTCTGCTAACTTTTCTTGATATTAACTACAAAAAATAATCAAACAATTTATTTGATGTACTCTTTCTTCACGAATAATTAAATTTGCTGCTACGGCAAAATCCCAATGCATAGAAAAAGTGTCAAAATTATTTCTGACCGAAATTTTCGACTGTTCTGCTAACTTTTTTTCATATTAATAAAATAAAATTATTAAACACTTTATTTGATGTACTCTTTCTTCACGAATAATTAAATTAGCTGCTACGGCAAATTCCCAATGCATAGAAAAAGTGTCAAAATTATTTCTGACCGAAATTTTCGACTGTTCTGCTAACTTTACTTGATATTAACTACAAAAAATAATCAAACAATTTATTTGATGTACTCTTACTTCACGAATAATTAAATTAGCTGCTACGGCAAATTCCCAATGCATAGAAAAAGTGTCAAAATTATTTCTGACCGAAATTTTCGACTGTTCTGCTAACTTTTTTTCATATTAATAAAATAAAATTATTAAACAATTTATTTGATGTACTCTTACTTCACGAATAATTAAATTAGCTGCTACGGCAAATTTCCAATGCATAGAAAAAGTGTCAAAATTATTTCTGACCGAAATTTTCGACTGTTCTGCTAAATTTTCTTGATATTAACTACAAAAAAATATGAAACAATTTATTTGATGTACTCTTTCTTCACGAATAATTAAATTAGCTGCTACGGCAAATTCCCAATGCTTAGAAAAAGTGTCAAAATTATTTCTGACCGAAATTTTCGACTGTTCTGCTAACTTTTTTTCATATTAATAAAATAAAATTATTAAACACTTTATTTGATGTACTCTTACTTCACGAATAATTAAATTAGCTGCTACGGCAAATTCCCAATGCATAGAAAAAGTGTCAAAATTATTTCTGACCGAAATTTTCGACTGTTCTGCTAACTTTTCTTGATATTAACTACAAAAAATAATCAAACAATTTATTTGATGTACTCTTTCTTCACGAATAATTAAATTTGCTGCTACGGCAAAATCCCAATGCATAGAAAAAGTGTCAAAATTATTTCTGACCGAAATTTTCGACTGTTCTGCTAACTTTTTTTCATATTAATAAAATAAAATTATTAAACACTTTATTTGATGTACTCTTTCTTCACGAATAATTAAATTAGCTGCTACGGCAAATTCCCAATGCATAGAAAAAGTGTCAAAATTATTTCTGACCGAAATTTTCGACTGTTCTGCTAACTTTACTTGATATTAACTACAAAAAATAATCAAACAATTTATTTGATGTACTCTTACTTCACGAATAATTAAATTAGCTGCTACGGCAAATTCCCAATGCATAGAAAAAGTGTCAAAATTATTTCTGACCGAAATTTTCGACTGTTCTGCTAACTTTTTTTCATATTAATAAAATAAAATTATTAAACAATTTATTTGATGTACTCTTACTTCACGAATAATTAAATTAGCTGCTACGGCAAATTTCCAATGCATAGAAAAAGTGTCAAAATTATTTCTGACCGAAATTTTCGACTGTTCTGCTAAATTTTCTTGATATTAACTACAAAAAAATATGAAACAATTTATTTGATGTACTCTTTCTTCACGAATAATTAAATTAGCTGCTACGGCAAATTCCCAATGCTTAGAAAAAGTGTCAAAATTATTTCTGACCGAAATTTTCGACTGTTCTGCTAACTTTTTTTCATATTAATAAAATAAAATTATTAAACACTTTATTTGATGTACTCTTACTTCACGAATAATTAAATTAGCTGCTACGGCAAATTCCCAATGCATAGAAAAAGTGTCAAAATTATTTCTGACCGAAATTTTCGACTGTTCTGCTAACTTTTCTTGATATTAACTACAAAAAATAATCAAACAATTTATTTGATGTACTCTTTCTTCACGAATAATTAAATTTGCTGCTACGGCAAAATCCCAATGCATAGAAAAAGTGTCAAAATTATTTCTGACCGAAATTTTCGACTGTTTTGTTAAGTTTTTTTGATATTTACTATAAAAATTATTGAAACAATTTGTTTGACTTACTTATTTATCATGAATAATTAAATTAGCTGATACGACAAAATAACAATGCATAGATAAAGTGTCAAATTTAATTCAGAACGAGATTTTTGACTGTTTTGCTATCTTTTTCCTTTTTTTAATTATAAGAATCAATTAATTAATTAAATTGACGTATTTTTTCTTTTCGAATAATTAAATTAGCTGATACGGCTAATTCCGAAAGCACAAGAAATGTGTCTTTGTATGTTTATGAATAATTAAAATTGTCCAATCATTGATTTGACTTATATTTCCTATATTATATTTATTATATAATATATAATTACATAGTATATAATATATATTATAATTTTATATAATTCGAATAATTAAATTAGATGTTATGCCAAAATCTCATAGCAGAACCTAGATATTAAAAATATGAAAATGTAAAAAATGCGGAAATCAAAACCAGAAAAATTTTTTGGTTTCTGACCCTTTTTGACTTTTATAACAATATTAATATTAATTGTTTCAGTAATTTTTGTAATAAATATCAAAAAAACTTAGCAAAACAGTCGAAAATTTCGGTCAGAAATAATTTTATCACTTTTTCTATGCATTGGGATTTTGCCGTAGCAGCTAATTTAATTATTCGTGAAGAAAGAGTACATGAAATAAATTGTTTGATTATTTTTTGTAGTTAATATCAAGTAAAGTTAGCAGAACAGTCGAAAATTTCGGTCAGAAATAATTTTGACACTTTTTCTATGCATTGGGAATTTGCCGTAGCAGCTAATTTAATTATTCGTGAAGAAAGAGTACATCAAATAAAATATTTGACGTTTGTAAGAATTATAAACCTAAACATTAACAGTAGAGTCTAAAATCTTTGTCAGAAATAAGATTCGATAAGTATGTTTTTATGTGGAATTTGGTCGTAGTGTGATAGTGGAGTATATAGATTTATTTTTAAATAAACGAAGCTGAAGTAGGCAACGTTTATGTAAACGATTTTTAAAGAAATAAGTTTTTAAATTTAAAAATTCTATAATTTTTTGCCTAAAAAATATTTCTTGTAGTTTTCATTAAGGGAATGTGGGCAAAGGAAGTTTTTTTGTGGTTTTAAACTTTCTCTGAAATAAAAAATAATTTCGGGTTAAAATTTTTTAAAAATGATTTCGTTCGGTACAAGGAATCTCGCAGTTCTACTCATTTTATATAACTGAAAATGTTAGACAAAAATCTTTTTTCATTTTAGAGTGATACGTATACTACCAAAACACATGTTCCCATACTAGGTCACGTGAGATGTTCCCACATACCCTTAATCAAGAAATTATAAAAAAATATTTTTTTAAGCAAAAAATTATAGAATTTTGCATTTTAAAAAATTATTTCTTAAAAAATCGTTTATGTAAACATTGCGTACTTCAGCTTCATTTAAATAAGTCGTTTTTGACTTACTAATTATATTAAAATGATTGTGAGGATGAAAGAATATAAATTGTAGAAAATTCTGATAGAATATTGTGAAGTTTAGTGTCATTTTTAAATATTTTGAGAAACTAATTGTGGGATTTGATTACGGCAAATTTACGGCAAAATTATGTGTGTTCAGATTTTTTTTATCCTTTCATTTACAGTGGTTGCACTGCTAACTTGATATCAAGTTAGCAGTGCACCCTGTTTTTTTTTTTAAATCAAAAACGGCAAAATTGGGAATTTCACGAATAATTAGCGGCAAATTAGCGGCAAATTCTCCAATATTGCATTTTTGATTTTACGAAAGTTGTTTGTCTAACTTGATGTACGTGTAAATATTAGTGTTTTACTGTTTTTTATTAATATTTTATAAAAAAAAAACAATTCAAAAACTGTTTAAAATAAAAATTATTTTAAAACAAATTTTATTCATTTTTATAAATATATTGAATTTATAAAATAATTTAAATAATAAATTTATTATTATTATTATTATTATTAAATACTACGTTTGGTTTATTTGTAAATAAATAGAAATTTAAAAATTATGAGAAAAAATTGTGTTTTAGTCTTAAAAAAAAAAAAATTAAAAATAAAATTAAAAAATTCAATTTTTTCAAAATACATACAGAATCATTGTATTGCAATGGAATTGCAGTTTCCACTTCTCGTGTTGTCGTCATTATTATAATAAGTGATCTGAAAAATGAAAACGTGAGAATTAATTAAATACAGAAATGATTTTTTTTTTCTTCATTTCCTAAATCGATTGTTTGCTTATTAATAATTTTTCGTATAAAATTCACTGAAATTAAAATCATTCAAAGAAATTACAAATAATTGAAGAAATCATTTTTGAAGAATCATTTCCGAGAATTTATCCACAGTAAATTGAATACGGAAACAATAAATGTATCTGATATTTCAAAAGTTTTAAATCAAATAGAAAATGAATCATCATACACCAGCGAGTAATGTTAACTTTTCTTGATAAGTGATAAAAGAAAAAAAAAGGAGATTCAGTTTTATTATATTACAAGGAATTTTCATGATACTAATTTAAAATAGATATAAAATATTATATTTTAAAAAGAGTTTAAATTTATTTAAATTAAGATTTAAATTAAAAAATTGTCTACATTAAAATGTTTTTAATTTTTTTTTTTTTTTATATAAATATAATTTTTCACATTTAATTTTGTATATTTTAAGATTCAAAATTTATTCTTTAATCTATTGGCGAATATTCAATTGACAATTTATCCAAAGTTAATTAAATTTTTGAAAATAAAAAATTTTGAAAAGACGAATTTTTTAAAAATATTTGTTTAAATATCCTTATATTTAAATTGTAAATTTATTTTTAAAATATTATAATTATTTTATTACAATTAAAATTATTTTATTTTATTATTTTTATTTTTTAATTTTAATTTTATTTTTTTTTATTATTTTTTTTTATATAAAATAATAAATTTTAAATAATATTTCATTTCATTTCATTTTTTTTATAATATTTGGAGCTTTTATAGAATTAAATTCCAAATATTTTTTTTCTCACTATTATATAATTAGTAAAAAGAATTTAAAGTTATTAAAGTTGCAAAAATCAAAAATTTTTTAAAAAATTTCTTTTTAAATAATTTTAGTTCAACATTTTTTTTATCTAATATTTTCAAAAAAAAAAAGTTTTTGCAATAATAATAATAGTAATTCAAACTTTTTAACGTAAAATATTAAAAAATTATTGATTTTTTAGAAAAAAAATTAAATTTTTAAACAATTTTGAAAAATATAAATTGTTGAACAATTTTTTGTATTTTAAAATAAAAATATTCATTTTTTTTATGTTTTTATTATTAAAATTTATCGTTTAAATATTTAAAAAAAATTACAAATGAATTTTTGAAAAATGTTACGTAAGTGAAAAGAAAGAATTAATTAAAAAAAAAAAGATTTAAATCGAAAAAATCGGTTTAAAAAAAAATCCCCTTTATTTATCAGTCGTTAATAATAAAAATTATCTGAAAATTTGTTGATTAATAATTTTTTCAATTCAATAAAATTAATGTATATTTATTAAATAAATTCAATGTTTGTAAACATAATTTTCTTCGAATTATTAAAAACTTGTATAGAATTGTCAAAATAATAAAAGACGGAAAATTAAAATTTATCACTAAAAAAAAGCAGTTTTTGATAAAAACAAAATTGAAAAAAAGTTATTCTAGATTTTTTGCTTGTTTGTAAAAAAAATATATATTTATTTTGTCTAAAATTTTACGAAAGCCAAAATTTTATTAAGAAAAATGCATCAAAAGAAAAGGAAAAAAAAATTTTAAACATTTAAAAAAAAGGTTTTTTTTTATAATTATAATAGAAATAAAAAGGCGTGTATTTACCGTTATACAGCAACAAACTAACAATTGTATAATTGACACTATTTCACTTAAAAGGCACAATTCGTTAAATTTTAATTAGATAAACTACAGAATCAGATTAATATTAAATGTGATTAAAATCTAAACAATTGAAGTTGCTCTCCCTTGCACTAATTGTATTTGTGGAACATTGACTCATTCTTATAACTTCCCATTAAAATAAAATTACAGTGTTTGTTTTTCTTTGAAGTGTGCCGAAAAAACGGTATATCCCCCACCCTTGCCAAACATGAATCAAGTGAATATAACCAAGATTGGGTAGTTATATTTTAAAATGTATTCTCTCCACATGGAGAGAGTTGAGAAAAGATTTCAGCCAATCAGGCGATTGCAGGGGATTTTTCAATTGCCTGATTGGCTGAAATCTATTCTACTAATGGTGTCACGTCCTGGGTTTGATGTGAAGGTGGTTTTTCGATATTCGATATATCGAATCGACTTAGTGGATTCTTTGTACCTTAATTACCGTTTGAAAACGGACACTGATTTGAATTTTTGTCCAATTCACTTTGAATTAAGGAATTTATTTGATATTTGTAGGTTCATTAAATAAATAAACGTTCTTTTTAATTGGAAAAACCCCTTTAGGTAAAAAAACAATTTTATTTAGTAATTTACAGTTTTATTTCACACTGAATTAACTTATTTAATCAATTCGCAAAAAATAAATAGCACGCTTTTTTGTACTAAAATTTTTCCCTGATTTTTGTTATAAAATATGTCCTTATATACCCTAGCTCCCACTACTACTTAATTGGGGGAGGTAGCTCCGCCCATTGATTCGTCCAATCAAATGATGCCACGTCACATGAATATTTTTTTAAATATTAAATATTTATTTATATCTAATTACTATATTATTTATTATTACAAATCAGATTTTATTCTAATATTAACTTAGTTATTTATAAATAGAAATCATTTTTATTTAAGATGGATGAAAAATAATTAATTATTAATTAATTTTTTATTTATAATTATCGTGTGGTTATTTTTACAAGTTTAAACATTAAAATTTTCATATTTAAATTTACAAGTCTCAATAGAAATTTCTCTTTTAGTAATATTATGTGTAGTTCAGGTTTGTCACGTCGGTATGTTACTAGAATCAAGATGCCAGACGTCATATATGGTAACTTTCCAGAAATGCGCCACTGGACAAATGTGACTGTACCTTAAAGGTGCTTATATACCTCAAATTTCGATCAGATAAACATTATTTCTGGACCGTGAAAATGCGTGAAAAGTCATTTTCACGGCGGGTATTTTTGAATTGTTTTAAACAAAAAATGTTTTTTTAAGAAATATAATATTAAATAATTGTTTTAATATGTAAGAACACTTTAAAATAATGATAGAGAGATGATTTGATTGAAAAATTTAGCAAATTTTGCTTTAAAACGTTTCTGCTACAAGAAAGTGTAAAATGACGATGTTTGTGAAATGGTTTCTACAGTGTACATGTGTACATGTTTCTTTCAGTTATTCGAAACAATTAGTTGAATTTAAATTTATTTGATAAATATTTCAACTTACCGATTTATTTTCAGCACTCATTATTTATTACAAGTTAAAAAGAACCGACATAACATAAACAAAACTCTGAGAGACACTAACAAGGAAGAAGCACTGTACAAACCATTTCACAAACATCGTCATTTTACACTTTCTTGTAGCAGAAAACGTTTTAAAGCAAAATTTGCTAAATTTTTTAATCAAATCATCTCTTTATCACTATTTTAAAGTGTTCTTACATATTAAAACAATTATTTAATATTATATTTCTTAAAAAAACATTTTTTGTATAAAACAATTCAAAAATACCCGCCGTGAAAATGACTTTTCACGCATTTTCACGGTCCAGAAATAATGTTCATCTGATCGAAATTTGAGGTATATAAGCACCTTTAGGCTATGTTTTACTGTAGTTTCACATTTCAGATCTTGTACCTCACGTACTTTATTATTACTACGAACCCATCCCTGATTTTCAATGTTTATGTTTTCCTATATATATATCAACAAAGTATTTTGTTTTCGTGATATTTGAATCTTTTTTTTTATATTTAAAAAACATTTTTACCAATAATTGCATCATTATGTGTTTTATATAAATTTTTTAACGTCTCTAGTATTAATTAATATAGTTATTTTATAATTATTTTGTTCATAAAAAGAGGTTAAATATTAATTCCCCAGTTATAAGTATATAAAAAAATCACACCTGTTGAAACGTGTTTATTATTTGTTTATTTCTTCAAATATTACTAAATTTCATTCAATGTTTACAAATAATTCTATCAAGTGTTAAATTTTGTGTCGTTATTAAAAAGAAAAAAAAAATGGATAGAAGAAAAATAAAATCGAATAATGCAATGTTAAGTAGGTTAGGTTTAAAAACAACCGGCAGAAATGATGAACAAAGTGGAAGTCAAATTTCAATGCGTACACAATCATCAACATCGTCAAGTTTTCGTCAAGTTATTCCATCGACTAAAAGAAAACACGAGCGCGATAATAATAATGATGATAATGATGATAATAAATCATCGCAAATTTCAATAATGTTAGATTCGACATCGAAAAAAAGACGAAATGATCAATCGGAAGAAAATCAGGAATCAATTCATGGAAATAGACCACCAAGTGTATTATCGGATTGTGCTTCACAAAGTTCAATTCGAACACCTTCGGTGATGAGCAAATTTTTAAGTATGAGTAAAAAAAATCCAGAAAAATCAACATCTACTTCCATTTCAAAATTGCCAATTATTAAAAGTCAAGAAAAAAGGTAAGATTTCTTTTATTTTCACTCTTTTTTTTTGTTTTTCATTTTTTTTAATATTAATATTTTATTTGTATTTATTAAATTATATTTTTAATTTATTTGATATTAATTAATATTTTTGGGAATTATATTAGTTTTTTTTTTACGAGTAAGGGGGAAAAAAAATTTTTTTTTTGAAAAATCAAGGGAGAAGTTTAATTAATTTCTATTTGTTCAGAAAAATTGTTTATATTTTCAACGAATTAGATAATTTTTAAAAATTAGAAATATTAATTTGTTAATTTAAAATAGTGCTGCCAAGCGATAGAAAAATTGTTTTTTTTTTAGATTAATACAGACCTCGGATTATACAATTTTTTTGAAAATACGACTTTTTTCTACTTTTTTTTTTTTTTTTTTAAATAAGATGCAACTTTTTCGAATATTTGAAGAAAATTTTTGTAAAATTTTTAAACAAAATACGTCTACTTTATATATTTTTTATTTCAATTATTTAACAAATTTTTCTCTAAATTAATTATTTTTAAAAATTTTAATAAAATTTCTATTTCAAATTCAATTATCTTAAATTATTTTTCAATCAAAAATTTTACAAAATTCAACAATATTGTTTACTATTTAAAAAAATAAAATAAAATTACTAAAAATTTCAATTTAAAAACTTTCAGTCTCGGATTTTTAATAATTTTAATAAAATAAAATGTAACGTAATAAAATTACTAAAAAATTTTAATACAAAATCACTTGAAATTTAATTATTTGCAAAAATTTCAATTATTTTTAATGATTTTTATAATATTCTTTGAAAATTCAAGTATCTAAAAGCATTTTTCAATTAAAAACTTTTAGAATTAAATTTTTTTATGTGATTTCTAATAAATTCTTCATTAACAGAAATCCCTAAAAATTTCTCTTATTACAATTATTGTCTGAAATTAAACACAATTTTTTGAAATTCCAGAGTGTCTAACGGTCAGGAAAGTCAGGGAAAAATCATAGAATTTCTTTAATTTTCTGGAATTTTTTATGAAAAAATTTAAGGAACTATTAGTTTCAAAATTTTTTTTACTTTTTTTTCAAAGGAAATCCAAATTAAAAAGTTGGAATTCACACTCAATTATTAAGCATGTGATATATTTTATATTCATTAAGTAAATAATTATTTACTACTATTTATTGAATCTAATAAATGATTTTTTAAACTTGGATAACAATTAATTAATTTTTTTCAATGAAATATTTGGTTTTTTAATATAAATAAAAATTATTTGATACAATTTTATTTTATAGGTTTCAACTTCAAATAAAGTAAATTATTCATTAATACGAATAATTTATTATTTAATGCTAATATCCAAATTTAACTTATAAAAATTTTTGACTGTCACGAATATTAAATAATCGAATTTCTATTTAGCAAAATTGTATAAAGTGGATTTTATATTATGCAAAATTTTCAATTTACATTTAACTAAAATTCAATTTTAAAAGAATTTCTAGGCCTCGGATTATACGACTTTTTCGACTATTTCCGTTTTTTTTTTCAAAAATACAACTTTTTTCGACTTATTTTAATAAAATGCGACTTTTTCGACATTTTTTTTTACAAAATTTTTAAATAAAATACGTTTTTTTTTAGTATAAAATGGAAATCTTCTTCAGATCTTCTTTATTTCAATTATTTAACAAATTTTGAACTAAAATTTTTCACAAAATTAATTATTTTTAATAATTTTAATGAAATTCATCATAAATTCAATTATTTTAACCTATTTTTCAATTAAATTTTTTATGAAAAATAATTGTTTATAATTTAAAAAAAAAATTAGCAAATAAAATTACTTAAAATTTTTAATTTAAAATCACTTAAAATTTTATTATTTGCAAAAATTTCAATTATTTTTAATGATTTTTATAATATTCTTTGAAAATTTAATTAAGTATCTGAAAGCATTTTTCAATTAAAAACTTTTGAAATTTAATTTTTTTTATGTAATTTCTATAATATATTCTTCTTCAACAGAAATCATTAGAAATTTCTATTATTATAATAATTATTGTCTGAAATTTAACATAATCTTTTGAAATTCAATTATTTCCAAAAATTTCAATTTAAAAGCTTCAATTATTTTTAATGATTTTTATAATATTCTTCGAAAATTCAATTATCTGAAAGCATTTTGCAATTAAAAAGATTTTTAAGTACACTTTTTGTCTGTAATTTCTAATAAATTCTTCAATTACCTTGAAATTCAATTTTTCTTGGGATAAATTCCGTTAAATTGAAATTGTATTAATTTGAAATTCGATGTACTAGAAAATCTGCTTTATATATATTATATATATATTTATATAATTATTCTCATTAAAGAATTAATAAAATGAATTTAATATCTAATAACATTAGTTATTTAAAGCAAAATATTGATTAATCATTTAAATTTTATTAATAAAAAAAATCGATTTTATTTGCTTTTTTTTGGAATCTAAATTGACTAAAGCGACTTTTTTTGTGCCTTAAAGTCGATCCGAGGCCAGCCTTTTAAAATTTAATTATTTTTAGAATTTTACATCTTAAATTTTTTGAAATTTAATAATTTCAATTATAACGCTTCCGAAATTTAATTATTTTTTAATAATTTATATAAATTTCTTCGAAAATTCAATTATCTGAAAGCATTGAATTTTTAATAAATTCTTCAGCAACAGAAATCGCCAAAAAAAAATTTCAATTAAAAAATCACTTGAATTCAATTATTTTCAAAAATTTTAATTTTTAATTTCTAAAATTCGTTGATTTTTCTTTAAAATTTTCTTTTCAATATTATATATTATTATAAATTAACTTTTTATTTTAGTATTCCATCTCAAAAGACGCCAGTAAAAAATCCAAGTCCAAAACCAACGACATCTTCTGTAAGTCCAAATACATCAGAATTTGAGAGGCAATTAACTCAAAGTGATGATGAAATGTCACCAGTGAGACAAGTTTTAGGAATAAAAGAAAGTAATGAATCAGCAAAAAAACGAATAGAACGAGAACTCACAACACCATCAAAAAATGGTGGTAGTGATTCTGATCAAAATATTTTCAGTAGTGGTTCGTCATCATCAAAAAAACGAGGAAATTTCTCTCTTAGAACTCCAAATGATAAAAATAACGATAATGAAGAATCAAATTCAAAAAAAGCAAAACGAAGATTACTTGCAAACGATGATGATATCAGTCCAATAAGGGGGAATATTTTCTCTTCTACCAGGTTATTTTTTTTTCTCTTTTTTTATATTATACCTTTATTTATAATATATTTTATAGTAAATAAATTTTATAAAAAATATATTTTTATATAAATATATATTTTTACAGAAATATATTCTTATACAAATATATTTTATATTTTTATTACATATAATATATAAATTATTTTAGAAACGATGAGGTAAATAAAATTAGCAGTTTATTTTCTCCCGTACGACCAGTGAGAAATGAATTGGAATTTTTAACACCAGGACCAATTCAAACGAGAAATAAATTTATTGCATTTTTAGCTGATTCACGTGTTACATTAATAAAGGGAGAAGCACCTCATCAAATAAGTGAGTTTCATTTTTTTTTTTTAAATAATATAATTTCTTCTTGCTTTTTTCAAATGACAATTTTTATTTTCAATATTATTGAGAATTTAACATAACATATTTTATTAATTTTTGATTGGTGGAAATTTAACTGATAATCTTTTGAAACTTTAACTTCTTCGACAATTTATTTACTTTAAATAAACTAAACTTTATTTTACTCCAAATAAACTAAACGTTTAAAAATTTACAATTTCTAAAGTTAATTCAAATGTAAATTCAAAAAACAATTTTTTAACTCAGAAAAATTGAAGAATTATTATTTATCAACTAAAAATTTTGTTAGGAAAAATAAAAAAGTTTTCAAAATAATTCAAAATTTAAAAATTTTTAAATAAATTTTTTTTTCTCAGAAATGATTAAATGATTTAATTTAATATTTATTAAATTTGAATAATTAAATAAATTGGTTTTAAAGTTTTTAAATTTTTTTTTCCTTTTAAATCACATTCCAGACGGAGATCCAAATGATATAAAAATTAATATGAAAAAATTACTACAAAGGGGATATAATAAAGAAGAAATTTCAGAGGGTTGGAAAGATTTTATTGATAATGATAATAATTTAAAGAAAGCAACACAAGATTTAAAGGTTATTCATGATGGACAACCTTTTCCCAGTTGGTATAATACATCGTTAATTAAACTTTTATTACAAATTGCCGAGATACAAAAACCATTATTAGAACATCTTCTACAAAAATTAAACGAAGTTATTCTTGAAGCGTATGTGTTACCTTTAAATTATTTTTAATACTTTTACTTCTGTTTTTTAAGGTGATATATTAACCAAGTTTTCAATAATTAAATTATTATTTAAAAAAAAATTTCATTTATTTATTAAAATTATAAAAATTAGTTATTAATTTAATTTTATCTTTTTTCTTATTTTTCTTTATTTATTTATTTAATTCTGTTTTTGTTTTTGAAAATTATTATTATTTTTTTTTTTGTTAGAACTGACGCAGAAAGCGTACCTTGGGCATTCACAATAATACAACAAATAAGATTCTTAGAATTTATTGTCGATCCCGAATCGTTGACAACAAAAATTAGAGAACTCATTGAAGCAACTCCAGTTTGGTTTCAAAAAGAATTAATTGTCTTTCTACCTGATATTGTCATTGATTCTCAACATCATGAAATCTCGGAAATTCTTTTAACATTACTTGAACGTTGGCCAGAATTAATAAATGTCATTCTTGATACACTTTCAACTTTTTCCTTTGGTAAAATGCAATTTGAAGATTTAAGAAGTAAACTTATTGATATGCTCGAAACAGCTGATCCTAATAATGTTCCCGCCATTAGCAGGTAAAAGAAAAAAAATCAAAATATTTCCAAAATTCTTATTTCTTTGAAATAATTATTATTATCTTTTTTAAATTTTATTCTCTTCTTTTTTTTTTTGTAAAAATATATAATTTTTTTTCCCCATTTAGATTTATCTTGCGCAATTGTAATGAGGAGAGGCCAGCGGAAGAATTTTTAAAAATATTGCGCACAGTTCATTTGGAGCCATTGCCAAATACAAAACTTGAAGAATGTTACGCAAATCAAATGGAAACGGTTCAAATAATTAAACAGGCAATGAAAGCATTTAAAAAAGTTGTTCATGCAACTGCAAATGTTCTTAAAACAACATATGATGAACAAAAACCAATGGATATAATTTATTTACTCGTTTTATTTGATTCTGGTGGTTCAACGCAAAAAATTGCCGAATCAATACTCAAACAACATATTCGCTCTGGATATTATAGATTGAGTTCATTTAAAACTTTCTACAGGGAATATGTCGAGGTATGTATTTAAAATATATATATATATCTAATTATTAAAAAAGAAATGATAAATCATGTCCAAACACATTTCAATTTTTTCATAAGACACCATCTTTAGTTGCAAAAATGAACTAAATATAAAAAAAAAAAAAAAAAAAAAAAAAATTGGTATTTCCTTTACGTAATATGTAACAATTTCCAGAGAGAATTTTTGCAATAACAATATTTTATAATAAAATTTGAAGTTTAAAAAGTAGTAAACAAATTTTTCGTTTATTTCAACGTTCAAGACTTTAGGCACATTCAATAAGTTTTAAAATTAATTTGTTAAAATTTTCAATTGAGAGAATTGAATTATCCCAAATTTACTTCTACAGGGTTGACACAGAATTTTCATTCTAATTTTTTCTGACTTCCAGACAATATTTTGTGTTTTTTCTTAACATTTTCGAATTTTATTCATTTTTGTTAAATGTGAATTCTATTTTAATAAAAAAAAAAAAAAATTGATAAATCGGGGTTGCCACGGGTCAGGGTAATCAGGGAATTTTATGAAAAGTACTGGAAAAATATCAAATTTTTAAAAATATTACTAAAAATATAATTTTTGAAATTTTCAATTCAAACTTTTGCTTCTAAAAATTATTGTCTTACATTTTTATAATTCTAGGCCTCGAATCGACTTTTGAAAGGAAAAAAAAGTCATAAAAAAAGTCTAAAAAGTCCATTTTTTTATTTTCAATAAATTTAATTGGTTGATAAATAATTTATTATTATTAACAATTTGTTTTTAGAAATTAAATAAAAGTTATTAATTCCTCAATACCTAAAAATGTTTCACAGAAATATTCTCAAGAATTTTTTATTTTAAACCACTGAATTAAACTGAGACAAATTTTCAAGATTTCAATTTAGTTTCAGAACAAATTTTCAAAAATAATTTAAAGTTACATTAAAAAAAAAAGAAAATTTTTCTAGTCTGATTTATGCAAATTATTTAAATTCAGAATTTCGGAAAATGTTTTAAATAACTAAATTTTCGAAGAATTTCATTGAAATATTATTGAAAAAAAAATTAATTTAAAATCAGAAATTTGTGAAATAATTGAATTTCCGAAGATTTTTAATTAAAATTTTAAAAATAATTGAAAATGGAACAGATTGATTTAAAATTATTAGAAATAATTGAATTTCCGAAGATTTTCAATTGAAACTTTAATGAATTTGAATTAATAAATTTTTTTTACACATTTCAGACAATAATTGAATTTTAGAGAATTTTCAACTAAAATATGTTCTAAATAATTTAATTTTAATGGAGTTAGAGTTAAGATTTTTAAAAATAATTGCATTTTTTGAAATTAAAAAAAATTATAATTTTGTTGTAAATATAAACATTAATTGAAAAACCATTTAAATAATTGAATTTTGGAAAAATTGGATTAAAACTGTTGAAATAATTAATTAAACAAATAATTATGTAGATAAAAATTTGGGAACAAAATTTTCAATTGAATTAACATTCAAATAATTATTCAATTACTAATTGAATTTGAAAGAGTTGGAGTTAAAATTTTTTTGGAAGTAATTAAATTTCAGAAGATTTTAAATTGAAACTTTCATAAATTTTCATTGAATAAATTTTTTTCACAAACTTTAAAGAATAATAGAATTTTACAGTATTTTTAATAAGAAAACTTTTTATTACCCTGAATTGTTGGAAAACTGTATTAAAGTAATTAAAAAAATTAATTTAGCGAAGAATTTTAAACAAAATTTTTAGAAATAATTGAATTATAGAGAATTTTCAATTAAAATTTTAATAAACTTGAATTATTGAAAGTTTTTAAAAATTTTATAAACAAAAATTAAATTTTAAAAAGTTAATAATTAAAAAACGTTTTATGTGATTGAATTTTTGAAAAATTTGATTAAAGTTACAAGAAATAATTAATTTAAAAAAGAAGTTGAAATTAAAATTTTTAGGAATAATTGAATTTTGGAAGAACAATAGTTAAAATTTTTGGAACTAATTGAATTTCTGGAGATTTTTGATTAAAATTTTCGTAAATTGTATTAATTATTCAATTAAATTATTCAACAATTTCAATTTTAGATAGAAAATTTAGAAATAATTGTATTTTAGAAGAGTTCGACTTAAAATTTTCAGAAATAATAATTGAATTTTAGGAGATTATTAATTGAAACTTTCATTTTGAATTGGTGAAATTTTTTTTTTAAACTTTAGACAATAATTGAATTTTAGTGAATTTTCAATTGAAAACTGTTTTAAATTATATGTATTTTCGAAGAATTTGTTTTAAATTAACTGAAAATAATTGATTCTCCAAACAATTCGAGTTAATAAATTTTTTTTTATAATTCAATTTTAAAAAAATAGAAAAAAAGTCGAAATAGTCGTGCCTGTTATTAAAAACCTTTTGAAATATTTTCATTAAAGTCAGGAAAAAAATTTTAATTTTGACTTGAAATCAGGGAAAAGAGCAGGAAAAAATAAAATATTATTCTTGTGTCAATCATGTAAATGAAAATTCGATCATATGATAATTATAACAAATTTATTTTACAATATATATTCATACGTCACATAATTTGATAAGTTGAAGCATAATATTCGCATAATATTGAAGTATTTTCGTCAATATTTTATTTTTAATTATTTTATTTCTGAAAAATTTTATTTAAATAGATACAATATTTAAGTTTTAGAGAATATTTTTATCAAAAAATTTTTCCAAAATAAATTGGCACTAAATTTTAATTTTAAAATTTTGTTTATATATAATTAAATTTTAGAATATTAATAGTTAATTTTTTACAACAATAAAATTTCAGATGACTTTCACTTGAAAAATTTTAATATTTAAAAATAATACCTACATGAAAAACTCTATACATTTAAAAAAAAAAAAAAAAAAAAAAAAAAATGAATACTTTCTCATTTATGATGAGAATATAAAAATTGATTTAGAATTTTGAAAATGATTTGATGTTTCGTAGAGAGATGGGATTAAAGTTTTATTAAATTCAGGTAGGACGTGATTTACAATCAAGTGCATTAACATTAGCGAGTAATCTTGTAAAATCAGACGATCGTGTCTATGCAGAACTTGGAATTGAATGGTTTGTCTTGATATTTATGAGTCAAACGGAAAATTATAAACAACGGCAAGTGTTGGATAAAATTTTACAACTTGTTGGTTATGATAATTCAACGGCAAAAAAAGCATTTACAATTCTTAGTAAAATGATTGACGACGATGAAAGACGAAAATATTTACATTCACATTGTCATACATTGAAAATTTTATTAGAAAAAGTTGATAATTTAGATTTGGAAAGTGCAGCAATTTTAAGTGATGTTCTTCATGGTCTGTGCATTCAATCGAGTTCAATTTCTGAATCATTATCCGATGATATGAGTATTTTAATGTCAAAACAAATTGCCAGTTCAAAACCAATGTAAGTCAATTTCTAATGTGTATTTTTGCACAATTTTTATTTTCTAGGGAGTTTTTTTTAACAAATTAGAGTTTAAATTACTTTTCTATTTTTTTTTTAGAACAAAATGTAAAGGTGTCTTAAGTGCTTGTATGGCAATTAAACATTTTGCAAGTAAAGAAGAAACGTGTAAAGATGCATTAAATCTTTTTGGTAAGTTATGGAAATGTTTAATTTTTTTTTCTTTCACATATTTGTTTCATAATTTACTGACTTTTTTCTGTCTTTCCCTAATAAAACTAAAAATTTACTATTTCAAAAAAGTACTATAAAAAATTTAATATTTTAAATAATTAGATAATTGTTCTTGTAAGTGCAAAAACAATTTTTCACTGCTACTTTTTCCTACTTTTTTTTAAAAACCCGAAAGCTACTTTTTATTTACAGGCCTCGGATCGACTTTAAGGAGCAAAAAAAGTCGTTTTAGTTGATTTACATTAAAAAAAAAGTCAATTTTTTTATTTTAATTAAATTTAATTAGTTAATAAATATTTTACTATAAATAATAATTAATGTTATTAGATATTAAATCCATTTTTTAAATTCCTTAATAAGAATAATTCTACAGGAATATTTTTAAGAAAATTTATTTTGAATATTTCAGAATCGAAGATTTCACCAATTCAAAATGAAAGTTTCAATTAATAATCTCCTGAAATTCAATTATTATTTCTAAAAATTTTAAGTCGAACTCTTCTAAAATACAATTATTTCTAAATTTTGTATCTAAAATTGAAATTGTTGAATAATTTAATTTTAATAATTTTAATCAAGATTTTCGAAAATTAAATTATTTAAAACATATTTCAATTCGAAATACTCCAAAGTTTAATTATTATTTAAAGTTTATAAAATATTTACAGAAATTATAATTTACGAAAATTTTAATTAAAAATCTCCTGAAATTCAATTAGTTCCAAAAATTTTAACTATTGTTCTTCCAAAATTCAATTATTCCTAAAAATTTTAATTTCAATCTCTTTTTTAAATTAATTATTTCTTGTAACTTTAATCAAGTTCTTCAAAAATTCAATCACATAAAACGTTTTTTAATTAATAAATTTTTTAAAATTTAATTTTTGTTTATAAAATTTTTAAAAACTTTCAATAATTCAAGTTTATTAAAATTTTAATTGAAAATTCTCTATAATTCAATTATTTCTAAAAATTTTGTTTAAAATTCTTCGCTAAATTAATTTTTTTAATTACTTTAATACAGTTTTTCAACAATTCAGGGTAATAAAAAGTTTTCTTATTAAAAATACTGTAAAATTCAATTATTCTTTAAAGTTTGTAAAAAAAATTTTCAATGAAAATTTATGAAATTTAAAATCTTCTGAAATTTAATTACTTCCAAAAAAATTTTAACTACGACTCTTTTAAATTCAATTAGTAATTGAATAATTATTTAAATGTTAATTCAATTGAAAATTTTGTTCCCAAATTTTTATCTACATAATTCTTTGTTTAATTAATTATTTCAACAGTTTTAATCCAATTTTTCCAAAATTCAATTATTTAAATCGTTTTTCAATTAATGTTTATATTTACAACAAAATTATAATTTTTTTTTAATTTCAAAAATTGCAATTATTTCTAAAAATCTTAGCTCTAACTCCATTAAAATATGAATTATTTAGAACATATTTTAGTTGAAAATTCTCTAAAATTCAATTATTGTCTGAAATTTGTATAAAAAATTTCATTAATTCAAATTTATAAAAATTTTCAATTGAAAATCTTTTGAAATTCAATTATTTCTATTAATTTTAAATCAATCTGTTCCATTTTCAATTATTTTTAAAATTTTAATTAAAAATCTTCGGAAATTCAATTATTTCACAAATTTGTCATTTAAAATTAATTTTTTTTTTCAATAATATTTCAATGAAATTCTTCGAAAATTTAGTTATTTAAAACATTTTCCGAAATTCTGAATTCAAATAAATCAGACTTGAAAAATTTTCTTTTTTTTTTTAATGTAACTTTAAATTATTTTTGAAAATTTGTTCTTAAACTTAATTGAAATCTTAAAAAATTTGTCTCAGTTTAATTTGGTGGTTTAAAAAGAAAAATTCTTGAAAATATATATCTGTGAAATATTCTTATTTAGGAATTAATAAATTTTATTTAATTTCTAATAACAAATTGTTAATAATAATAAAAATTATTTATCCATCAATTAAATTTATTGAAAATTAAAAAATTGACTTTTTAGACTTTTTTTGTAATGTAAATCGACTAAAATGATTTTTTTTTCCTTTCAATAGTCGATTCGAGGCCTAGAATTATAAAAATATAAGACAATAATTTTTAGAAACAAAAATTTGAATTGGAAATTTAAAAAATTATAATTTTTCAATTTTTAAAATTTATTTTTATAATTATTTTTAGAAATTTGAAATTTTTCCAATATTTTTCATTAAATTCCCTGACTTTTCAATGATTTCTCTGACCCGTGGCAACCCTGTGTAAAATTTTAAAAATAATTAAATTTTTGGTAATTTTATTTGTTTTTTTTATTAATTGTAAACAATTGTTGAATTTCATAAAAAAATTTTAATTAAAAATTTGTAAAATAATTGATATAAAGAAGATTTGCATTGTTTACTAAAAAAAAGACGTAATTTGTTTTAAAATTTTGTAAAATAACAAAATGTAAAAAAATCAAAAAAGTCGCATCTTATTAAAATAAGTAGAAAAAAGTCAGAAAAAGTCGTAAAATCCGAGGCCTTCATTTTATTAACTAAAAAGTGCAAAACATGAATTAATAGAAAAAAAAAAAAATTCTCCAATTTTACAGAAAGAGTGACGTTGGGAATAAAATTATGTCGCAGATCGCAAGCTTTATTTTATGATCGAATGAGTATAGTCGTGTCTGAAACTGAAAATATTGATACTGAATTTCTTAGAGTAATTTCAAGTTATTTCGAAGACGCATTTAATGAATACATTGAGGCAAATCCATCAGAGAGGTTTATAATTTGTTTCTTTTTAAATGTATTTTATAAAGTACGATTAAAAGTAATGATTATATTTATTAAATTGTATTTAAAAATAATAATTACAGGGATAATATGGAAGTGAAATTTGGATTAAATCCACCGCGTAATATGCCAACGGAAATAATAATTTCCTTTGGCGATGGAAAATTTGGTGGAATTGTGCCTATTTTATTTAGATTAATAAGAATGTGTAATGCAAGACTCGCTGATAATCTTAATGATATTAATGCACTTTTGGGTGCAGCGATAATTGTACCAAGAAATCTTGAAGAGCCAGAATCAAAAAATCTTGATTATATGCTTTATTGTATAAATTGGTGAGTTTAATTTTGAAAATTTTTATTAACTTTATAATTTTTTTTTTATTACTTTGCAATAATTGTTGATTTAACTTTAAATTTTATTGCAATTTATCCTGAATATTAAATTTGAAATTTTATTATTTTGAATTAACAAAAAAAAAAAAATAATTTCTAGTTTTAAAAAATTATAACCGATTCTTTGATTTATATTTTTTTCTTATTTTTTTATTTATACCTTCGATTGTACAGTGAAACTTTAATTTCAATTAAAGTTTGATTTTTTTTTAATTTTCCTTTATATTTAATTTAAAATATTTGTGTTACCATTTCTTTGAAGGTTTAGAGAAGTGATAAGTGGTTTTATAAGTGATGAAGATTCTCAAATGCAGAGAAGAATATTAAAGCGTCTTGACGATTTAATGAAAATGCAAGGTGAATTTCAAATGGCACTCTCGATGCATGATACTCGTTATGAACCACCACAGGCATATTTTCATTATTTTCCCGTTAAGCCTTTTGTTAAAATAGAAAAAAAATCAACGAAAAAGGGAAAAAAAGCCGATAAATCGCTTGTACTTGCAAATCCTGAATGGGAAACTTTTGATTTGGGCTCACTTCTTGTATCGAAAAATCCCACTTATTTCCGTAAATTGGACATAAAGGTTTTTATTTTATTTTTTTTTCATTATTTATTTATTTATTTTTCTTTTATTATTTATTTTATTATTATAATTAAGAATTTTTTCCATAATTTTAAAAAATGTTGACTTACAAATGAACTGTGAGAATATTAAAATATTTTTTTAAATTTTTAAATAAATTTTTTATCAGGTAGTTCATCTTTTGAACATTAAAATGGATATGACTTTGACTCAAACATCATCGCAGGCTGTGTCTATTGCTCAAGTTTGTTTTGTTGTAAAAGAATTATTGGGAATGCTTGAGAATAATACTTCGGATTTATTAATACGCGATTTAATCCATTTATTGCCGGAAATATGCAATAAATTACAGGATATTGCCAATGAAGTAAAAGAAAATGAAATTGAAGATTGTCAAATGAGAGAAGCACTTATTCTTTTGTTGCAATTGATAAATCAAATTTTCAGCTGCAAGGAATTACATAATACTGCAAAGCATAGTGAACTTGTTCAAAGTCAGTTTATTTTTTTTACAATTTTAATTTATTTATAAAATTTTATTTACTTTATTTAAATTTATATAAAAAAATTAATCATTAAATTTATTTTATTATTCTTATTATTACTAGCAAACTATACTCGCGTGTGAAAAGTTGCTTTTTTAATTTATTTATTTATTAACAAAAAAAAAAAAAATAATAATAAAAATATTTGAATTAAGTAAATTATATAATTATAAAATTTTTATTTCTATATTTTAAATATCTACAATTTAATTAATATTATTTTTCAAATTAATAGTTTTAAATTAATTAAAATATTAAAATATTAAAATTATTCAAAATAATCAAACTTTGGAAGAGTTGTAGTTGAATTTTTTAGAAATAATTAAATTTCAAAAGATTTTCTTAAATTTTAGACAATAATTAAATTTTACAAAATTGAAAATAATTTATCAAAATAATTTTAGATAACATTTTTTAAAAGTAATTAAATTTTCAAAAGATTTACAATTTTGATTTTTGAAATTAATTGAACTTCAAGTGATTTTTAATTGTAATTTTTTGATGAAGAATTTATTAACAATTAAAGACAGTAATTGAAATTTAAAATTTTCTAATTGAAAAATTGGAAAAAAAGGTTTTACATTGAAATTTTTGGTAATTTTATTTGATTTTTTTTAAATTGTAAAAAATTGTTGAATTTCACAAAAATTTTTAATGGAAAAAAAATAAATTTTCGAATTTTTAAAAATCATTAAAAATAATTTAATTTTGGAAGAGTTAGAATTGAAATTATGAAATTTCAAAAAAAGTTTTGATGAAAAAATTTGAAAATACATATTTAAATTTTAAAAGGTTTTAAATTGAAATTTTTGGTAAATTTCATTTTATTTTTTTTTTTTTTAATTGTAAAAAATGGTTGAATTTTGAATTTCCGAAGAATATTATAAAAATCATAAAAAATAATTATATTCAAAAAAAAATTAGAATTGAAATTATCAAATTTCAAAAAGTTTTAGATGAAATTTTTTAAAAATAATTAAATTTTAAAAAGGTTTTGAAATTGAATTTTTTTAGTAATTTTATTTGATTTTTTTTCTTAATTGTAAACAATTGTTGAATTTCATAAAATTTTTAATTGCAAAATAATTTAAGGTAATTGAATTTGTAATGAATTTCATTAAAATTATTACAAAAGAATAATTAATTTGGAGAAAAATTTTAGTTAAAAATTTGTTAAATAATTGAAATATAGAAGATCTGAAGATCTGTATTGCATACCAAAAAAGACGTATTTTGTAAAAAAGTGAATAATAATAGTAATAATAATAATAATAATGAAATAAAATGCAAAATTTAATTGAAAAAATTTGTTTCAGCGGGACTTAGTAAAATAGCAACACAAACTAGAGGAATGAATACAACTCAAATATCAAGAAAAGATCTTGTTGCTGAAGCTTACAGATTTTTTGACCAAATGCGTGAAATCGCTGAAGGTCGATCAATTGTTCTTGCTTTTAATATTTCTAATGTTTGTGGAACTCTAATGAAACATTCAAAAGTTTTTGAAAATGAAAATAAAGAAGCACATGGTAATATTAAAATATTATATATTATATTAAATATTATATTACTAAAATACTATATATTATTATCAGTTTATTATTAAAATATTTAAATATTATGAAAATCAATTATAAAAATCGTAATATTGAAAAATTGTCAATATTTTCAGGAAAAATGTAACAATTAATTAATTATCAGTGTTTCAATAATTTCAAAAGAAAATTTAGTTTCTTTGATTGAAAGAAAACACTTTTTTTTTAATGATAAATAAATTTTATACTAGTTAAATTTTTTATTTATTTAACTATAACTGATTTATTTGTTAATTATAATAAAGTATGAATTAAATTTCCAGCTACAATGGCATACGATTTTCTACGATCGAAAAATTGGCTGGATAAACAAACAGGAAGTTTGTATCGTAATGCAATTGCTGGATTGCTTAAAACTTGGATTGACAATGAACCATCACCATTGAAAAAAGTGAAAGAAGTTGTTGATTGGCTAAAGGACGATGTTGAATTATTGGAAAAAGCTTCAGATTGCTTGCGAAATTTACCATCAATTAATAAAAGCAATTTTCCCCTACTTTTCAAAAAAATTCTCGAGGGTCTTATTAAAGGGATTAAGATTGATTTACGTGATTCTAATCTTCCGTACGTTTTTTACAAAAAAAAAAGAAAAATACTAATTAATATTTATGATGGATATAAGAAAATTGAATATTTATTAAATTTTTCAGTTGTACGACAAAATTAGCAACATGGGAAACTGCTGGCAAGATAGTGTCAACAATTGTTGATATCAGCAGATTATTGAATATAAGAACAATTCTCATACTTTCAGTGAGATATCTGATAATAATTATGCGACTGTTACTCAATCAGGGAATTGAACTTATGGAATATAATCTTAGATATCATCCTCAGGAAGTCATGAATATTATCAACTATTTTCAAAGTATTTATTTATTTACTATATATCTATTTATTTATTTCAAGAAAAAAATTCATTTAATTTAACAATGCTTTATTTGAATTAACATTTTGAATTTTGAAAATCTGATGTGAAATTTCTAATCAGCTACCCCGGAAACCCCCTAAATAACGAGTTTTATGAA
This sequence comes from Leptopilina boulardi, assembly GCF_019393585.1. Taxonomy (NCBI): domain Eukaryota; kingdom Metazoa; phylum Arthropoda; class Insecta; order Hymenoptera; family Figitidae; genus Leptopilina; species Leptopilina boulardi. Next base: position 3,821,395 of record NW_026137932.1, on the reverse strand, counting down.
TTTTTTTGAATTTTGAGATTATAGGAATAATAATTCAGCTATGTTTTTGCGTTTTTTCTAATCATATAATATAGAGAACTTTTTATAGTTTAAATATAAGATTTTTTTTCATTTTCTACAGCTTATTAATAGATTCAATATTAACTTTTCTAGAATCTACAAGATTTTTACATGGAGTTTATTGTACTGGTGTTCATCAACAGGATACAACAATGACAAAATTCTTTCCCAGTATTAAATCATTATACGATCAATTTATTTGTCGTATGAAGGGATTTATGGCATTCAATGATTCATTAAAATTCTTTAAATTAGGAAATTTAACTAAAAAAGGAATCGACGGAGTGCCAATACAATCGCAGGTATGAATTTTTGTTTATTGAGTATTAAGGCTTCTTTTTTTTTATTAATTTTTTTTTTCAATACTTCAAATTCGAAATTCTACAAATATTAAACTTTTCTCGCAATTGCTTTTCCTTTTCATTGGTAATTTTTCAAATTCAAACAAATGTCATTATTTAGAAATTACAATTTTTTTTTTAAATATTCCACTTTGAACTCAAAGTTTTTGAAATCTTAACAATCTATCAATCTATCTATAAAGCGTCGATTGTGCAGCAATTGGGACGCATGATTATGTTCTAAAAATCATTAGTTAGAATTTTCATTTTATCGAATTTCATTTGTCATAATTATTTTTGAGCCGAATTTTCATTTGTTTAAATTATTATTTTGTAGAATTTTCATCAAAACGATTTTCTATATTACAGAATTTTTATATAACCGAAAATTCACTTCAAAAAATTTTTATTTGTCAAAAATTTTATTTGCTCGAATTTTGATTTAACATAATATGTGTAAGAACTATAAAGTTCATAATATGTATTATTCGAGTTACAGTTTCAAAAAACTAGTTCGCTACAAGCATTCATACTTGTAGTATCGCTTAGCGATTATATTGTCAAATAAATTGTCCTAATCTTAAAGTCATGTCTCATTCTATCCATATGCCTAATTTCTAATATAGGCATTTTAAAAAAGAATTTTTATTGGGTAGAATATTATTGCATAGAATTTTCATTTTATTTTTTCAGATGAATTTTCATTTGTTCGAATTATATTATTTCATATAATTTCCATATAACCGATTTTTTATACTGTAGAATTTTTACTTAACCGAAAAATCATTTAACAGAATTTCTAATTGATAGAATGTTCATTTGTCCGAAATTGCAAATGGCCGAACAAACAATCGGTTTCGGTGCGATTTTTAAAATCAACCAATCACAATTTTATGGATAATTTTTGATTGGTTGATTTTAAAAATCGCGCCCAAATCGATTGATTGTTCGGTCATTGGCAATTTCGGATAAATAAAAATATGCTATCAATTAGAAATTATGTTAAATGATTTTTCGGTTAAGTAAAAATTCTGTAGTATGAAAAATCGGTTATATGGAAATTCTATCAAATAATAATTCGAACAAATGAAAATTCATCTGAAAGAATAAAATGAAAATTCTATGCAATGAAATTCTACCAAATAAAAATTCTTTAAAATGTCTATTATGTTAAATGAAAATTCGATAAAAATTCTGTGAAGTAAATTTTTGGTTATATAAAAATTTTGTAATATAGAAAATCGTTTTTGATGAAAATTCTGCAAAATACTAATTCGAAAAAATATAAATTCGGCTCAAAAATAATTATGACAAATGAAATTCCATAAAATGAAAATTATAACTAATGATTTTTAGAACATAATCATACGTCCCAAAAATTTAATGATAACTTTTAAATACCCTCGGAATTAGAGGGTTAAAATCGGTTATGGCCAGGTCCAAGTGAGGCAGCGCCATCTACATTGATACTAAAATTTTGGAAAATTTTCAACAGTCTTTTCTTGAAAATAAGAAGGTAAAATGCTTTTTCCTTTATGGATAATTAATTATTGGCAAGATATACACCAGCTAAAACTTTTTTTGAGTTGAAATAATAAAAAAAATTTCATGTCAATAAATTAAATATGAGCACTTTTTTCACAAAAACTGTAACAGTACTTTCTCAGAAATTACAATCAAAAATGCAATTTCCATTTGGAAAATTAATAAACGCTAAAAAATGCACGACCTAAGATTTACCAATCACGAAAATAACAAAAAAAAAATTTTATTAAATATTTAACATATTGATACTGCTTTACTGATTGTGACAGCCCTTTGGTAGATTATGTATTTCAGGTGGTTAGCAACAGCGCCAATCTCCTCCTTTCGGCCAAACTGCGAAACGTCTGGAGACATATATAACCTGCCAAACGGCTGTTATAATGAGTAAAATGTGTTATGTTAAAAAACTTTTTTTTGTTATTTTCGTGATTGGTAAATCTTAGCTGGTGCATTTTTTAGCGTTTATTAATTTTCCAAATGGAAATTGCATTTTTGATTGTAATTTCTGAGAAAGTACAGTTACAGTTTTTGTGAAAAAAGTGCTCATATTTAATTTATTGACATGAAATTTTTTTTATTATTTTAACTCAAAAAAAGTTTTAGCTGGTGTATATCTTGCCAATAATCAATTATCCATAAAGGAAAAAGCATTTTACCTTCTTGTTTTCAAGAAAAGGCTGTTGAAAATTTTCCAAAATTTTAGTATCAATGTAGATGGCGCTGCCTCACTTGGACCTGGCCTGATAGAATTTCAAGACGATAATATTAAACTTTTGTCCCACTGTGCCTCGTTCCAAAATCCATGATAGTTCAAAATCTTTGTAAATTAATGTTAATTATAAAATTAAAAAAAAAAAATTTAAATAATTCTTTTTTTTTATTATTTAGTCATCGACGGATGAATCATCGAGTTTAGTGGATTTAGATGGAATTACCGATGGTACAGAATCAAATCTTTCTGAAATTCTTGGCGAAGAAGAATTACCAGATATTGAATCAGATACCTCTGATGAAGAAATAAATGTGGAAGATGACAATACAAATGATTCATTTTTGTAATTCAACAAACGATATATATATAAATTTTATTTTTTTTCAACACATTTTTTCATAGAATATAATATATTTTTTTCATATCAAATGAATATTATTTTTATTTTTATTTCTATTAATACGACAAGATTTGTTAAGAACACTTATTGAGAGAATTATTCTTTTTTTTCATTGAAGAAATGTTTCAAATTTTTGAGTTTTCCAACTTTCATCAGGCATCAATGTTTCTTCGATAAATGTTATTTTATTAGAGCCATCGACCAATAAAATTGTATGTGTCCTTGTGCCATAAGTTTTTGTTTCAGAATTAACAAATATTGAACTGAGTGCTGGATAATATTCTGGACTTCTTTTGAGTAATTCTTCATCCGGTAAATGTCTGAAAAAAGAATTTTTTTTTTTTAGTTTAATTATTTAAAGTAATTTAAAATTGTAATATAAAATGAAAAAAAAAGTTAATTTTTTCATGGAAATAATTATTTTCTTGTTCTTTTTTTTTTACCTTTGGGAACATTTGAGAAATTCCAATAGTTTTTCAATTAATTCATTTTGATTGTTTATTGAAGCATTTTTTACGAGTTCTTCAAATTTTTTTTTTCCATATTGTACTTTTTTATAGGGTTTATCGAATTGACTATTTCCAAATCCGAAAATTTTCTCATCACTTGTCTGTGGTGCTTTCATATGCGAAGGACTGCTAAACCATCTTACTTTGGCGTTTCTATTTTAAATAGAAATTAAATTTAAATTTTATTTAAATTAAAAATTTTATTTAAATTTTTAATAGAAATTTTATTTTTTTACATTAAAGTTTTAAAAAAATAAATTCTACATATTAATATTTTTCTAAAAATTTATTTATTTCAATTTAATATGAAAAATTTTTGCATATTAATTAAATTAAAATTTATGAAACTAATTTTTCTTTTAAATTCTACTGGGTTTCTTTTTTTTTTTTTAAATACATACACTAAATCGATAATAACAAGAGTAAATGGATTATATTTCTCAGTTCCTTGATCAATTCGATATAATTCGTTTAAATAAGTTTCACTCGATTCATTCGATGTGACATAATTGGAAACTAAAAATCCACGACTTTCTTTTGGTGTTTCTGGTTTTGCTTCGCCACATAATGTCAAAACTGCACCTGCTTGTCCTTTTGTTGATAATGCTAACCATGTTCCTCCTTCTTTGCCAGGTTCCATATCTGTTCCTAATTTTTAGATACATAATTTTTGACAAAATTTTTTATTTTTTATAAATTTTCTCTTTATTCAAATTTTTATTGAAAAAAATTCCAAATTATAATCCAATATTAATTTAACAGAATTTTCATTTAAGGCCACGTGCAACTCGTCAAATGTAAATAAACATAAAAATGTACGTAATTATTGATAAAAATTTGCGACAGCCTTTTTTTTTAATAGAAAATAAAAATTGTTCTTTTTCTATGTGAAAATGGAAAATTCATTTATATAACTACAGCCTGACACCGTATTTGACTAATAACACAGCCACATATATATTCGTCTGAAGTAAGTAGTTTCCAGTGATTTTAAATATTTGTCCGCCATGTTGCATCCGCCATTTTGAATTTTGAATAACTGACTCCGGATTCATTTTCAGTGACCCCAAAAACCCCCGAGTAGAGAGTTTCAAGCAAATCCGAACGATTTTTTAGAAAAAGTCCGCCATATTGGATCCGCCATATTGGATTTTTTAAAACTGACTTCAAATTCGTAATCAGCGAACCCAAAAACTCCCGAGTAATGAGTTTCAGGCGAATCTGATGAATTTTTCGAAAAAGTGTCCGCCATATTGGTTTTTTGAGGTTATCTCAAAATCCTGATCTGATGGGGTAAAACGGACCCCGAATTCGGATTCAGCGACCTAAAAAACATAAAGTAGGCATAGTCAGACCCCCAGATCAAAACTTTTTTTGTGTGGCTGTGTATAATATGAATAATATTAATAATTTCAATAAAATGAAAATTACATTTAAACAACAATTTTCTCAAGGTTACGAAAAAAACCATTTGAGTATATCTAACGCACGGACGTTGTGAACCTAGGTGGGAGAAAGAGTTGAGCGATTGGACGGTCCCATCTTGGAAATTGAAATTATACCCCCACCAGAGGACAGAGACTAGGTCTTTTACCCCTTCCCACACTATTTCTCCCATTCAGGTCTACTTCGTCCGTGCCTTAGATAGGTTTGTGACTTGTGAGTCGTGAAACGTTTCATTGAAAGATTGAAACTTTCATTTGAAAGTTTCATGGATGTAAATTTCATTAGTTTCATGAAACATTGGATAACCAATAGTAAGCCTTCATGCGTAAATGCGCAATACCGTAATAATTGTTTCAGGTTAGGTCAAAAAATAAACTTGTGATTATTATAATAAAAAAAATGTTGTATGACTGTTTTTGTTACTAAACTAAATTTTTTTTATTATTTAATTAATCATACTTAATTTATTATTATATAACAATTTTGCCTATATTTCGAACTGAAACCATTTCAACTTCAGGGCTGAAAATTTAAACAAAATATCACATTAAATAATTTTTCAATCAAAAAAATTTAAATATAATAAATATCTTTTTTAATTTTTGAGTAATCGTTGGTATGTTATTTTTATGCAGTATGATTATTGAGAGATATTTATTATATTTATTTAAACTATTTTGATTGAAAAATTATTTAGTGTGGTATTTTGTATGAAATGTTTAGCCTTAAAGATGAACAGATTCCAGTTCGTAACGTAGGAAAAATTATAATATAGTAATAAATCAAATATGACCAAAAAGACCGATTTCAAATCTTATAATTTTCTTAGTCGTTAAACTAATGGTTTTTTTTCGTAACCTTGAGAAAATTGTTGTTTCAGTGGAATTTTCATTTTATTATAATTATTATTCATATTATTAGTCAAATACGGTGTCAGGCTGTAGTTTTATAACTGAATTTTCCATTTTCACATAGAGAAAGAACAATTTTTATTGTTGACAAAATTTTATTGACAAATTTGTCAATAATTACGTACATTTTCATGTTTGTTTACAATTGACGAGTTGCACCTAGCCTTAACAGAATTTCATGTTACTAATGTCGAAATTTCTAATTCATCGAATTTTTATTTGCACAAATTTTTATTTTGATAAAATTCTTAAAACGTCGTATTTTTATTTTATGCAATTTCATTTGTCATAATTAATTTGGAGACGAATTTTTATTTGTTTGAATTAGTATTCTGCAGAAATTTTATCAAAACGATTTTCTATATTACAGAATTTTTATAAAACCGAAAATTCACTTCGCACAGAATTTTTATTTGTCCGAATTTTCATTTAACATAATAGGTATTTTAAAGAAATTTTATTTGGTAGAATTTTCATTTTATTATTTAAGATGAATTTTCATTTCTTTGAATTATTATTTCATATAATTTCCATATAACCGATTTTTCATACTACAGAATTTTTAATTAACCGAAAAATCATTTAAAAGAATTTCTCATTGATAGAATTTTCATTTGTCCGAATTCGCAAATGGCCGAACAAACAATCGATATCGGTGCGATTTTTAAAATCAACCAATCACAATTTTATGGATAATTTTTGATTGGTTGATTTAAAAAATCGCGCCAAATTAATAATTAAATTAATATTAAAAATCTGAATTTGAGGTTATGTTTTTGTTTATTAACAGCAGTTAATTTGCAATATTCTAAGTCATACAAGATACACGACTTTACACTACACTACACGATCGTTACACATTTTTTAATCTATTGTAGACGCAGCCTAACCTAAAAATCATTTAGGCTGCGTCTACAATAGATTAAAAAATTTGTAATGAGCGTGTAGTGTAGTGTAAAGTCGTGTATCTTTTATGACTTAGATATTGCCAATTAACTGCTGTTAATAAACAAAAACATAACCTTAAATTCAGATTTTTAATATAAAATAAATTTAAAATTTAATATAAATTCTAAATTTGAGGTTATGCATTTTTGTTTATTAAAAGCAGTTAATGGTGTTCCGCAATGGCAAACAGTGGTTGTCTTTTAAAAATTGGCTCCTCGTAGGTGCATTTAATTTAAAAAGAATATTTCTCTCAACTCGGATTGAAACAAAAAAATCGAAAAAAATACCAGTTATCCTGAAATGTTGTACTTTCATTTACGCACAAGAAATTGAAAATTCATTACGATAAACGACGTCAGGAAGTAAAATAAGAAATTTTTTTGTAGCCGTCGGGTGCTGCCCCAGATTTTAATTTCTTGGAGGCAAATGAAAGTACACAGGGTGTTTTCGACGTTGACACTCTGAGCGCTCTGAGAGCTCGAAAAGGTTCTCAACCACATTTTATTATTTTAGTGTATTTAACCTAACCTAATCCAATGCAATCTTCTCATTACGTTTTCAAGACCGGTGAAGACCACGCTGTTGCATCATGGAGGAAAGAATAATTTTAAATGATTTACTTTTAAAGAACAATAAAACATTATTCAAAAATAATGGTCGCATTTCATGCGACGTAACGAACGTTGATACGGGTAAGTATTAATTTTAATGTAATATTTATATTTTTTATTTATTTATTTTATTTATTTTTTATTTATATTTTAACAAGATTTTGTACAATTCCTATAGCGTTAACGTAATTGACTTCAGGGTTTAAATTTGCCATTTTTGAAAATTTTCCGTTATTTACTTTCGCACTCAGAAAATACGCTCGGTTTATTAAACAAGATTGAGAAACCAGAGCACGAGCACAGCCCGAACGCATCCAATTTCAAATAAAGCATGCAAATAACACACCCTTTTTTGTGCACATCAATTAAAACTGCAGCCCGTATCACAAACATCTCACTTTTAGCATGCTTTAGCCAATCATAATAAGTTATGGCTAATCATAATTTTTAATATTGGTTGAGAACCACTTAACACTTTCAGAACACTCAGAGCGTCGACGTCGAAAACACCCACAAACTCAGGATAACTAGCCATTACGGAACACCGTTAATTGACAATATTTAAGTCATACAAAAAAAAAAATATTTTGGCGTAAAATTTTTAAGATTGATAGATTTGGGTATAGAATGCACATCGTTGTTTTCCTGAAAAAACATATTTTTGTGTTAAATTATTAAAAAAATGAAGTTTAAAAAGTGGCATTTTTAAACAAAAATAAAAACAAACATGGCGGCGTATACACAGACTTTGCTTGAGTGTGTCAGTGCTCCAGTAAACAGTAAATCATTTCTTTAAAATTTTAACCCGAAATCATTTTTTATTTCAGAAAAAAGTTTCAAACCACAAAAAAACATCCTTTGCCCACTTAAGGCCAGGTCCAAGTCGAGTCAGCTGTTCCTTTGAAGTTTCAATGGAACAGCTGACACGACTTGGACCTGGCCTTAAGGGTACTTGGGAACCTCCCATGTGACCTAGTATGGAAAAATGTATTATGGTAGTGTACGTCTTACTCTAAAATGAAAAAAGATTTTTGTCTAAAATTTTGAGGGATAATAAGATTTGGGTTCAAGGAATCTCGCTCTTCTCTTAAAAATACATCATTTTATGTTAAATTATAAAAAAATGAAGTTTAAAAAGTGGCATTTTTAAACAAAAATGAAAACATAGTGGCGCATACACAGACGTTCGAGTAAACAGCGCTAATTCGAGCAAGTGGCCGCTGAATGAACTATGCTGTAATACATTATTTTCCTATTTATTGCTTTATTTTCATTATTTTTGCGTTATGTCATAGTAAATGTAAAGAACAGCGAGATTTCTTGCACCAAACGAAATCTTCTTTCTAAAATTTTAACCCGAAATAATTTTTTATTTTAGAGAAAGTTTCAAACCACAAAAACGTCCTTTGCCCACATAATCTTAACAGAATTTCTAATTGATAAAATTTTCATTTGTCAAAAATTGCAAATGGCCGAACAAACAATCGATTTCGGCGCGATTTTCAAAATCAACCAATTACAATTTTTTAGATAATTTTGGATTTGGTTGATTTTAAAAATCGCGCCAAAATCGATTGATTGTTCGGTCATTGGCAATTTCGGACAAATGAAAATTCTATCAATTAGAAATTCAGTTAAATGATTTTTCGGTGAAGTAAAAATTCTGTAGTATGAAAAATCGTTTATATGGAAATTATATCAAATAATAATTCAAACAAATGAAAATTCATCTGAAAGAATTAAATGAAAATTCTATGCAATGAAATTTTATCCTGTAAAAGTTCTTTAAAATGCCTATTATGTTGAATGAAAATTCGAGCAAATAAAATTTCAAACAAATAAAAATTCTGTGAACTGAATTTTAGATTATATAAAAATTTTCTAATATAGAAAATCGTTTGGATGAAAAATTCTGCAAAATACTAATTCGAAGAAATTAAAAATTCGACTCAAAAATAATTATAACAAATGAAATTCCATAAAATGAAAATTCTAACTAATGATTTTTACAACATAATCATGCGTTCAAGAAATTGTTTAAAAAATAAAATTTTTTTTTAATTTTTGAAATATATTGTTCTCCCTTATTTTGAAGCATCAAAAATGAAAAAAAATCATGAATATTTTTCAAGTCATTATAATTTGATTGTTAAACTTTTGAGGTAGCATTAATTTTTATTTTCGAAATATTAATTAATTTAATAATTAATGTTAAAAATTTCAAATTCAAAATTTTTACACTTATTTAACACTTATAGTATCATTGGTTAAATAAATAAATAAAAAAAAAAGTGTAATAAAATTATTATTATTTTTTTTTAAATAATTATAAAAATGTACCTCCAAGACAATGAGGATGTTTTTCCCAATAATGTGCAGGTTTTGCTGGACGATTAAGCATTTCATCTCGATTCGCGACGATAATTAATCGAAAAGAATTCGTATCAGCTTCTGGATTACGATAAATAAATAAAATACACATTTCTATTTTATATTTAAAGAAAAAAAAATAAATTAATTATAATTAAAAATTTGATTCTATTTCTATTGTTATTGCTATTTAAATGTCTTTTTGCATCAACTTTATGTAATATACTAAAAAATATAATTGCCACAAAAAGTAGGCATCATTTAAAAATATTGATTTTTTGCACTCTTTTATTGTTATCTTCATTGATAAGAAATAAGTAAACGAAATGGTTAGTGACGAATTTTTTATGTACAATGCACAGTATACGACACGTGCAAAAATCAGCTGATTTTCACTAACACCCAGAGTTCGGAAGTTACTTGGTTTAAGGTTTGCGACGTACAGTCAGGCTTCATTCTAATATGAACGAGTCGGTACCGGAAGGAACAAAAGTAACAAACATCCCACTTTTTACTTAGCACTTCTCCTCTTTTTGTGTCTGTGTGTGTGTATTTATTCATGTGTATGCGCAAGGAGTCACCAAAAATCTGCGCGTAAGGGGTAAAAATCATAATTTAATTTAATAATTAAAAAATCTATTAAAAATCACCTCCTTGGCGAATTAGCTCAATCAATCTCTAAGCGAATTTGATCAGGTTTCGCTCAAATTCACCGTTTCTCTACGGCTGTATTCTTTGGTACAAATAAAAAAAAAATAAAACTTTAATTTGAAGCAAAATACTGCATTTTATTTAGTATAAGAATTTTTAAAAAAATGATAAATACTGCTAAATTAGTAATTATTTTGAAATAATAATAATAATATTTTACTGACACAAAACATTCAATTTGCGTTTAAAATGTAATTATTTAACAATTTCTTTATATTTATAAAATTCGTAATCAATAAACCAAAATTTTTGAGGTTAAGGGTGCTTAGCCCATTAACAGAAGTCACAGATTTTTTTTTGGTAATATTCAAATTTTAAAATTAATTAACTATAGTAATTGTAAATTATTGTTATTTTAATATTTTTTAAATAAAAAAAACAATTTTTTTAGTTTCTGATGAGGACAGCTCTACTGTCGAAACGTTAAGAAAAGGGATCGTTTTTTATTTTCCTTTTTTCAAATATTACAATTGACTTGGAAGATTGATAAATTTTAACAACTTTAATATTAATTATTAGATTAGATTAGATTTATTTCTCAATGTACATCTTTTTGGATTTATACATATTTGCTTTCCCCACACTATATACATTAAAACTAAGCTAACAAATTATTATAATATATATAAAAAAAACGATTTTACAAGAGCAAAAAAAATTATAGTTTACAAAGTTTAAAAAAAAACTATATGTTTACTGTAAATCTTAGTCAATATTAATTAGTCTTTGGCACGTGCTTCAAAAAATTTCGCGTACTTGCAGAGGCTCGGGATCGGTTTTCCTTTTAGAGTATGACAAAGGTATCCCGTGAACCCATCTTCGATATTTTTCCCTAGCCAATCATCTACTTCTTTCACCAGTTGTTTATCAATTTGGGTTCTAGCCTCTCTACACAGCCAAATGTGCTCTAAATTCTCTTCTTCTTCTTCTTCACAGAAGCGACAATCCACATTTTTGAAACCTTTTTTCCCAGCTCTCCCGGCATTTCCACAACGCATCCTTGCCCACTGAATTTTTTCTGCTAGACCTACGTTCTTTAATTCCCAGTAGCTTTCTCTATCATCAGGTAATTTCCATCTTTCGTAGAGATTGCAATATGAAGACTTGCTGATTTTTATATTGTCTTTTTTCTCCTCTCTTTCCTTCAGCCCTTTAATCCCTTTCTCAATTTCTTTGTTTATTTCGTCCTCCATTCCCTCTGTCCCTATCCAATTTAAAATTCTTAAAATACCTAACTCTTTCATTGCTCTTTTTAGACTTTTACCCCATGCTGATGGCTTGTTATTCTTTATACACCTTATCTCTTCCCTGAGACAAATCTTCGGTAATCTATGGTTCTGCATTTGCGCTACTTCAGCCACATATCTAAAAGCTCTTTCTTTTGTATCGATTTCCATGCTATTTTTACCGGTTTCCGCTCTCCAAATGTATCCCGGCGTATTCCTATCTAGACCCATACTCATTTTTATAAATCTAGACTGTGCTCTTTCAAGATCGTTCTTCTTCTCTAAACCCCACATTTCCACTCCGTATAAACCTCCTGATTTTGCCAAAATTTCCATGAGATACAATCTTCTTTTTAATCCCCCTATTCTAGCTCTCGTCATGATGCCCCACGCTGTATTTGTTGCCTTCCGTAGCTTTCCTGTCATAATTTGTACATGTTTCTTGAATGTTCCTCTGCTGCTATACCAGAAGCCTAAGTATTTAAAGTGGTCCACTTTCTCAACTTTCTGCCCCGATATTTTTAAATTAATTTCTTTTCCTTTTCTGCCCCCGTTTCTAAATACCATTAATTTAGTTTTTTCCACATTTATCTCTAGTTTATTCCTGTTTACGTAACCCTGCAACCTATTAACCATTATTTTCATGTCCTCCGGGAAGTCAGCTATGACGGCCAAATCATCAGCAAACTTTAGAGCAAAAACTTTGATTTTCCCTATTACGGTTCCTCCTACTTTTCCTTTTTCCCAAATTTCGTCCATCTCATCAATGAAAATATTAAATAAAGTGGGGCTCAGTGGACAGCCCTGCCTTACACCCCTCCTGGTTATAAAACAATCCGTCAATCCCTCCGCAGTGATTACTTGGTTTACCGTTTCTCTATAGATTGTTTTTATCATATTTAACATCCTTCCTTTTATTCCGTATTTTATCAATTTAGCAAATAATAAATCCCTGTCCACTGTATCGAATGCCTTCTTAAAGTCAACAAAAGTTACATATAACTTTCCGCCTTTTCTTTTCAGACTGTTGTTTATCAGCGCATTAAAGACGAATATGTGATCCCTCGTTGACCTTTTTTTCCTGAAGCCCGCTTGAGATTCTCTATAACGATTTCCATCCATTCTCTTATACGTTCGTCCATTAACGAGGCAAGTATTTTATATCCGGTGTCCAGCAGTGAGACTCCTCTGTAATTTCCAGTGTCGTTCTCTTCTCCACCTTTAAAAATCGAGGATATATTTGCTTTTTCCCATCCCTTCGCTATTTGTCCACTCTTCCATAATTCATTTATTGTCTCATGACATTCCAACTTCCAAACTCCATCGAGTTCTTTAAAGAACTCTATTGCTATTCCATCTTCCCCAGCTGCTTTTCCGTTCTTCATTTTCTTTAAACATTTTAAAAATTCTTCCAATGAAATATCCCTATTTAGTATTTCTTCTGCCTCTTGTTTCTCTTCTTCGTTTTGTGCGACTTCCCCATCCTCGTTTCTATTTCCTGCCCTTTCTACTTCTTCCTCTTCTCTTTGTCCTTCGGCGTTAATAACTTCATTATTATCATCTGCCTCTAACAGTATTTCGAAGTGTCTCTTCCATTTTTTCTTTCCAATTCCTTCCCCATGTTTCTTCCTTTTCTGCGATCTAAAACTTTTTAAGGCTGACCAAAATTTACTCATGTTCTCGCTGTTTTCTACCTTTTTCCATTTTAATTCATTATTTTCCTTTTTCTTTTTTTTGTATAGTTTTTTTAATTTTCTTTTCTGTGCTTGTAAATTGGACTTTTCTTCCTCTCCCTTTTTACTTAAAAATTCTTTGAGACAATTCCAGACCACTTTCCTTTGCTTTCCACATTCTTCATCAAACCAACTGTCTTTAGGTTTAAAATTTTCTTTCTTCCTGCCTATTTTGCTAATCATTCCTATCCGAGGGGGAATTTACTAGTTAAAAACGTGTACACTTGACTACCGGTATTACACCTCATATTACCCGTATTACACGTTATTACAGAGTATTACACGGTATTACAGAGATTTTTGCGTTATTACAGCACCGTAATACGGCATTGTTACAAGGTATTACACGGTATTACCAGGTATTACACGAGTATTACAGGATGAGTGTACACTTGACTACCTGAGTAAATTCCCCCTCGTTCCTATCCTTCTTGAGGCTTCCCAAATGCATGTTTTTATTCATTCCCATCTGTCCAAACAGTCTTCTGGCTTTCCGATTTCTATCCACAATTTATCCATTTCACCGATGTAATCTTCTCTTTTTTCTTCTTTCCATTAATATTAATTATTATATTTAACAACAAATTTTGACTCAAAATAATTTTTTTTTTTAAATTGTACAATTGGATCTTTCGAATTTGGGTGAAATGAATTTTAAATATAATTTTAGTTCTGTTAAAAACTTCTTTAGTTTGTTTGAGGTTATGTTAATTTGAACCTCTTTAAAGTTTTCTGAAAAGTAAAATATTTAGGAAAATATAATAATAAAGAAATAAAATTTTGTGTCAGTATCAGTTTCTAAATTTTGTAATATTAAACAATTTATACCTGAAAATTTAATTCAATATTATTATTTCTATAGTTATTATTGTTTTTAATAGCATCAGGTGTCGGTTACCGTATATCTGTTACTCTAATTGCAATATTTTGCTTCAAATCATGATAAAATTCGCTCGAGTTTGCTTATAGTGCAATATGTGATAAATATCTTAAATTTATTGCTATATTTATATTCTTTTTGGTAAAAATGTGATTTTTGAAAAAATGGATTAAATAAAATATGTATTAAAATATTCCAACATGTATATTATGATTTCTTAAAATACAGTTAAAATTTACAATTTTTTAACAATAAAACTATCACGTGGTATGTTTACTAATTCCACTTCCATATGTCCATATGATTTTTTACCCTTACGCGCAGACTTTTTAAGGTTCCTTGCGCATACACATGAATAAACACAAGCATGTGTAAGGCCCTTTAGGATCCTTTTGGTCCATTCCACAATAGCTAAACGCAAAGTTAAAGCGCACGCAAAGATGACGCGCGCGTTGGTTCTAACCAATCAAACCAACGCGCGCGTCATCTTTGCTAAGGTCCATTCCACAATAGCTAAACGCAAAGTTAAAGCGCACGCAAAGATGACGCGCGCGTTGGTTCTAACCAATCAAACCAACGCGCGCGTCATCTTTGCGTGCGCTTTAACTTTGCGTTTAGCTATTGTGGAATGGACCTTAGCATTGCGATGCGTCGCGTCTGCGTTGCGTTTAGCTCCATTCTGGAGAGGGCCTATAAGGAAACGAGGTCCCGATATGTCCGTGAAGTTAGCACCACAACTTTATCAAAATTAACTTTTTTTTCTTTAAAACGTTTGTTGGTCGTTTGATAGTGTTTGATAGTTGATATTTAACGTTTGATAGTAAAAAATAGAAAAAAAAAACAACAATCAAATATTGCGGTGCTATTTTCACACTGCACCCCAATTTCAATAAAACACTAATTTTTCATTTGTAAACGTTTGTTGGTTGTTTGATAGTGATTGATAGTCAATTCTGTACGTTTGATAGTTGAAATAATATTAAATATTAACATTATTAAAAACATTTATCCATCTCACATTCCACCATATGCGCATGCGCAAAACATTCTCTCGCGGCATATTCAAATAACAGAAACAGATTATCCTATTCAATAATACAAACAAAATGCAATATTTCGAATTTTTGTTTATATATCATAAAATTAAATTATCGCCTTTCAAAATTATTAAAACAAATTATTCAAAACGGCTTAATTAATCAACAACAGGCTGCGTAACTCAAACACTTCGAATACACCAAAATTTTTTCAATCAAATCGATAGTTGGATGTTTGATAGTAATTGATAGTTGCTTAAAATCGTGTGATAGTGATTGATAGTTGGATAAAATCGTTTGATAGTAATTGATAGTTGGCTGAAATCGTTTGATACTGATTGATAGTTGTTTAAAATCGTTTGATAGTAATTGATAGTTGTTCAAAATCGTTTGATAGTGATTGTAGTTGGCTAAAAACGTTTGATAGTAGTTGATAGATGTTTAAAATCGTTTGATACTGATTGATAGTTGTTTAAAGTCGTTTGCTAGTGATTGATAGTCAGCTAAAAACGTATGAGAGCGATTGATAGTTGTTTAAAATCGTTTGATAGTGATTGTAGTTGGCTAAAAACGTTTGATAGTAGTTTATGGATGTTTAAAATCGTTTGATAGTAATTGAGAGTTGGCTGAAATCGTTTGATAGTGATTGATAGCACAGGCCTGCAAATTTTGGGTCACTTCTGTTACAAAGAAAGGGGGAGGTGATTCTTATAGGATTTTTGACGTAGAATACGAATCCGACATCCAAAATGGCCCATCACGTCAGGATTTTCTGTAATATTGGCTTAAATGGACATAAAATGGCCATTTTGACCATTTTTGGGAATTTTTTGTGGCTAACCAAAATTTTTTTTTCCATTTTGCGAAATTGTATCGTATAGTACTATTTCTAAGCTTTAAAACCCATTTTTAAAAATCGCTCTACGATTTTTTAAAAAAAAGTTATGCAGTTTTGAAATTTTTTTATTTTGCAAAAATTGTATATCAAACTATAGAGGCTGAGGTAAATAAGAAACGGTCTAGCAGTAAATGGGACACCCATTAATTATTACGTAAGGTAATAATTAGGTAAGGTCTTATTTCTTTATTGCAAATTAAAAACAAAAAATTGTTTAAACAATTATTTATTTACAAATTTTATAAAAAAATGTTTTTCTAATATCATTTATTATGAAATTCTATATTTATTCTTATTTGAAAAAAACATATATAATGCTTCGTTACTCGAGGGTTATTATTAGTGTCGATGATTACCATTCTCAAATCAGATTTAAAAAATTCAAAATGGCGGACCCAATATGGCGGACGAGTTTTTTCAAAAGTGCTTGCATTTGCTTCAAATTTCCTACTCAGGGGCTTTTGGAGACGCTGATTACGAATATGACGTAAGAGTGGTGCAGCCAATGAAAGCAAGATCAGATCATGAACGAACCAGTAAAGGTAAGACAAAGGAGTATTCCAGCCAATAAAGGCAAGATCAGATCATGAACAAACCAGTAAAGGTAAGACAAAGGAGTAGTCCAGCCAATGAAGGCAAGATCAGATCATGAACGAACCAGTAAAGGTAAGACAAAGGAGTAGTCCAGCCAATGAAGGCAAGATCAGATCATGATCCAATCAGTAAAGGTAAGACAAAGGAGTGATCCAGCCAATGAAGGCAAGATCAGATCATGAACCAACCAGTAAAGGTATGATAAAGGAATGGTCCAGCCAATGAAGGCAAGATCAGATCATGAACCAACCAGTAAAAGTAAGACAAAGGAGTGGTCCAGACAATGAAGTTAAGAATAGTTCAAGAACCAAGCAATAAATCTAATAGCAAATGTTTTCAATTAAATGCTAGAGATGATCGTTCATTCTGTTTGAAGAAATTTTCGCTTTTTACTTTTTCTTTTGTGAATTTTATCATAATTATCTCACTTAATGCTCCTGCCAATGAAGGCAAGATCAGATCATGAACCAACCAGTAAAAGTTAGACAAAGGTGTGGTTGGTTCATGATCTGATCTTGCCTTTATTGGCTGGAATACTCCTTTGTCTTACCTTTACTGGTTCGTTCATGATCTGATCTTGCCTTCATTGGCTGGACTACTCCTTTGTCTTACCTTTACTGGTTGGTTCATGATCTGATCTTGCTTTCATTGGCTGCACCACTCTTACGTCATATTCGTAATCAGCGTCCCCAAAAGCCCCTGAGTAGGAAATTTGAAGCAAATGCAAGCACTTTTGAAAAAACTCGTCCGCCATATTGGGTCCGCCATTTTGAATTTTTTAAATCTGATTTGAGAATGGTAATCATCGACACTAATAATAACCCTCGAGTAACGAAGCATTATATATGTTTTTTTCAAATAAGAATAAATATAGAATTTCATAATAAATGATATTAGAAAAACATTTTTTTATAAAATTTGTAAATAAATAATTGTTTAAACAATTTTTTGTTTTTAATTTGCAATAAAGAAATAAGACCTTACCTAATTATTACCTTACGTAATAATTAAAGGGTGTCCCTTTTACTGCTAGCCCGTTTCTTATTTACCTCAGCCTCTATAGTTTTATATACATTTTTGCAAAATAAAAAAATTTCAAAACTGCATAACTTTTTTTTAAAAAATCGTAGAGCGATTTTTAAAAATGGGTTTTAAAGCTTAGAAATAGTACTATACGATACAATTTCGCAAAATGGAAAAAAAAATTTTGGTTAGCCACAAAAAATTCCTAAAAATGGTCAAAATGGCCATTTTAGGGCCATTTAAGCCAATATTACAGAAAATCCTGACGTGATGGGCCATTTTGGAGGTCGGATTCGTATTCTACGTCAAAAATCCTATAAGAATCACCTCCCCCTTTCTTGGTAACAGAAGTGACCCAAAATTTGCAGGCCTGTGTAGTTGGCTAAAAACGTTTGATAGTGATTGATAGTTGTTCAAAATCGTTTGATAGTGATTGATAGTTAGCTGAAATCGTTTTATAGTGATTGATAATTGGCTAAAGTCGTTTGATAGTGATTGATAGTCTGCTAAAAATGTATGAGAGTGATTGATAGTTGTTTAAAATTGTTTGATAGTGATTGTAGTTGGTTAAAAACGATTGATAGTAGTTGATAGATGTTTAAAATCGTTTGATAGTAATTGAGAGTTGGCTGAAATCGTTTGATAGTGATTGATAGTTGTTTAAAATCATTTAATAGTAATTGATAGTTGGCTGATATCGTGAGATAGTGATTGATAGTTGGCTAAAGTCGTTTGATAGTAATTGATAGTTGGCTGAAATCGTTTGATAGTGATTGATAGTTGGCTAAAAACGTTTGATAGTGATTGATAGTTGTTTAAAATCGTGTGATAGTGATTGATAGTTGGCTAAATTCGTTTGATAGTGATTGATAGTTGGCTAAAATTGTTTGATAGTGATTGGTAGTTGTTTAAAATCGTTTGATAGTGATTGGTAGTTGGTTCAAAACGTTTGATAGTAATTGATAGTTGTTTAAAATCGTTTGATAGTGATTGATAGTTAGCTGGAATCGCTTTATAGTGATTGATAGTTGGCTGAAATCGTTTGATAGTGATTGATAGTTGTTTAAAATCGTTTGATAGTGTTTTATAGTTGTTTAAAATCGTTTGATAGTGATGGATAGGTGGCTCAAATTACTTGAATGTTTAATTTATTTTTTATATAAGCATTATAATTGTTTTCGTTTAATCTTTAAGTTTTTATATGCTAAATGCCTTATTCATGCGCTTGAATTTAAGAAATTTGTTGTTGTTGTTGATAAAATTATTGATAACATTTTTTAATTTAAAAATTTTTATTATAAGTTCTTTTATTCAAACATTTTTCTTCATTGCTATTTTTATTTTTAATTATTTTATTGCGTTATTTTAATATGACAATATGAAATGATATGATATAATTCACATGATATGTTACAAAATATATTTCATTTCTTTCCAGTAGTAAGATGCATTATATTTAAATAAGAAAAGAAAGGTTTTTTCAATGAACTTCAAAATATTGATATTTTTATTTGAACTATTTTTTAATATAATATGTTAATTTGTTATATTAATTATTATTCTGTTTTAATTATTTCATAAAGTAAATTTTCTTTTTATTTTCTATTTTATTTAAAAAAATTTTTAAATCATTCATATTTCATTTGGAATGAAAAAAGTATATTTTTCAAAGGCTATGTCGTAAAATGAAATTCTAGCCAAAAATGCGATTTCCCAGCAGTAACCTTGGAAACGGCGAAAAGTTGAAGAGGGCGGCACTATCATGCCCTAAGGGCGCTTCCACAATACATGCAATTTGCCTTGCTGAGCATTTTGCTCTTTACATTTTGCTCTTGCTTTCTGCGCGCGCAACATGTTTATTAGTCGTCAAAATTATTTAAGTAATTAATTACAAATTAATTACATGTAATTAAGTAGTAATAAATTAATTTGTTTAATGTATAACATTATTACTACTTAATTACATATAATTAATTAGTAATCAATTACTTAATTAATTTTGACGACTGATAAGTATGTTGCGTGCGCAGAAAGCAAGAGCAAAATGCAAGAGCAAAATGCTCAGCAAGGCAAATTGCATGTATTGTGGAAGCGCCCTAAAAATTGAGTATGCTTCATATATCGGTAGTCCCCACCACCGACCCTCGCCACATCTATTATATCTAAGTATTAAGGCCTAATGGAGCTTCTACAATAAGTACAAGAGTAAGTCCAAGTACAAGTGCAAAGTGTTTGTGGTTGGGTGCGCGCGCATCATGTTGACTTTTATTTTTTAAAGATAATTGATGGTACTTACTCATTATTAGTTAATTAATTGTTAAATTATTAATTAATTACTCATAATTTAATAATTAATTACTATTTATTATCAATTATCTTGAAAAAATAAAAGTCAACAAAAAAAAAACAAAAAATAAAAGTCAAAATCGTGAATGTCGTTCGCGAATGCAAAGCATGAGGTAGAAAAGGACAGAGATGTATGTGTGTCCTTTTCTATCACATGTACCTCGTTCGTTCGTAAGGTAGAACATTTATATATGAATGCCATGGATGGGAAACTCATCCAATTATCGATTTTAGAGAAAATTGAAATTCTTATATTTTCAATTTAAGGGTGCAATCCCATGTAAGCAGAATACGTCGGCCAAAAGCAGAAAATCATGAGAGTGAAAAGGACAACAATATCTACCCATCTATGTCTCAGTCACATGACAATTCGATGTAATGCAAATGATAGAAAATGTAGAATATAACAAACAAAAATTATGCCAAATAACAATTTAGTGTATCAGACCTTATTTTTCATTAAATTTCAATGAGAAATAATTTAGATAAAATTATATTTCGTAAAATTAATTTTTAGAATAAAATTTATTGCGAACTAATAAGATACTGGTGTATATTAATGTGGTCATATATAATTATGTTTATGTAAATTTCTTCAAAATTAAATTTCAAATCTTTAATAAATTCAACATTTTTAAATTACGTACATTATTACCTATAAAAAAAACAGAAATTACGTCAAATTATTATTCTACTAAAGAAAATTTCGTATTAATAAACATTTACATATTTTAAAATTAGGTTTATTATCAATTAGTTTACAAAATTATTATTATAAATATTTATTCTAAAAAAATGGTTTTATTTTGAACTACATTTAAATTGAATTTACTATATAGAACGAGGAAGTTGAAACGCTTAAAAATTAGGTTATATAAATAAGGAAAGTGACACAAATTATAGTAATTTAAAAGTATATAACATTACAATTCTCTATAAATATTATTTGTTTACACTCATATTATATTAAATGTCACTTCTAAAGTATTGCACTTCGTTCAATTTACAATTCGTTTCAAAATAAATTAGTGGAAGTTGCAACTCATCAATTGTGAATTCGACTTTATAGTTATTATACTCATTTCATTCCGGAGAAAAGGCCTGCATCCCGTCCCATGTCAGCGTTTTGTCACTAGACTATGAGTGTGAGTGAGATGAAGATATATATTTGATATATTTGCACTCATGGTCTAGTTACAAAACGCAACGCAAAACGCTGCCATAAGGCCGGCGTCCCATGACAGCGTTTTAACGTGCGTTTTGTCACTAGACCATGAGTGTGGGAGAGATGCAGATATATGTTTGGTATATTTGCACTTATGACCTAGTTACAAAACGCAACGCAAAACGCTGCCATGGGACTGCAGCCTAAGACTACACCCTGAAGCTGAATCTCCAATGTGAAGTTAAAGCGTGACGCGACTGCAACCGGTTTTGCATGCACATGCATGAGCTCGTGTGACTGCTCCTTAAGCTAACAACGCTGGCAGAAGTGTGCTGTGCAAGTACCTTAATTCACATTTACATTTAAGGTACTTGCACAGCTCGCTGCTGCCCGCACAGGCAGCCTCCCACCACGCTGAAAACGTACAAGAGTAAGAGAGACAGAAAATTCAAATTTCAATCCTATGATAGTAATCCTATGTAAGCAGAAAGCGTGAACCGAAAGCAGTATTCCTTGACTGCAAAAGAGATAGTTAGGTTTCCATGGTAACTGACAAGAGTAAGGGAGATAGCCAACACGCTTTGTCTCTCTCACTCTCATGGCAATCTGCATGCACTGGCCGTGCATGCAGAGCTGTGACCGCTCCCTTAGGCTCTCTTGGTTGTAAAAGTTCTATTGCGTGATATTGTTCTCCAATGTTAAAAGGCGAATTTTTGTGTCTTTTATTCTCATGTTTTGCTAAACAAACTGGTAGTTTATTACAAGCACGATACACAAACTACAAATATTAAAAATTGTGAATATTTTTTTGAAAATACTCAGATAACTGATTTTGAATAGCGTTTACGCAGTGATTCATCCATTTTGAATTCCCATGTGACTATGTGAAATGAACAATTTAATAAAATTGTTTAGTGTGTTATGTTATTTATCGAGATGAAAAACGATTTATAGTTGATTATACAATAAGTGGAAACTGTTTTCAAACTAGTTAGTGAAACTGTTTTACAATGTGAATTAAGATGAACTATTAGTGGTTTCTTGAGGCAATGAACAATCTATAATTTTTAAGTGATTATATATTTTAAGAGATTAAGTTGATTCATTTTTAAGGCCTTTAAGACAAAAAACAATCTATAATTTTTAAGTGATTCTATACATTAAGTTAATTTATTTATAAGGCTTTTTAGACAAAAACAATCTATAATTTTTAAGTGATTATACGTGACGTTCCTTTTTTAAGGCGTATTGGTGATAGCATTTAACTGAATGATTTTCGAATATCTCTCAAGAAATATCTATTCATTAAGGTATAATTGAAATTATAATATAATGCCGTTTTTTGTGTACACATTATGTAGACAAGTGTTTACATAAGTGCGACATTGATTAAAAAATTTGTCCTAAAACGAAGCAATGCAAAATGTGCAAAACTGAATACAATATATTTTATTACTACCTATTGCGCTATCTAACTATCCATTGTCCGAATGTCTATCAAGTTATTAATATATAATAATAAAAGATAATTTTAATAAGATTTTATGTTATGTTTTTTTTTCTTTTACGATTTTTCATATTTTGCATCGTTATAGGAACTAAACATTGAGTTCTTTACTACCATTTTAAAATATAAATTTTTTAGTTACAGATGCCACCTCCAGCTATTGTAGACATTGATACTGCTGTAAAAACAGTATGCTTATTTGCAGAAATTTTGTCAAATGGAATAATACCTGCGTATTCACATATTTTTTACAAAAACGTGAGTAAGGCATTGGACGGAAAATGGACTGCACATAATGTGTATATCAATTTTAAAAATAACAGAAGAGGACTTCGCACCAAAGTTTTTGAAAGTTTAGGTATAAAAGAACAAGTGATTTTGGACGCATCTGCAAAAAATGATGGAAAAAAAGCAATAGATGACTATACATCTACCGAAGATGAACTTTCTCATGATGAGGGTTCCGAATTTGAAATGCCGATTATTTCAAATTTTGACAAAGGTAACATTTTCGATGTCAAAATTGAAAATCATCTATGGGAGAAGATAAAACCGGTTTCTCGTGAGTACAAATCGAGGGTGTATCAGGTATTAAAACCTGGAGAGTGGACTGACGTGTTTGCCGATGCATTTTTATTGCAATATAGGTTACCTTGCGCATTTTCTTTCAAGTTCGCTAAGGTCTCCAAAGATACTCATGGATTATTCTTGCACATTTATGGAAAATGTAAAAGCAGTAAATGTGGAAACATATTACATGCAATTTCCGAAGATGAGCCAATTCAAGGTGCCGACTTATGGTTAAAAGTGAAATGCCGGGACACCAGATTGGATAACCATGAGTCTATTCAAAGGCAACTCCGCAATAAAAAGCGACGGGATGTAGGTGAAAAAGTTTGTAGAGAAGGAGCAGCAAACTGCAGAAGGAATCTTGCCAGAGAAGCAGTGGAGTTAGGAGATTTAAATGCTCCTACACTACCAAAAAATGATGTTCTGCGTAAGCTTTTACAGGAATGCAGAGATAATGAATTGGGAGTAAATAAGAAAGATGGAAATAATCCGGTCGAAATTTTAACTAAATTAAAATACACACCTCCATATGTAGGTTCCATCAGCTTTGTCGGTGCTGATGCATTTCAGTTGCACTATTTATTACCAGAGCAGATATTTTTAGCCAAAGAATATTTTAGGTTTATGCAAAATGAATCTTGCGTTTGCTTGGACAGCACCTCTAGTTTGGTTAAACCAGTAACGGTGATGAAGGATGTAAAAGCACCAGCAATATTTTTATTCGAAGTTGTAATAAATTTTAAGAAAACAAATATTTCAATAGTGCAAATGTTGTCTGCTGCATTAGACACAAACACAATATTGTTTTGGTTGAATACGTGGCTAACGAAGATCGGCATCGTTCCTAAGCAGGCTGTTTGTGATTATTCATATGCTCTGTTGGGAGGCATGTGTTTATCATTTAATCGGCAAAACCTGAATGATTATCTACGAGAATGCTTCTTGGCTGTAAGTCAAAGTCAAAGTAATGATCGACCAGCGACAACGTTTATAAGAGTAGATGTGGCACATTTCATAGCCATATTCTGCAGACTTAAATGTTTTAGTAAGGAGAATTCAGCAATTAAAGACTTTTATCTACGATGCATTGCCTTAATGGTGTCAACCACAAATTTTGATAAATTCGAGGAAATTTTAACTTTAACACTAATAGTCTCATCACATAGGTACGATGGCGACATAATTGGATCATGTCAACCGTCGATAGCTGAAAAATCGAGATTGCAATTATTAGACCTTATTGCAAGCGAAAAACATAATGCAATGAAATTGATTATTGATGAAGATAGTGATGAATTTAAAAATATAACAAAAAAATTAGAATCCAGTGGTTTGGATTTGGATTTTGAACGTTCCCTAGGTGAAAGCATTGTTGAAGATTTGAACATTTTGAAATGGATAAAGAAAATTCAAACTACTGCTAAAAAGGGTGAAAATACTGTCCATTCAAGAGTCAACGCTTATTTTATGCCACACTTCTTTGGCCACTTAATTGAAAAGGCGAAAGAATTCGCTTTATGGACTGCTGTGATGAGTACGCATTTTCAAACCAAGTGTGTAAGAGCTACAAGTTGCTATGTGGAAGGAGATTTTGGAGAATTAAAAAATAATGTTATTAATGGTGTTTTGGGAAGACTTAGAGTTGATAAATTTTACAAAATTCATTTTAAAGCGCTCAAAGGTCAAACGCTGATAGCAACTACAGCAATTACAAAAGCATTTGTTTCTCAAATGGAAAAATCTCAGGAAACTGTCAATAAAACTGATGAAAACCCAAGTAGTAGTGATGAAAATAAAATAGTTGATAATGAAACCAGCTTTACTAAAATGTTTGGTCACGACAGCCAAATTCCTGCACACAGCACGGAATTGAATATTAAAATTAATTCCGAAGAATTTGAAACTCCATTGAAAGATCTCTTTTATAGTGAAAACTGGAGGAATCAGGGGGAAGATATTTCCAAGGAAGAATTTAATGAAAATGTTGATGATGATACAGATTCCAGTTTGAAGGAAATAAAAAATTCTTGTACCAACACACCAAGAAAAACAGTAGTGATTTCTTCCATGGCTAACAAGGCAATTCTGCAAGAACCAGAAATAAAAATTTTACAAAATGGAAACAAATTTACTGAACCCTTGATTATTAATAATCAAAAATATATCATTACAAATACGTGTGGATTCGATTCAATAATTGAAATATTAACAACGAGTGCTGAGGAGTCAAAAGATTATTTTGAGCATTGTAAAAAATCAATAAATGCAACTTGCAATTTTATTTCAATTTTGGTTGAGAATAAAAAGAATGATTGTATTTATCTGAAAAGGTGTTCCATTTTGAAAGAATTTAAGGATCCCTCAAGACAACATAATAATGAGCAAACGACAATGGTAATAAATTCATTGGAGGATGTTAAAACAGTTAGCTGCTTCTCTAATATCTTGGATATGTGGTCGTATATTATGATCCATGAACCCAGTGCACTCCGAATTTCTAAATGCTTATGTGGATACGAAAGTATTGAAGAAATTTCATTTTTACGGATAGATCACAAAAACATACTCGATAAGGGTTTCAAGACTCTCTCAAGTAGCATACTCTCAGAAGGAACTTGCATTCAAGGATGTTTAAATAATGATTGTAACTCTCTTTCCCAATCAGTAGAATTAAAATACAACTCTCATATAATAATTGAAACCGATGTCAGAGACGCAGTAGATTTAGGAAAATCGATAACTTGCAAAGTTAACGATTTTCCAACTTTTTTAACTTTGAATGAAAAAAATTACAGGTAATACATTGGTTATCTTAATAATAGTTATTCAATCTAGAGCATAATATTATTTGCTTTTTCATAAATTTTAACTATGTAAAACTTTTTTATTTATAGATTAATTGGCATTGTCGTTTACACAACAGCCCATTACATCGCTTTATGCAGAAGAAAGAATGGAAATTGGGAAATTCATAACGACTTAGCAAAAGATGTTGAACGTTTCAATCAAGAAGACTTTAACATTCAATACAGTCCATCAGCTGTAATATATGTTAATGATCAAATACACAATTTTGAAGATTATGAGTTGACGTTAAACAATATTTTTTTCGACGGAAACCTTAAAGATGAAAATGAAAATGATTTGTTGAGAACAAAAAACCTAAACGTTATAAATTTTGAGCAACCGGATTCTGTTTTAAAAGAGAGTGAAAATTGGCGAAATAAGCTAGAAAAAGAAGATAAGTTAATAAATGAAACTATAAAAACGACTTTGGATAAACAAACAAATAAGAAGCGAAAGAAAGCAGATGAAATGATTCAAAGAAAACCGTCAAAATATTTTAAATCGTGCCCAGACATTCACGTTCGGCAAACGGACGTTGCGTTAAGAAAAAAAGGAAGATTATCCATAAGATTATTGCAAAATGGAAGTAAATTTTATAAGCCAATTGAAATGTACAAGGAAAAGTACATTATTGCCAACACGTGTTCCTTTGATACAATTATACAAATTTTAGCAGTAGCTACTGAAGATTCACCGATATATCTTCAGCAAATTAAGAAATCTAAGAACAGGACTTCTCAATTCATTTTGTCATTCCTTGAATCTATGAAAATGAATATCATATACATTGAAAGATGCGCAATTTTAAAAAACTTTCAACATCCAGACAGTCTGAAAACAAAATTTATAAACATAGGTGTAAAATCACCAAATATGTTACATTCAGTAAATTGTTCATCCAAAATTTTAGATATGTGGTCGTACATTATGAACAATGAACCCAGTGCATTCCGAATTTCAAATTGCTTGTGTGGCTACGAAAGGATTGAAGAAATTCAATTTTTACAAATAGACCACAAGACTGTTCTTGAGAAGGGCTTTCAACAATTACAATACTGTTTAGTAAATGAAGGAATTGTCAACAAAAAATGTCGCAGTGACAAATGCGATCTTCTTACACGTTCAGTAACAATAAAATACAACTTCCACATTATCATTGATACTGAAATCATGGAAAGTAAAGATGTAACAAAATTGAGAAATTGCAAAGTGAATTACTTTCCAATTTATTTAACATTACGAGAAGAAACTTACAGGTATAAATTGAATATAAACTTATACTATTATAGTATTTTTAACAATAACACATACACGGAAAAAATTTCGGTGCATTGGTTGCGCTGCCTACAGTACACTTGTTGAACTAATATTCAAAGCCATATGCTACCCCGATCCCGTGCGTCACATGCGAAAAACAATATGTCTGTTCAAGGGGTAAAAGTTGTCTTGGCTACTAATACAGTGGATGCACCTTAAGGTTCATATGATGCACCGAAATTTTTTCCGTGTAAACATACACAGTTTTTACTCCATAAAATTTTTATTGTTTCCAGATTGACCGGGATAATACATTGCAATGAAGAAAAGCATTACATAGCACTCTGTAGGAGAATAAATGGAAATTGGGAAAGGCACAATAATTTGGAGAAGAAAATCCATCCCTTCACTGCAACAGATTATAATACGCAATACCTACCTTCGGCAGTTATATACATAAAGGTATAAAGGATTATGAAATAATCGTCAGAAAAAGTTAAACAAGCTTATGTAATAAGCTTCTATAAAAGCATAAAAAAACAATTCAACAAACGTTAAAGAAATTTTTTTTTATAATGTACAAATGAATAAATATATATACAATGAATGAATAATATATTAATAAAACAATGAAGTGATATTTAACATATTATTAAAAAATAGTTCAAATAAAAATATCAATATTTTGAAGTTCATTGAAAAAACCTTTCTTTTCTTATTTAAATATAATGCATCTTACTACTGGAAAGAAATGAAATATATTTTGTGAGATATGATATGAATTATATCATATCATTTCATATTGTCATATTGAAATAACGCAATAAAATAATTAAAAATCAAAATAGCAATGTAGAAAAATGTTTGAATAAAAGAACTTCCCACACAGCACAATATATTGCTGTAAGCTTACTTCAAGCTTTCATGTAATTTTTTTAATCTAACCCTGTAATCTGCAGGTAATGCCGAGGTAATATAAAAATGTTCGGCATACAGTAAGCTAACACAGTAAAGCCATGGTAAACTTACATGGCAAGGTCACTGTTAGGTTACAGTGAGCTTACACAATAAGTTTTCAAAGGTATCAATAAATAATTTTTTAAAAAATAATTATGCGCATTAGCTCCCTGGCGGATTCGTTTGACCGTGATTGAACTGCCAGCGGTCCACTTACGGTTCACTTCCCAAGTAGCACGTAACATTACTGTAATGTCACTGTAATGTTACATGTAATGTTAGTAATATTACAATGTAACATTACAGTGACATTACAGCAATATTAAAATGTCCGCCCCAAGTTAATATTACAAGTAACCCTACTGAAAATCCCTGTACAAGATCTTGTACAATTTCTTGTGCAGGATCAACAACTGAACTTGTACAAGTTCTGGTCAGTTCCTGTACAGGAAAATGCATACGAATTTGGAACAAGTTCATGTGTGAGATCTTGTACAAGAAAGAAACTTGTACAAGAAAATGGACATGATCTTGTGCATATTCTTGTACAATTTCATGTATACTTTACTTGTACATGAACATGTTACAGTGATCTTACCGTGTAAGCTTACCATGATTGAACCATGTAAGTTTACCATGGCATCGCTGTGTAAGCTTACTGTATGGCGGACATTTTTATATTAAATCGACCTTACCTGAAGCTTATAGGGTTAGCTTACAAAAATCACATCTATAAGCTTGAGGTAAGCTTACAGCAATATATTTTGCTGTGTGGGATATAATAAAAATTTTTAAATTAAAAAATGTTATCAATAATTTTTTCAACAACAACAACAAATTCCTTAAATTCAAGCGCAAGAATGAGGCATTTAGCATATAAAAACTTAAAGATTAAACGAAAAAAATTATAATGCTTATATAAAAAATAAATTAAACATTCAAGTAATTTGAGCCACCTATCCATCACTATCAAACGATTTTAAACAACTATAAATCACTATCAAACGATTTTAAACAACTATCAATCACTATCAAACGATTTCAGCCAACTATCAATCACTATAAAGCGATTTCAGCTAACTATCAATCACTATCAAACGATTTTAAACAACTATCAATTCCTATCAAACGTTTAGAACAAACTATCAATCACTATCAAACGATTTTAAACAACTATCAATCACTATCAAACGATTTTAGCCAACTATCAATCACTATCAAACGATTTCAGCCAACT
This sequence comes from Leptopilina boulardi, assembly GCF_019393585.1. Lineage (NCBI taxonomy): Eukaryota > Metazoa > Arthropoda > Insecta > Hymenoptera > Figitidae > Leptopilina > Leptopilina boulardi. Next base: position 3,791,554 of record NW_026137932.1, on the reverse strand, counting down.
ATCAATCACTATAATGCGATTTCAGCTAACTATCAATCACTATCAAACGATTTTAAACAACTATCAATTACTATCAAACGTTTTGAACCAACTATCAATCACTATCAAACGATTTTAAACAACTATCAATCACTATCAAACGATTTTAGCCAACTATCAATCACTATCACACGATTTTAAACAACTATCAATCACTATCAAACGTTTTTAGCCAACTATCAATAACTATCAAACGATTTCAGCCAACTATCAATTACTATCAAACGATTTTAGCCAACTATCAATCACTATCAAACGATTTCAGACAACTCTCAATTACTATAAAACGATTTTAAACAACTACAATCACTATCAAACGGTTTTAGCCAACTATCAATCACTATCAAACGATTTTAAACAACTATCAATCAGTATCAAACGTTTTTAGCCAACTACAATCACTATCAAACGATTTTAAACAACTAACAATCACTATCAAACGATTTCAGACAACTCTCAATTACCATCAAATGATTTTAAACAACTACAATCACTATCAAACGGTTTTAGCCAACTATAAATCACTATCAAACGATTTTAAACAACTATCAATCAGTATCAAACCATTTTAAACAACTATCAATCACTATCAAACGATTTTAGCCAACTATCAATCACTATCAAACGATTTTAAACAACTATCAATTACTATCAAACGATTTTAGCCAACTATCAATCACTATCAAACGATTTTAAACAACTATCAATCACTATCAAACGATTTTAAACAACTATCAATCACTATCAAACGATTTTAAACAATTATCAATTACTATCAAACGATTTTAGCCAACTATCAATCACTATCAAACGATTTTAAACAACTATCAATCACTATCAAACGATTTCAGCCAACTATCAATCACTACCAAACGATTTTAAACAATTATCAATTACTATCAAACGATTTTAGCCAACTATCAATCACTATCAAACGATTTTAAACAACTATCAATCAGTATCAAACGTTTTTAGCCAACTACAATCACTATCAAACGATTTTAAACAACTAACAATCACTATCAAACGATTTCAGACAACTCTCAATTACCATCAAATGATTTTAAACAACTACAATCACTATCAAACGGTTTTAGCCAACTATAAATCACTATCAAACGATTTTAAACAACTATCAATCAGTATCAAACCATTTTAAACAACTATCAATCACTATCAAACGATTTTAGCCAACTATCAATCACTATCAAACGATTTTAAACAACTATCAATTACTATCAAACGATTTTAGCCAACTATCAATCACTATCAAACGATTTTAAACAACTATCAATCACTATCAAACGATTTTAAACAATTATCAATTACTATCAAACGATTTTAGCCAACTATCAACTACTATCAAACGTTTTTAGCCAACTACAATCACTATCATACGATTTTAAACAACTAGGGTAAATGCACTAATTGCGGCGCGATTCGAGTCAAAACATCTTTGAAATAGAAAATTCGACATTTCTATTGTATAAACTCAATTTAAGACTTATTAATAACTATAAGCTTATGTTGTTTAGATATTAAAAAAATTTTAGCTTTATAAAAATCGATTATTTAAACAAATATGAGAAGTTAAAATTAATACCGTAATTTTCTATTGCGGCGCGTTTGTATCAGTTTCAGTGTATTAATTTCGGTGACCAAAATTACATGTATTTTGAAGATATTTCTCCCACCGAAATTGGAACCAATGGAAATCTTAAAAATGTTTCAATTGCGGCGCGGAAAAAATTTGATCTCAAATAATTAAATTAACAATAGTTTAAATATGCATCTTTATAAGCAATTGTATCAAAAAAAGATTAAAATAATTTTTTTCTATCATTTTGCAACAGTTATATTAAATATAATAGTAGTAATAGTTATTTTTTATGAACGCGCCGTAATTGGTGCACTCGCCGTAATTGGTACACTTACCCTATCAATCAGTATCAAACGTTTTTAGCTAACTATCAATCACTATCAAACGATTCCAGCCAACTATCAATTACTATCAAACGATTTTATCCAACTATCAATCACTATCACACGATTTTAAACAACTATCAATCACTATCAAACGATTTTAAACAACTATCAATCACTATCAAACGATTTCAGCCAACTATCAATCACTACCAAACGATTTTAAACAATTATCAATTACTATCAAACGATTTTAGCCAACTATCAATCACTATCAAACGATTTTAAACAACTATCAATCAGTATCAAACGTTTTTAGCCAACTACAATCACTATCAAACGATTTTAAACAACTAACAATCACTATCAAACGATTTCAGACAACTCTCAATTACCATCAAATGATTTTAAACAACTACAATCACTATCAAACGGTTTTAGCCAACTATAAATCACTATCAAACGATTTTAAACAACTATCAATCAGTATCAAACCATTTTAAACAACTATCAATCACTATCAAACGATTTTAGCCAACTATCAATCACTATCAAACGATTTTAAACAACTATCAATTACTATCAAACGATTTTAGCCAACTATCAATCACTATCAAACGATTTTAAACAACTATCAATCACTATCAAACGATTTTAAACAACTATCAATCACTATCAAACGATTTTAAACAATTATCAATTACTATCAAACGATTTTAGCCAACTATCAATCACTATCAAACGATTTTAAACAACTATCAATCACTATCAAACGATTTCAGCCAACTATCAATCACTACCAAACGATTTTAAACAATTATCAATTACTATCAAACGATTTTAGCCAACTATCAATCACTATCAAACGATTTTAAACAACTATCAATCAGTATCAAACGTTTTTAGCCAACTACAATCACTATCAAACGATTTTAAACAACTAACAATCACTATCAAACGATTTCAGACAACTCTCAATTACCATCAAATGATTTTAAACAACTACAATCACTATCAAACGGTTTTAGCCAACTATAAATCACTATCAAACGATTTTAAACAACTATCAATCAGTATCAAACCATTTTAAACAACTATCAATCACTATCAAACGATTTTAGCCAACTATCAATCACTATCAAACGATTTTAAACAACTATCAATTACTATCAAACGATTTTAGCCAACTATCAATCACTATCAAACGATTTTAAACAACTATCAATCACTATCAAACGATTTTAAACAATTATCAATTACTATCAAACGATTTTAGCCAACTATCAACTACTATCAAACGTTTTTAGCCAACTACAATCACTATCATACGATTTTAAACAACTAGGGTAAATGCACTAATTGCGGCGCGATTCGAGTCAAAACATCTTTGAAATAGAAAATTCGACATTTCTATTGTATAAACTCAATTTAAGACTTATTAATAACTATAAGCTTATGTTGTTTAGATATTAAAAAAATTTTAGCTTTATAAAAATCGATTATTTAAACAAATATGAGAAGTTAAAATTAATACCGTAATTTTCTATTGCGGCGCGTTTGTATCAGTTTCAGTGTATTAATTTCGGTGACCAAAATTACATGTATTTTGAAGATATTTCTCCCACCGAAATTGGAACCAATGGAAATCTTAAAAATGTTTCAATTGCGGCGCGGAAAAAATTTGATCTCAAATAATTAAATTAACAATAGTTTAAATATGCATCTTTATAAGCAATTGTATCAAAAAAAGATTAAAATAATTTTTTTCTATCATTTTGCAACAGTTATATTAAATATAATAGTAGTAATAGTTATTTTTTATGAACGCGCCGTAATTGGTGCACTCGCCGTAATTGGTACACTTACCCTATCAATCAGTATCAAACGTTTTTAGCTAACTATCAATCACTATCAAACGATTCCAGCCAACTATCAATTACTATCAAACGATTTTATCCAACTATCAATCACTATCACACGATTTTAAACAACTATCAATTACTATCAAACATCCAACTATCGATTAGATTAAAAAAATTTTGGTGTATTCGAAGTGTTTGAGTTACGCACCCTGTTGTTGATTAATTAAGCCTTTTGGAATAATTTGTTTTAATAATTTTGAAAGGCGATAATTTAATTTTATGATATATAAACAAAAATTCGAAATATTGCATTTTGTTTGTATTATTGAATAGGATAATCTGTTTCTGTTATTTGAATATGCCGCGAGAGAATGTTTTGCGCATGCGCATATGGTGGAATGTGAGATGGATAAATGTTTTTAATAATGTTAATATTTAATATTATTTCAACTATCAAACGTACAGAATTGACTATCAATCACTATCAAACAACCAACAAACGTTTACAAATGAAAAATTAGTGTTTTATTGAAATTGGGGTGCAGTGTGAAAATAGCACCGCAATATTTGATTGTTGTTTATTTTTTCTATTTTTTACTATCAAACGTTAAATATCAACTATCAAACACTATCAAACGACCAACAAACGTTTTAAAGAAAAAAAAGTTGATTGTGATAAAGTTGTGGTGCTAACTTCACGGACATGGTCCCGATTCATTCGTTAGAAAGAAGCATATAACCTAACCTACAAAAATCAAAAAGAAATACCAAAGAACTTGATAGAATTTTCATTTAAACATTGTATTAAAGTGGAAATAAGAAATTGCAAAGGTTATTTTCAATAGGATTTGATAGAATTTTCATTAAATAGTTGTATAAAAATATAGAAGCAATTATTTCAATAATTCGCTTTTGATAGAATTTGATAAAATTATAGACTATCTATTAAACTTGATAGAATCTTAAAGTGCTTTCTTGTTTAAATTTAAAATAATATATTTAATAAAATTTCAAAAAAAAATTCATTATAATAATTAACAACGTGTATACAGAGTGACATTTATAGGTTATGTTTGTAACAGACGTAAAATACGTAGAAAACACAAGACGTAAATTACTAGGTAATATATAATATACATGTATAGAAAACTACGTAATATTACGTCAAGCAATTTATGTTCCGAACCCTGCTAACGTGTATGTATATTATGCAGAATAACAAATATACAACGTATATAAAATATTTTAAATGACTAGCAAAAATGAAGCAGTGCTAAATGCGCGATTCTTTTCTATATTATTGCATTGTACATATAATTAAATAATTATCAGATTTTTTTTATACTATATTAGTATAATTGCAATAATTAAAAATCTCACTGATACTACAATTATTCTTTCTGATGAATGTTTTCACAAAAAGAACATTGATTTGGTCAAAAAAATTTAAGATTAAACAATTATCCAGATGAGTTTATCAAAAAACACGTCACTAAAACAATTTTTTAGAAATTAAAAACAAAAATTCATCAAAAATAAATAATAATGGCAATAATGATAATAATAATAATGACAATAACAATATAGAAAAAAATGTAGTATTTCCGTATTATGGACAAATATCAGAAAACATAAAAAGATTACTTAAGGCCAGGTCCAAGTCGAGTCATCTGTTCCTTTGAAGTTTCAATGGAACAGCTGACACGACTTGGACCTGGCCTTAAGAAATTAATTAACTATAATAATTTCCGTATTCATTCATTCATTCCGTCTGTCCACACTTGAAGTTAGTCGTATTTTGTTCCTTTTGTTTTTCTAAAATTTTGACAATTCTTGATTTCGTAATATTTTATAGTCAACGCTACGGATATTTTTATTCATCGTCATTAATTAAGTCATATTACTAAGTGACAGTTTAAAGTAAAAAAAAAAAATATTGTTCATTGTGTGCAGCACCAGTATATTTCCTACTTGGTATTTATAGAAAAAAAAGTTTCAATTATGATATAATTTTTATTATTATTTATAAATTTATTATATTATATATATGGGGGAAAATTCCTGAAGTGAACCGATATAAAAAAGAAAGTTTTTGGATCGGGCTAAAATTTTTCCTAAATTTAGTACTATGGGTGAGTACTTCACACACCAAATATTATTAAGTTTTATCAAAAACTGTAGATTGGGGAGGGGGTTGTAGTTTTCAGTCAAGCGTCAATATTGAGTTTTTCTAATAATGGTAGCTATTATATACAGAAATGAAAAAAATTTTGACATATATGTTTTCGAAAGGTTTTTTCCTGCTCTTTCGAATGGTTTTAAAAGTTTTTGAAAAAATTCAAAATTTGACCCGTTTTTTTGAAAATTAAAAATATTTTTGACTGAATAATCTCAAAATCGGCATTTTTTTTGAAATTTTTTTTTTTGAAATAAAGCTTAAAATATGTACTTTTAGTAAAAAAATTTTGGAAATGTCCTTTTTTTGTTTTCCAGATATAAATAAATTTATTAACAAAAATTATTAAAAAATGAAATATTTCACAAAGGAATAAGTTTAAGGTAACTCTGAGATTAATATTTCAAAGCTTATGAAATTCCACATCTAATGAGCTATGTGTGAAGTATTTTGAATTAACAGGTTAGTAATAAATAATTATCAACGACTGCATGTTGAGCCAAATCTAAATAAACGATTATTTGCTGAAATGTTTTTTTTTATTAAAAAAGAAGGATATAATAGTTTAAATAAAATGACAGATTTAAAAAATTTTGATAAGTCGTATGAAATAATTTTGAATTTTATTTCTAACAATTTGAAATGATAAAATTGCTTATTATCGTTATTCTCTATTTCTCGTATAATTGTTTTTGTTCTGTTCGATTTGCAAATTTATTGTAAGGAGTTGATAATGTTTTGGAGTTCAATTTCAAAATTGACATTGCAAACAACACACATTTTATTTTATTTATTGATTTTATTTTATTATGTTTTAGTAATTATTGTTATTATTTATTTAATTATTTATTGTTTGTTTGTTTATTTATTTATTAATTTTTTAAAAATGGATTCATTTAATTGATACGTTTTTATAATTTTAATTTTTCTTTCGATTATTTAAATTTTAAAAATTAATAATTTATTTTATTTAATTAATTTTATAGTAAATTCAATTTATTTAATTTTAGATCTAAACTCTATGTTTTTCCAATGTTATAGGGTTGTTTTTATTTAATTTGACACCAAAATGACTTTAACTCTATATGACTTGAAATCTGTTTTAATTTGGTAGATTATTGAAATTTAATTTATTATTGTAGTTTATTTTATTTTTATTATTTATTGTATTTGTTTATTGATGATATTTTATGGTAATTTGATAGATTCTCTGAAGAGGAAATCATTTAGATTTTGATACGTTGGAGAAAAACTTTTATTAAAATAACAATGGTCCGAATGTTATCGTTTTAATCATACAAAACCTTCTAATTTAAAAATTAAAATACTATTATTAATAATATCCGCTGGAAGAACAGACACTATGTTTTTTAAGAAAAAAAATTATTAATTTAAGAAAATTATTTATTTATATAATACATATGTATGATCAAAAATTTTTTTTAAATCGCTTCTATGAAATTTTTTAAAAATGATACGATATTTAAATGAATCGTGGTTTATATTCTTCAGAAAATAATTATTAAAAAAAAAATTAAATTAAAATGTGTTAAATTTATAACAGAATCAAGCTACATTTAAGTTTACAATTTTTAACTTCATATAATTTTTATTTAAAATATATACAATATTAATTTCAAATATTGTTCAAATTTTTTTGAAATACACATAATCTTTAAAAAAAATTAAGGAAAGATATGTTAAATGTTTCTTACATTATATTTGAACAATATTTGAAATTAATATTGTATATATTTTAAATAAAAATTATATGAAGTTAAAAATTGTAAACTTAAATGTAGCTTGATTTTTACCTTCTATATATTGCTACATCCGGTGTAATAAGACCCGAGTAGAAAGAATGTGATGATTAAGAATATAACAACCCTACTGAAAATTCTCATATAGAATCTTATATAGGATCTCACATAAATTCATATATTAAAATCCCCATAAAATCCTATGTGTCATGTAAGAAACTATATAGGATCCTATGAAAAATCATATAGGAAATTGAGACATGATTTGAAGTAGGATTCGATGTAAATTCTTATAAACGTATTCTTAGGTAATAAATTATGTAAATTCCTATGTGAAATCCTACAATTTTTTCTGGTCACATTTTTTCTTTCAATTTCTTATGTCAATTTCCTTCGTGTTTTCTCACTAAAAAACATACCAAAATTCATTGCTCAATCTTTAACCAGAAATTTTCCTATATCAAATCATACATCAAATCTTTTTTCGATTCTTGAATAAAAAATTATTACAAATAATCTGACATGGAATCATATTGAAAATACTCACGTGAGATCATATATATGATTGATTTGAACATAAGAAATTATATAGGATTTCATGTAGATTCTGAAATATTTATATTTAAAATTTCACATAAAATTATATAAAGGAAACAATATAGGATTTTATATAGGAATTTTCAGTTGGCAGACGGCAGTTTATAAAAATTAAAAATTATTTAATTAAAAATCAAATAATATTACTGCAATTCATCTGAAAAAAAAAGAAATGTGTTTTGCAATACACCTTCTGAGTTAGAGTCTCAGCTTTTGTAGTATTCAAGACTGATCTCAACTGTGAGAAAAAAAATTAGCATCATCTGGCGGCGTAAGGGTGGAACTATGATGATATACATCTATATTTGAATTTCCCATATAATTTCCGACATAATTTCTCATATAATTTCCGACTTGGTATCTTAGATGGACAATTAAAACAATGAAATCCACACATGACATCCCACATAAATTCCTATATGATGAATTCTTACATGAAATCCTATATAGGATCCTGTATAGGATTTTATATATGATCCTACATAAGATTTTACATGGATTTTTATATATATATTTCTGTATGATGAATTCTTACATGAGATCCTATATAGGATCCTATATAGGATTTTATGTAGGATCCTATACAAGATCCTATAGTTCAAAACACTGCTTTCTTAAACGCAATAAAATTAAACGGAAAAAAGTTCATATTTTATAAACAAATTCAATAATTTAATATTAAAGGTTACAAAACAAAATGTTTATTTAGACAATGATTTTAATGGAATAATTTGAAACTTGTTACTCGGGAGTTTTGGAGGATGCTGATTATAAATTTGATATCAACTAATATAGTAAATGACGAATATTATTATTTTGCTAAGAAATTAAAAATTATCCATATAAAAAGAATGAAAACATGTTGAAAAAATTGGAAGAATTATTATTTTGGCTGCATTGTAATTTTTCCATAAAAGAAAAGTTTTAAACTCGTTAAAAAATGCAAAAAAATATTTTTACTTCATTCCGAAGATTATTATTAAATATTGTTGACTTTGGATTTTATGTTTCTTGTAATAAAAATATAGGAACGTGAAAAGATTAAAAAGAATTATTGTTGCCTTGCTCTTTTAAATTTCTTTTTTAAAAAAGTTTTGAAATTGATAAAAAGTTTTTTTAAAAAATTATTTTGCCTAAAGGGGCCGTCCATAAACTACGTTACCTATTTTAGGGGAGGAGAAGGTCTAAAAAGTATGAAAAATTGGTAACGTAGTTTATGGACGGTCCCAAAGTACTTGCAATTATTCGCGATGAGCACGAACCATGCGAAACCTGGCGGTTTTTTGACGAAGCTCTGGAAGAAGTCTCTATTTATGTTTTGCACATGAATCTGTTTTATAAACAATATATTTAAGGAATAATAACTAGTGTCATTTAATAAATCCAGGTAAATTATTTAGAATTAATGTTAAAATTTCATAAATAATAAAAATTGAAACATTATCTGTCAATTAAATAATTAAAATTTAGATATGTTTAGAGTAATTTTTAGGTTATGTCACATTTCAACGCTTACATATTTAAATTTAAATATAAAAACAATTAAATATTATTGTCATTATTAATACTGTTTGCATCAAAATTTTAATACAAATAGTAGATAATTTATATATTGAGTTATAAATTTGTTTGTATAAAAATATCTGATTGACAAATTCATGACAAGTAAAAAAAAGTAGTTGTTAACTCTATATTTAAGATAAAATATAATTTTTAATTAAAATTGTTCAATTAATTATTTTAGATTTTAATACTTTATTAAAATAGTAAAATTCAAACAAATATTAAAAATACCTGACACAACATAACCTAAAAATAATATCTCTTTTGATGTTTGTTAGGTTTCTTTTTATAAATTCACAAACTGTTAACATTAAAAATTAAAGAGAATTTGCGTATTACTTAAAATATCACAAACAATCAAGTATAAAATAAATAACAAAACATTTAACGACACTTATTAAATGTGACACATTGAAATATTTGAGAAGAGACTTCTTCCAGACCACGTGATCTCATCACATGTTCATGATTACAGCGCCTCTATAGGTCGTGCTCATCGCGAATAAAATTAAGTAAATACTTTTTAACGAATTAATATAAGAATTGATTATTATCATAATAATTGATAACTATTAAAGTAATACTAATTCGTTAAAAAATATTTATCTAATTTTATAATTTCCCAACTACTTTAGGCAAAATAATTTTTCAAAAATTTTTAACGATTTCAAAACTTTTGTCGCAAATAAAATTTAAAAGCAAGGCAACAATAATAATATTCTAATCTTTTCAAGTTTCTATACTTTATTACAAGAAACATAAAAATCCAAGGACAATAATAATCCTATTGTTAAGTAATAATTTTTTCAAACTAATCGGAAATTTTATCCTTATTTGATAAATAAAGGCTATAAATAAATAAATAAAAGTTTGTATAAAAAGTTAAATTTATTTACAAAACGACATAAAAATAATTCTATTCGAATTCTATTAATATTAAAATACTTAAGTATATTTCTTAAATAAAGGCAGAGGTGTATCTTTTATAATATTTTGGTTTCAGGAAAATCACATTTATGAATTAAAACTGACAATATTTGCAATTAACCTGATCACTTTTGAATCCTCTTCCGTTTTTTTTTATTTATTTTTTCTTCCTCTCTTGTGTCCTGTTTGTGGATTAATGTCCATCAACATCCTAGAAAAACTAATGTTTCCATTATTTATAAAAAGTAGTTAGTGATGTTTAAAAAAAAAAAAAAATTTCATTTTGAGTTTAATTTTTTGATCATTTTTCTCAGTGCATTTCTTTATGAATCCTAAAAGAGTATTGTTATAAAAGTATTAATTATTATTTACCTTTTAATGAACTCCTTGAATATTATTAAATCAAATTTTTCACTTCACAAAAAAGTGACTTTCACTATTATAGGTATAAAAAAAAATTTCTCACTAGTTGTTGTATGTAGTTAATCTCTTTTCCAGAAAATTATTAACCTTTAAAAAATAAAAAGAATAGAAATAATTTCACATTTTATGTGGAAAAGCATTTCTCCAAATATTATAGGAAGTACTTCCTACTTACATTGAAAAAAATCCATCATATTCTGAAATTTTTCCATATGGTGATAAATAATTTCCAGTTTTATGTGGAAAAAGCTTTTTTCCTACTTTCTTTAGAAATATTGCCCACTTATATTGGAAAAAAATCCATCATTTTCGGAAATTTTTCCAAATATTCTAGATGAATTTCCGTTTTTCTGTGGAATTAGTATTTTTTCTCCTTTTTTCGGATATATTTCCTATTAAACATTCAGAAAACCGTATTTTCCACCTACTTTCGGAAAAATACCCTATTATTTTATTGGAAAAAATTCCGAAATTTTTTACAGTGTACGTATGAACTCATATGGTTTCCTATATAGGATCTCATATAAGAATTCATCATACAGAAATATATATATAAAAATCCATGTAAAATCTTATGTAGGATCATATATAAAATCCTATATAGGATCCTATATAGGATTTCATGTAAGAATTCATCACACGGAGAGACCGCCGGTTGGAAAAATTACTAAAAAGATTTACAAGTAGCGGAAATAAGGTTACTTTGTCATATATTGCTGTAGGAAATCGAAAATTCTATTAGCAGCATACTTAATAAAACCTGTATACTATAGTAAAATTGCACACAAATTGGAATAGAAATTACTATAGTCTACAGCAATGTTTGACAATGTAACCTTATTTCCGCTACTTGTAAATTTTTTTAGTGATTTTTCTAACCGGCGGTCTCTCCGTGCACATAGGAATTTATGTGGGATGTCATGTGTGGATTTCATTGTTTTAATTGTCCATCTAAGATACCAAGTCGGAAATTATATGAGAAATTATATAGGAAATTATATGGGAAATTCAAATATAGATGTATATCATCATAGTTCCACCCTTACGCCGCCAGATGGTGCTAATTTTTTTTCTCACAGTTGAGATCAGTCTTGAATACTATAATAGCTGAGACTCTAACTCAGAAGGTGTATTGCAAAGCACAATTTCTTTTCTTTTCAGATGAATTGCAGTAATATTATTTGATTTTTAATTAAATAATTTTTAATTTTTATAAACTGCTGTCTGCCAACTGAAAATTCCTATATGAAATCCTATATTGTTTCCTTTATATAATTCTATGTGAAATCTTAAATATAAATATTTCAGAATCTACATGAAATTCTATATGATTTCTTATGTTCAAATCAATCATATATATGATTTCACGTGAGGATTTTCAATATGATTTCATGTCAGATTATTTGTAATAATTTTTTATTCAAGAATCGAAAAAAGATTTGATGTATGATTTGAGATAGGAAAATTTCTGGTTAAGGATTGAGCAATGAATTTTGGTATGTTTTTTAGTGAGAAAACACGAAGGAAATTGACATAAGAAATTGAAAGAAAAAATGTGACCAGAAAAAATTGTAGGATTTCACATAGGAATTTACATAATTTATTACCTAAGAATACGTTTATAAGAATTTACATCGAATCCCACTTCAAATCATGTCTCAATTTCCTATATGATTTTTTATAGGATCCTATATAGTTTCTTACATGACACATAGGATTTTATGTGGATTTTAATATATGAATTTATGTGAGATCCTATATAAGATCCTATATGAGAATTTTCAGTAGGGAAGTGCATTTATCTTATACTATAATTAAAATGAATTACATTGTTATAAATTTAACACATTTTAATTTAATTTTTTTTTTAATAATTATTTTCTGAAGAATATAAACCACGATTCATTTAAATATCGGATCATTTTTAAAAAATTTCATAGAAGCGATTTAAAAAAAATTTTTGATCATACATATGTATTATATAAATAAATAATTTTCTTAAATTAATATTACATTCTCATCATAATGAGAAGGTATTACATTTGGGCGATTTTGAACCTTCTCTAATTCCAGTGAATCTCGACGTTTTGAGACTTTCTGATGCCGAAAAAATGGGTCTTAAAAAAATGTTTGTCTGTATGTATGTCTGTATGTATGTATGTATGTATGTCTGTAGACAAATTTTGTCCGACGATAACTCGAACAAATTTTAATGAATCGACTTCAAATTTGGTATACACTTTAAGTGTACCAAAATCTCGCCTGAGTTCGTTGGCCAGATGATTTTGTCAAAAATCAACAAAATTATTCAAATTTTGAGTTTTTAAAAATTTCAAAAATTCGCATTTTTCAAAAAAAAAAATTTTTCAATTTTTTTTCGAAAATTACGACTAAAAATAAACACTTTTTTCCTTTGACAATTTTTAATAGCGATTAAAACAAAAAAGTTATACCTCTTTTTTTTAAAAAAGTACAAAAAAAGAAAAAAACGGATGAAAAATGAGTAAAATGCAGGGCAAAATTACTTTATTTTGAGAAAATATGAGCAACTATGTATTATCTCTGTTTAAACCACCTTAAATTAACACAAATTACAGTAACTTACTTATAAAATTATAAATTTGTTTTTTTAATTTTTTTTTTTTATAAGTCCAACCATTGTTATCCATTTCCAAACATTGCAATTGTTTTATAAAAAATCCTTTATTCCAAAATAGTTTATATTGCGCTGTTTATACGAGATTTTCTTATGTTTTCGGTTACTAACTCCCTGAATCCGAATTTGAGTCAGATTAAAAAATTTCAAAATGGTGGACCCAGTATGGCAGAATAATTTTAAATTGATTTCTTTCGTTTAAAATTTTGTACTCGGGAGTTTTTGGGGTCGCTGAATCCAAATTTGAGGTAAAATTTAAAAAATTCAAAATTGCAAACCAATATGGAGGAAATTGTAAAATTGCTTCGATTTGTTCAAAATTCGGTACTGGTGGATTTTTGGCGTCTATGAATCCAAATTTAGTATCTGTTAAATCTATCCCCAAATTTGATTCATCGACCCCAAAAACCCCCTAGCACCGAATTTTGCATGAATGGAATCAATTCTAAATTTTTCCGTCGTATGGGTAGCCATATTAGGTCCGCTATTTTAGATTTTTTTAAATCTGACCTTTTTGGATTCAATGACCCCAAAAACTTTTAATACAATTATATGATATTTCTGTGGAAACTTTTTTTTGGACCGTTTTGAGCCCACAAACGATTTTTATGCTAGATTGCTTCTATTTGTAGAATTCCAATTCTAATTTTATATTAAAAAATCGTAATTTTACTTTAGAACTAATATGACATACTTAAAGAAAATAAAAAAAGAAAATAAAAACACATTTATTGACCTATTTTCAAGGCAATTTTCGTTGAAATACATATATCATAAATTTCTAATTAAAATTCTATGTACAATCTTTTATCTAACATAACTAATCAGGAAAGAAATGATTATTAAATGCACCGTCTAGTGAATCAGGAATTTTAAGAATGCGGATTCATTATTTTAACTTTTTGAATTGGAATGTAAGATTTTAAATAAAAATTCATTTCAATGAATAATTTCCTATTAATAAAAAATGTATTGCATCTGTTCAGACAATTTTGAATTGTATCGAAAAATTTTAAGTTATATTGTCATATTTCACACAAAATTTAATAATTTTTAATAAACGAACTTTGTAAATAAATTTTACGCTGAAGTGTTAGATTTGCTGCCTTTAAAATTGAAAAGAAACATACCACTGTATCTCAACTTACAGGTAACCAGGAAGAATAGCTTGAAAAATGTAAATATGATTTGAATCACACTCAATTAGAGATTTATTTTTAAGAATGCGAATTCAATACAGCTTGATTTTTTGTATGATTTTGTTTTGTATGATTAAAACGATAACATTCGGACCATTGTTATTTTAATAAAAGTTTTTCTCCAACTTATCAAAATCTAAATGATTTCCTCTTCAGAGAATCTATCAAATTACCATAAAATATCATCAATAAACAAATACAATAAATAATAAAAATAAAATAAACTACAATAATAAATTAAATTTCAATAATCTACCAAATTAAAACAGATTTCAAGTCATATAGAGTTAAAGTCATTTTGGTGTCAAATTAAATAAAAACAACCCTATAACATTGGAAAAACATAGAGTTTAGATCTAAAATTAAATAAATTGAATTTACTATAAAATTAATTAAATAAAATAAATTATTAATTTTTAAAATTTAAATAATCGAAAGAAAAATTAAAATTATAAAAACGTATCAATTAAATGAATCCATTTTTAAAAAATTAATAAATAAATAAACAAACAAACAATAAATAATTAAATAAATAATAACAATAATTACTAAAACATAATAAAATAAAATCAATAAATATAAAGAATAAAAACAATTATTTTGACAGTTGGGAAAATTTAAATAAAGTATCGATTTAATTTAGAAACTATATTTTTATTTTTTTTATTTATTATTATTAATTATCTATAATTTATTTGAATAATAGAATAAGAGGGGTTAGGTGTACAATAAGAGGGGATAATGAAATCTGTCTCCAAAGTTTTGTCCTAAGGAATAAATTTCGAAAATATTTTCAATTACAATTTTTATTTTTACTCAGAATAAAAAAATGTATTTTTTTCTACTTTGGCAAAAATAAATTGAAGCTTTTTTTGTAATAAATATAAAAAAACAAAAAAAAAAATTATAAAATTTGACTTATTTAAAAAAAATCTAATTTTTAGTATATATTAAAAAAAAGTAATGAATTTTAAATTAAATTTTGCTTTTCAGATAATTTTCAACAAAATTAGCATTTTTTATCCTTTTTCTTGATACCAAGAGTTTTTATGCGTTTCCGATTAGAAATATAAACATTATTTTTAAAAATTCAAAATGTCGAAAGATTTTTCAAAAATTACATAAATTCGCTTATGACAAATTGAATAACATATTTTTAATTAGTAATATCCCAAAAAATTCCTAGATAAAAAATTTAATAAATATTTCTAACAATTTTTTACTGTTTTTTTAATTAAATTAAAAATATTTATTTATTCATTAGAAAAAAATTAATTAAAAAGTAATTAGTAAAGAAGTAACTAAATATTAGTAAAAAAATGACTAATTATTAGTCAAAAACTAAGTGAAAAATAGTCAAATTTGACTAGTTAAATTATATAATAATTAAATTTTTTTTTAGTTATTTTGACATAACCTAAAAATGAATTGAACTGAAAATGAAATATTTTCAACTTTGTATAATTGATTAATTAAAATATTACTATTTTTAATTACTCTGTAAATCTAAATTAGTAAGATAGTTTTCTACTAATGAAAGAATGCGTATTCGTTTACCAAAATTGAATTAGTAACAGTTTTGACTAATTTTTAGTAAAAAAGTACTAATTGCTAGTAGGAAACTACTAATTCGTAAGTCGTATTTTTTATTATTTTAAATTAGTAAGCCGATTTACTCCATGAATTAGTAGTTTTCTACTAGCAATTAGTTGTTTTTTACTAAAAATTAATTAAAACTGTTACTAATTCAATTGGTAAACGAATACGGACTCTTTCATTAGTAGAAAACTACTAATTCAGATTTAGATAGTAGTAACTAGCTTTTCGCTATCAAATTAGTTATTTTTCACTATAATTTAATTAAATTTAACTAAATTTTTAATTTAAAAATAAAATTTATTTTATATTGCTAATTAATTATAATTTATCATTTATTGCAATGTTTTTTTTTTCAAATTAAACCCTCAATTTTTATTTAAATTAAAATTCTAATAAAAAATGGAAAATTTTTAAATTGATTTAAATCAAGTAATAATTGATTTTGTTTTTATTATTATTTTTGAATTTATATATTTTTTTAAATTTTTTGTATTAAATATATTTTTTCTTTAAATTAAAGAAAAGATTTTTTAACACTGGCTGCAAAAGTTCCTCCTACTAAAGCGCACGCGTCTGCGCTTTATAGACGCAAGAAAGAACTTGAGTTTCTTTTCAGTTGCATCTTGTGTGATTTGATGCAAAGTTGTAATGTACATTGTTCTCCTTTGGTCCTGTACAATTTTAAGAAAATTGACCTTATATTGAAATAATGTGCATTTTTTTTACAACTTTAATATTTTATTCAAATTGTGAGGTCAATTATGTGTAATTATCAGAAAAATTAAAATATTTCTATAAAATTATTTTCCAATTTTCTGATGAAAAGTAAAATAATTTTTAGAAAAAAACGAAGTGCGTTGATTGAAAAATTTTTTTGTGCTAATTATTGTGTCTAAAGTGTTTAATTAATAGTTGTTGGTAGTTTATTAATTTTTTTTTAAAAAATGTTTAACAGTTAAATTTTTGATTTCAAAAAAAATGTTCTAAAAAAAATTTTAGAAAATGCTTGGTATAAAATGTACAAAGAAAAATATTTTTGGTATACTATATTTTTATTAAAGAAATAATCAAATGTTTAAAATTGATTATTAAACAATTTTATTTGGTTTGATAAATACCAAGGAATAATTGTTTCAACGATTTTAAAACAGGTAATTTAAGTATTTCCTAAAATATATAAATCTAAATTTTTTATTTTTGTGTTTAGTTAAATATAATTTGCATCGCCTCGCGATTTAGTAATGAAAAAATTTATTCAATAAATAATTTAACATTTTAATTAACTTAAAAACCCAAAAAAGATTGTAGATTTGGTAAATTTTTTTCAAATAACATATTTTATAAACAAATTAATTTTTGTTTGCTTTCAGATCTTTTCTAAAAAAAATTTCATTTCGTTAATATTTAGAAATATATTTATTTATAATAATTTTTTAATATAATAGTAATATAATATTTTGTAATTTATACTAAGAAGATTTTGAAAAAAGTTTTAGAGTAAACCTGATAAAACTTTTTGTTAAAAAATTTTTTTTATTAAACAAATGTTTTAAACAAAAATTTTTGTCAGGCCCACTTTTTGCAAAATCTTTTTCGTATTTATGAGTATGTAATAAAAATTTTTTTTTAAAGGACTCAAAAGCAAAAAAAAAAATAATTTGTATAAAAAAATATGTTATTTTTTTGTTAAATGAAAATTGACATTTTTTTAAGGTAACATTATTAATTTTTAGTGAATAAATAAAGACATATGTTTGGAAACTTTGAAAAAATTAAAAATTTTCATATTTTAAGAAACTAAAAATTTTTCCAACTTTAAAGAAAGCTTGATAAATTTGTAAAAACTGAAAATTTTTTTTTATATTTTTTGTTTTTTATTTTGTACAAAAAAAATTATATTTCTCATCGTATAAAAAATAAAGTTATTTTGAATTTGAATTTTTTTTAAACATAGAAGAAAATTCAGTTTTTTTAAAAATATAATAATTCTAATTTTGCGGTTTTGAATTTGAAGAAAATGTTAGTTTTTAAAATTTTCAATTCAATATTTATTTATTTATTTAATATAAATGGGCAAAATAATAATATTTAAAAAATAACGGAAAATAACAATATATTTAATTAATCCTTAAAAATTTGACTACGATTACTATATACCTAAAACACTAGAATATTTTCTAGAATTTGCGTGTAGATAAATTAATTAGAATTATTCTTGTAAATTTCTACAGAATGGTCAATATCTTTTATATTTCAAGAAACTGAAAATTTTTCTATGTTTAAAAATATTTTCTATGATCAAAACATTTTTTTTATAAGTTAAAACGAAAATTTTTTAAAATATTCAATTTTTACCAAATGTCTAGCTTTCTTTGAATTTGAAAAAGATTTAGTTCTAATAATTCTAACATGAAATTTTTTTTTAAATTTTTTTAACATAATAAATTTTTTGAGTTTCTTGAATTATAAAAATTTTATTTTTTAAACTTTTGAAAATCTTCAGTTTTAAAATTACTAATTTACAAATTATTCAATTAATCCTTAAGGTCATGTGATTGTTGTGATTTCACATATAAATTTGAATTTAAAAAAAAAACCTTAATTTAAAATTTTCCCACAGTAATACATCTAAAAAAAAGATTTCTTTTATTCAATGAAATCAATTTCTTTGACAAATTTTTCATTGATACAAAGAAAATTTATTTGTTTCAAATAAATTATCCTTTAGGGTCAACTGGGGTAAATCCGAACGCTTTTAGTAAGTTTCAACAATAACATAAGTTTTTTCTTTAAAAAAAAAATACTTCCGGTATTCTGGTGCATGAAGTTGTTACTTTACTTCCATAGAACAATTTTATGGGGTAGAAAATTTTTTTGATAAATTACAATCGCAGGAAACTTAGCGTTCGTATTTACCTCGATACTTTGCAACTTTCCTAAAATATGGGGGTAAATACGAACGCCACTGTATTTCAGAAAAATCTTACGGAAAATAAATTTAAAGTATTGCAATTGTTAAACTTATATAAAAACTCAAAAAAATACGATAATAAACCTATTATGTAATAATGCATCATATATAAATACAAAAATCAAACAGGTTAAAAATTAAAATGCATTACACAATTAAAACCTTCAATAACTTTATCAAATCATAACGGATTTTTGCAAAACTTGCTACAGAAAGTATTTTGGAGTGATTGAATGTAAATACAAAAATAAAAGTCAAATTTTTTAAATTCAAAATGGCGTACTTTCCTAAAACTTATTTTTAAAAATGATCAAATTTGCTAACCCTGAAACCCCCCGAGTAACAATTTTCGAGCGAATCCAATGAATTTTTTAATTCTCGTCCGCCATTTTGAATTTTGAAAAACTGACTTCAAATTGGTAATTAGCGACCCCAAAAACCGTAGAATACCAAATTTTATTAAGATCCTGAAAAACTTTTTTCAACAAACCATTTGGCAAAAAAATTGAAACACTCCTTCGAGAGAACAGAGATTAAGTTTCTGCTTATTAATTACTAACGAGGATACGTATAGAAAGAAAAACTTTTTTCTATGTACTTTTATAATGTTAAAATAATAGTGTAATCAAATAAAAACAATTTTGTGTGGCTCTGATGTAAAAAAAAATTATTAAAAATACCGTTCGGATTTACCCCAGTTTTCCAATTTTCTTGGGTAAATACGAACGGTCTGATATTATTAATAAAATTTTACAGAAGGCAAAAATCAAATATAGTTTCTGTTCTAGTATTCATAACAAACAATTATAAATAATAAAATGAATTTTTAGCTTCTTTTTCTTCAAATACGAGACAAAATACTGAAAGAGTGTCATCTTTGATTTTCAATCTTTTTTGCAATACTTGTTATCTTTGTTTATGCTGTTGCTAATTAACAAACAAAAAATGGGATAATACTTAGAATCTCTTCAAGAGGATCTGAGGTAAAAATTCTCATATCGAACTTATTTTTAAAAATTTTAATTAAGCTGAAATAATTAGCGTTCGGATTTACCCCCCGTTCGGATTTACCCCGACTGACCCTATTTAAAAAAAAAATTATCTTCGTTTCAAAGAAATTTTTTATTTAATTCAAATAAATGTTTCTTTGACTTTCTATTAATGTTAGAATTTCTTTGATTTAATGCAAATAATTTCTTTGAATTAAAGAAATTTTTTTTGAAACTAAGAAGCTTTTTTTGTTTTAAAGAAAATTTTATTTTGACTGAAAGTAAACAAGTCAAAGAAATTAATTTGTTTAAAAGTTATTGAATTTAAACGTTAAAAAATGGTACTTTTTTAATTGTTTAATAACTTTGTTAATAATAATCCGATCGGACTGAATCTCTATGTAAAGGAAAATAATAATAATTTATCTGTTACATACATTAAAAAAAGCATGAAAATATTTATAAACTATAATAAAACATAATTTTTTACATTGTGAAAAAAGTTATATAATTTTTACTCTAGAAATAGTAAAATTTACTATTTCCTGAATAATTTTTTCTATTTCAGTAGTAAATTTTACTATTTCTGGAGTAAAAATTGCCAAAAATCTTCAGAAACTGCGGACAGTTTAGGTTTTATTTTTAAAGTAGTAAAAGTTACTATACTCGTTTTTTCAGTTTTTTCCGTGTAAAAAATTTTGTTATTAAAAAAAATATTTAAGGGACGTTCCATGTCAACCGGATTAGTGCTATGTACATAATTGTATGGGATCAATTATACGTTTAAGGTCTTAAAATGTTCATCTCGAAGTACTTTAACATTTACAAAATGGCCTTTTTAAAAATCCAAAATGGCGGCCGAATTATGACACATTATATGGCTGAAATGTAGAAAATATATAATTAAAACATTATTTAAGAAGCAATAAATGTTCGAATTGGCATTAAATTGATCACCAACAGTGCTAGGGGTTTACAGAATCTGAACTCAGTTTTCAAAAATACAAAATGTCAGATCCAATATGGCGAACTGTTTTTAAAAAAATTACTTAATTTACTCGAAACTTGTGACTCGGGGGTTTTTGGGGTCGCTGATTACAAATCTGAACTTAGTTTTCAAAAATACAAAATGGCGGATCCAATATGACGGACTGTTTTTAAAAAAATTACCAAATTTACTCGAAACTGTTTTACACCCCCCGAGTCACAAGTTTCGAGTGAATTGGGTAATTTTTTTTAAAACAGCCCGCCATATTGGATCCACCATTTTGTATTTTTGAAAACTGAGTTCAGATTTGTAATCAGCGACCCCAAAAACCCCCGAGTCACAAGTCTCGAGTGAATTGGGTAATTTTTTAAAAACAGTTCGCCATATTGAATTCGCCATTTTGTATTTTTGAAAACTGAGTTCAGATTTGTATTCAGCGACCCCGAAAACACCCGATTTTTAAGTTTCGAGTAAATTGAGTCATACTTTTAAAACTATTCCTCCATTTTGGATCTGCCATTTTGTATTTTTGAAAATTTTGAAAAGTGGCAGCATTTTTTGATTCTGTAAACCCCTAGCACTGTTGGTGATCAATTTAATGCCAATTCGAACATTTTTTGCTTCCTAAATAATGTTTTAATTATACATTTTCTACATTTCAGCCATATAATGTGCCATAATTCTGCCGCCATTTTGGATTTTTAAAAAGGCCATTTTGTAAATGTTAAAGTACTTCGAGATGAACATTTTAAGACATTAAACGTTTAATTGATCCCATACAATTATGTACATAGAGCACTGATCCGGTTGACATGGAACGTCCCTTAAATATTAATAAACAAATATTTTTTATTAAAAATCTAAATCCATTTTTGAAAAAAAGAGAAAAAATAACATAAAATCAATTGAAAAAAGATTAAAATCGGTTAATAATTAACCGACTTAAGACATATTTTGTAAATTTTAAAGGGCGTGAATTCGATTTTGTGGCGGCGCTTACCACGCGCTACCGAGTTCCCCCATTCCTCCGTCAGGAGCAATGCGAAATTGATTTTTGACCTTTATTACAAAATTTTATTTAATGTTTGTGTTAAAAGTAAGCAGTACTAAAGGTAAGTAAGGAAAATTGTAATAAAATTTCTTTGAATCAAAGAAATTTGAGCATTTTTATAGGGTCATAGAAAATTTTACATTGATTTAAAGAAATTATTTCTTTCCTTTTTTTTGACTCAAAGAAAAATTTCTATGATTTTACAAAAAATTTTTATTTGAATCAAAGAAATAAATGTTTATTTTAATGCACAAATCTCTTTAAATGAAAAATATATTTATTTTCGTGTGAGTGTTTTGAAATAGGAAAAATTCTACTTATAAAATTACTTTTGACGTTCTCTCTGGCAGGAGTGTCCTGCCAATCAGGAATGAAAATTTGTCGGCAAATTTTAAATTATTTTAAATCAATTTTATTAATCGTTGAAAGTAGCAAAATATTGCATCACAGGATCAATCGAGATCAAAATAATTTCGTGTAGAAATTCTAGTGGATAAGAACGATTTGTTTCATTAAGTTTTGCTCAAGCGTTTTTTAAAAGCTCCTCTTTTAAAACATTTTTTAATTTAGTCAATCTGCTTATTTCTCGGTCATGTATTAGACAAGTAAAATCATATCTTCTTACATTTCAATAAGTGTTCCTAAAACTAATTCCAAATAATGAATCTCCAAAAGTTCTACAATAATCTTTTCCAAGGTAAATCTTTATATAAAAATGATTTACCAAATAATTACAAATCAATGTTCAAAAAAAGTCAAGTCTCACAAAGAATGGTTTTGTTTTAGTAAAAAAAAAAAACAATTAAATAAGAAAATTATTTATTTAAAAAAAATGTAACATAATAAACGTTAAATAAGACAACAATAAATAAACTGTGTGTAAGGAAAGATGTATGTAGTGTGACTGTATGTTTTATAATAATCTGTATCTACAAACAGAAATTAATTATTTAAAGAAACTCACTAAAATAATGACAATTATAATGTAACGGAAAAGTATCATATTACTTTTCGTTCTGCACTTTAGAATTAGACTTTCGTAGTTGTCACACGACTCCAATAAATACGGAACTCATTCTTTCCTCTTTATTTCTTATATTTTTCTTTTAATAAATTTTCATCAATTACTCCTTGATTCAATTATTTCAATATTTCAAAACAATCGGTTTAAAAATATGGAATCGGCTATCTCTCTCCTACGGTTTATCTTGCAGTTAAAAGAAAAATAAGTAAAGGTAGCTTAATTTAACATATTTATTCGTTCAAGTTATAACACATTAATTTTACAACAAGCAACAATAAAAAATTTTAAATAAAACAATAAATAATAAAACTCACCCAACTGGTCAAAAACTTAAGTTACCGTGTTAAAGACGGATGTTAATTAACAAAAAAAAATAAAAATAGATAATTTAACGAGAAATAATAAATATTTAGAAAGAATACTAATTTTTATTATTTAACAATTCCGCTTATTTGGAAAGCGTAAATTGCTCTTCGCTAACAAAGTTAGATTGAGGTAGTGGACTGTCACTTAGAATATTATTTATTCAATACACCCGGATAGACGGTATTTTAGTGAAAATGATTAAAAAGAGAAATGAGACAAAAACATCAAAAGGTGATTAAATAAATCAAAACTTGAATTAACACAAAACAATATTATGTACATTTATTCACTCAACCCTCAAACAGGGTACATCTAGTTCCCAAATTGATCTTTGATAAAAAATTATTTACAATTAAAAAGCCATTTACGTTAAGTTACTTGAACAAATTCAAGTCTCACAAAGAATGGTTTATATCAATCAAAAAAAGAAAAATGATCAAATGAAAGAAATATTTAATAATAAAACGAAAATAGTTGGTTCTTCATAAAATTGAGACAACAAATAATAAATTGTATGTGTAAAAAAAATGTGTGTGATGTGAATGTTTCTTTATGAGATTCTTTATTTTTCAAATAGAGAATAAATATTCAGAGTAACTCACCAGAATAATAATAATTAAAATGATACAGAAAAGTATCAAATTACTTTTCAGCTCGGTGGAGTTCAACTCTCGTATTTGTCATACGACTTCAATTATGCGGAAGTTGCTTTTACTTCCTTTTAATTCTTTATATCTTTTTATTTCCAATAAATTTGCAACGATTACTTTATGATCAATTATTTCAATATTTCAAAAATCCTTTTTAAAATTCAGAGCATTGGGTTCACCAAGTCTGAATTTTCTCTAAAGATAATTTGAAATATAAACAATTGTGAATTTAATAAAACACTTAAGATTTTTAGCTGAATCTACACTTTAACCATTTATGACACTTTATACTGAATGATTCAATTCCCTTTTTTAATGAACTTTCATATGATAATCAATTTTACAGATTGTGGAAAATTCACTTGTATTTTTATAAACAAACTCGACGAATTTCAACCCTTACTGCGGGGAACAAATGATACTCTCTACCACTCTTAGTGGGAGTTAAACTTTATATTCATCCGCCTCTTTGCGGGAAAAACAAATTAAGACTCCTCGAACAAAAATTCGGTGGCAACGATCACACCCTGTTGGTATGTAATTTTAAGTAGTGGGAGAGTTGATTTTGCAATCAACACCTCGTTGTTTCCATGCAAGTTTTAGCAAATTTGCATTTTACTAGTGGCGTGATCGGTTCAACCACCTGAATTACTTTTATGATTTCTTATATTTCCTAATTTTCCAAACTAATGTGGAATGACTTCAAAAATTGAGTCACCCAACTTGTCTCTATACGAGACCGCCTCTCAAAATTGACTGACTTTAAGAAAAATTAATAAATTGAACAACTCCCTCATAGAGAAAGATGTTCAGTTCATCTCACTATGAGACCCTCTTTGAATTAACTGCTTGATCCTACTAGCTTTTTATCTTGATATAATGTTTCTATAATAAAAAAATGGATATTAAGGTTATAAAGAAATAAATATTTAAAATAGATAACTTATTTTAAATATTTCTTATTTAACAAATTGTTATACAATATTTTTATGAACAACTGTGTGTGAGTGTATTTTTGTATGTTTAGAAAAATTTTCTTACGAAAAATTATATTTCCTTTTTTTTGTATACAATAATCCTTTTTCAATTTACAATGATTTCCTTTCAACAATGATGTTATAGACGGAAGTTAATTGAACAAAAGAAATGTTTAAAGAAGTAATAATATTTAAATTGCAAAATTAAATATTTCTATTAACAATTCCGCTCATAGGTAAGCGTTAATTGCTCTTCGCTTAACAATGTTTGGAATAAGATAGTGGACTACATGTCAGTAAATTATTAATTCAATTTAACCTGGATAGACGGTATTTATGAAAAAATGTCGAAAAAAACTTAAGACAAAAGTACAAATAAATAACTTCATTTTAATCAAAGTGAATAGAAACAAGAAAGATTTTATTTTCAATGTTACACTGAGAGAAATGGATAGTAAGAATTTGATAGTAAAAAGAAAGATTGTACAAGGTACTATCATTGTGTTACTGACAAGAATCTACTATCAACATTTTACTATCCAAGATGTTACCCAAAGACGTAAAATATGTTAGCTTTTGGATTGTAGTCACTACTATCAAATATTGTAAAAATTAAATGTGAGCGCATGCGCTGATTGTGGTGTATACTTCGCCTATTCAATTGCGGTCCTTGTGTTTTCACGCACGTGTTTATATATAGTGAAAAAAGTTGTGAATAAAAAAATGGACGAGTTTGTTAAAAATTTATTAATGTCGTGGAATATGGAATCTTTGATTCCATCTTTTGGAGGTAGGTTTATTATTTTGATTGAATTAGCGAAGACTGAAGTGTGAACGTGTTTATAACCTCAAAACAATTTTGCGTTGTTTAGACGGTGAAATTGATGAAGAATCGTTTTACTTACTGGACAATGATACAATATCACTCATTATACCAAAACCAGAACCTCGCTTAAAATTTTTTAAAAAATTTCAAGATTACAAAAATCAAGTAAGTTTTTTTTTCGTTTGTATAAATGTACATGTGTTTATTGAAATCTTTTTTTGGAAAAAAACTTTTTCATATTTTGTCTTACTTTTTTTAAACTTAAAAATTAGTAAAATAATACAAATTCAATTGACTCTGTGAAAAAAATATACCGTTTGATAAATATATTTATGTTTAAGCAAGTCCTTTTTATAGACGGAGTGAAAAAATAGACATACTCTTTTTTATGTAAAAAGTTTAAAGTTTAAATTCTTATCAAAATGTCTTATTAAAATAAAATGAAATTATTTAAGTTTACAAAAAAAGCGAGGTTAGGTTCGTGTATATTTGCCACTCGAGAACGTAAGGAGATCGTATAAAATTTTTAACAGCAAAGATTGTAAATTGTACAATCAAATTTCTATAATCATCTGATAGTAAATACTACAATCTATATCGCTGTCTGTATATTTAGCACTAAATATGGTTGCCCTTAACATCATTATGTTACCCAGTAGCATAAATTTCTCTCCGTGTAAAGATGAAGTTTGAAAATAAGAAAATTAGTTTTTATCAATGTCAATCAAAGATCGATATTTTCAAAAACTCTAATAGATCTTGGTACTTTAACATACGTTGCCCTTCGGACAATTAAAATGTAATAAGCAGTGGATCCCCTCCTTACCTCATTATTATTTAGTGAGTTGGTTGAGATTCTAGATTAATAGAACATTTGGTTTTGGGAATTTTTGAAAGAAATGTCGAAACAAATATTTAAATATTTTAACTTTAATTTCTAACTTTAATTAATATTACTGCCGAATGATAAATTCATTCCCTTGAATTTAAATATTTAAATATTTGTCCATAAATATATATTGTGTAAGAAACAAACAATCTCAAACTCAATATAAAACATAAATCTTTATTTCTCAATTACTATTTATTTTTCAATCTCAAATCAGAACTAAGTGATCTCAAAAACTCAATTATGTACTCTTTATTCAAACTCAAAATTAGATACTCTTATTTCAAAACTTTAATTATTCACTCTTTGGAAAACTCAAAATTAAATACTCTTTTATTAAATAATCTGTCACTCAAAAATCACAACTCAAATCAAAAACTCCAAATGGAAACAATCTCGAACTGGAGGTTTGTTTCAAAAAGTTTTTCACTCAGAGATTCAAAACTCCAAGCTCCAAACTGAGCTCTCTCACGACCCTCCCAAACTGACTCTAAACAATCCTGGTCTAAGGGGTTGTTCCGACTGTTTCACTCGGAGACCACATTTGGAAGTTCTCGATTTTCGTGTTTTAACTGTTTTTAATAAGTTGACTTTTGTTGGGGAAAAGTATATTTTGATACCCCTGCCATGCTTTTTGTACAGACGCTGCTCTGCTATTAGGGTAATTATTTCTTTTTCCATTTACATAATCTGTGGGGTATTTGTTTTCCCAATATTACCTGGGCCCGTTCTTATTATAGCGATTTTTCTCTTATCTCTGGAATCAATTTGTCTTCCCCATTGTGGTTTTATGACCACCTGACTACTGTCGTTATAGTTAGTAACATATGACGAATAACCCCCGGTAATAGGATTTACTTTTCTTTCTTGGACTGTTGCTGTTAATTATATCTGTTAATCTAGCGAATTGTTTGTTGTCAGTACATTCTATTGCTGGACCTGTTAATTTTCCTAACACCGAAGTAATTAACGTTCCTTCGTATTCGAGTGGAAATATTGAAGCAGCTAAAACTATATCTTAAATAAAGCTCTTAACTAACATATTTTTTCCATCGTAAACCTTTATCTCTGATAGGGAATTTTGAATTGTTAAACTATCAGCAATAGATCGAGCTGCAGCGATACTCGCATTTTCTTTGTCATTTGCGATAATTAATTAGAACCCTATATCTATTCTACCTCTGTATAATTATGCTAAATTTGTTACATTGAAATTTTCACATCTGTTTAAAAATTCCGCTGATAGGTAAGCGTTAATTGCTCTCCGCTAAATAATGTTTAAAATAAGATAGTGGATTACCTCTCAGTAAATTATTAGTTCAATATTTATAATTATAATCAGACCAGAAAAGTATCGTATTAGTTTATACTTGTGTTTGTCACTTGATGCTTGAAATGCGGAAGTCTTTTCTTCTATATTTTATTGAATATGAATTATTCAATGGAATAAATACTTCTTTTGCTCTACAGGAATAACAAAATAACACTTGACTCCTGACTGAATGATTGACAGACTATTTAAACTTCTTTAAACAATAAAATTGATGACAATGATCACACCCTGTTCAGGAGAGTAGATTTGGCAATCAAAAGCTCCTTGTTTCCATGCATTAGCTAAGTTGCATTTTTAATTGGGTCGTGATCCATTCAATCACCTGCTCTACTTCATGATTTTCATTAATATTACTCAATCATCCAAATGGATTTAGTAATTCTTACATATTGGCCGACCCACATTTGACAAAATTGATGATAATTTAGTTCATGTTATTTCACACATGTAGTTTAATATTTTATAATTCATCTGTGAAATAACAATTGACTTTTAATCTATTTCGAATATAATTCGCGATAAGAAACTTTACTTAACAAATTTTGATAGTTGCAAAGCATTTTTATAGAATACAAAGAAGCTATAATGGTGAGAACCTGAAGTATCTGTTACTTCTTGTTTTATTTCCTAATTCACTGAGATACGTGGCAACTTCCTGAGCACCGAAAGTCCATACATTCGACCAAAATTGGTGATTGTTTTTTTTACCCGTGTCATTTCACAACAATAAGTTTATTTAACCCAACTTATTGCGAAATATTGTAATGAATATTTTTATTTAAGAAATTATAATTATTTTTATTTATTATATTTAGATGTTTCCTTATTTTGTACCGAACTAGATTGGTGTAAGAATTGTCAAACTAGCCTTTCCTTTAATGGGGACAAGACCCGATACAAATGAGTTGAATTTTCCATGTCTTATGCGGAAGAGTAGTGTCGAGTTGCAATTTGATAATCAAGTATACACATTTTTACCATTTCTGTTTTGTAATTTTTTCTATCTTATCACCTTCATAAGGTTATTTAATTCGTCATTCATTAAATTGAGTTCAAACTTTTACATTTTGATGATGAAAGGACGAAAGGAAACAAAGAACGAAAGAACTTTACTTCTAGTAAGATACGCGTTATTGCTTAAAGATCAAATTATGGTTATTCTGTATAAATTGTTTCTTAATTAACTCTAGCACGACACTAGTTTCACAGATGACGATTACAGTACATTTTCAACCTTTAGTCTTTGATACTGGCTTTATGAGATTCTTACGATTTAATTTTTTATATGTTATTTTTGAGATGATTTTAATTTATTTGATTTCGGGAAGGCACCAAGCTGCCAGATTAAAAAAAAATTTGTTATTACTCCTTTTAATTTACAATATTGGCCTTTCAACAATGTACTCCTTTTCTGAATTGACAATAATAATCCTTTTTTTCCAATATTCACTTGGATATATATTTATCTTCTTTTACCACTTGTTAAAGACGGAAGTTACATAATTAACAAAAGAAAATGTTTGACTTACGTGAAGTCTCACAAATAGAAACAAGTAAGATTTTATTTCCAAATTACAACTTTAAATTGTTATGTATGAAGTTTGTGTGTTTTGTGTAAATGTATGTTTGTTTTTCTGTAAGAAAAACTGTTTCATTAAAGGCAATTATCTAAAGAGACTCACCAGAATTATAATCGGAACAGAAAAGTATAGTATTACTTGTGTAATACGAAAACTCGAAAAATCCACGTTGATGGTTTTATGAGCTTGTTACTAAGTTCATCTTTTTTGCCAACTTGCAATTTGCAAAAGATGGTTCGACAACTCGAGTCCACCACACCTAGTGTTGTGCAATCTTAAACTCAACGACAAGTTCATAAGAGTGAATGAATTTGATTTCACCATTCGTTTAAATGTTAATTATGATATGTTTAGTTACATGTCAAATCTTACTTACGAAGAGGTTAAAATTAAACTATCTATATTTTAGTTTTTTAGTTTTAAATACTATAAAATTTGCGACAATATATCATTGGACGCAGAATTTACTAAACTTTTCAATAGTTTTAGTTTTATCTTTCAAACTTATATATTAACTATGTTACCATGTTTTAAAAATATGTATTTTTGAATCGTTCTTCTGCCAATTTTATTGGCAGAATATATTCTTTCATTTTCTATAAACCTTTTTAAACAATAACTTTGAGCCATATTAAAAAATTTTTATACGAGAAAAGTAAATTTTATTAAATGTAGTAGAGAATGGCTTGCTCGAGCATGATCTTTTTTTAAATTTTTTAAACACTACAAACATTATTTCCATGAAAAAGTGAAAAGATTCTGAACCAAAATTTTTTTGACAGGATGTACATGCTGGAAGGAGAGTAGCCTATAAACGGCCCCTTCTATAAATGATCTATCTCCTGTTATCGGAAATACCTAGATCCTTGAAAGATGTATCCAAGAAGATCAAATTTCACGAGATCTTGGCTATTCCTAAAGAGGCAGTTGAGGGATTGAAGATTAGAATACTAAAATTCAATCACTGCTTCTGGGCGGTGTATCAAGCTGGAAGAAAGAAGCCCCAAAAGGGCAAAAAACTCATTGCTTTGACATTACCGGGTAGCAGGAGATGATGTATGCATGCGAAAGGAGAGTAGCCTATAAACGGCCCCTTTGGGTGATTGTAGAGGTTAAAAAAAATCTTTGGTGAGGTTTCTTTTGGAATACGCTATAAGCGTATTATTTCACGGCTTATAAAAGAGTTGTAGAAAAACACGGTATTTTCATTGACAAATGCTAGTTATCTTAATATTTTTTACTGTGGCAAAAGTTATTTACAGAAAAGAACATTTATTTTATACCAAAATTGCAAAAAAAATCTTTCCAACTGTAAAAATAGGTCGATGAGTTAATGTAATAAAGACAATGAAAAAAAGTAAAAGAACAATTAACGTTTCAATATAATAATATAAATATTTAATAATGTTAAACACGAAAGTTAATTTAACAAAAATTAATAATTTAAAGAAAAAAAATCAATATTTAAAAATGTGTTCGAAAGTTAATATTAATCCAAGTGGCAACACACTTCCGGCAAGGTTAAATCAAGAACCTTTGACCATATTATTTAAGAAACCAGAGCTTGCTAGGAAACAAAAATTCTACTCGCGCACTTTACAAAAACCCAAACAAAGAGTTTTGTTTGAAGAGTAGAACGACAATAAACTAATCTTTCATTTTCAATAATCATTCATGATATATAAATTCAATTTCAATTTTTTCACAGTTTAATTTCAGAAATTAATGTGTATTTGTAAGTGTGTTTTTAATCATATGTATTCTTAGTAAGTGTTAGGGTTAGAATTTGACGGGAAAAGGTTTTAGGTTTTTATGGAAATTAATCATAAAACAAAAAATGACTTTTCTTATTACAAATTCCGGTAGGCTAACAACATGCCCTTCGGATAAAATTAATTATAAAGGTAGTGGCTTCCTCCTACTACCATTCTATTATTCAGAATGTCGTTGAGAGTCGTATTCTTATTTGTACTTTTAATTTGATCAAACAGAAAAAAGGAAATATGAGAACTGGTTTAAATAAGAAGTTGAAATTTAAACCCCAAAGAGAACCACGGTGGGTCTGAATAAAGTTCAACCCAAAAGTGCTTGCGTATCAAAATTTCTTCCTGATTTCTTTTCTAGGGTGTCTCCTGATAACTTTGAGCCCAAAAAAGAAAAAATCGCTTGGGCCTTTTTTGAAAAAACTCATTTTTTCGATATTTTGAAAATATCACTAAACATATTTTTTAAGAAAATGGATAATAGTAAGGTTATTAAAGTTTTAAATCATTTAAATTAACATAAACGAAAAGTCCCTAGGTGCTGAATTCCTTGCAACAAATAAAATCCTCAAAAAAAAAAACTTGAAAAACCGTGTAAAATGTGTTAAAAAGTCAGCTTTTTGAAAATTACTCTCTTCCATTGCATTTTAACCAGTTAAAGACCTATACGTAAATTAAAGCTTATAAAATTTTCTGTAAATTAAAAAAAAATTTTATCGAATTATCTTTAAAACTGCTGGAGTTATGACCTGCAGAGTGCGAAAAATTTCCAAACAAAAAATAATAATTTCAGATTTTGTGAAATAACTAGTTTCCAGTAAATCTAAAAATACTTCTACTTTGAAACAATTAAAGTTGACATAATTTTGAGGAAATCAAAAAAAAAAAAATAGCCTTCCAGCTTAATAAGAACCGAAGTTATGACCGTCTGAAAATTACTCTCTTTCGTTTTATTAATTTTTATTTCTGTAAGATCGACTATTTTAAATTTGTTTAATTTGGACAATGTTAGTTCTAAAAATTATCAAGTTCTTGTTAAGATTGTTTAAAAGTTGTTTGTTCATAACAATAATATATTTCTTATTTTCTAATTTGATTAACTTAATATTACTGATTTTATAACTAACATTGTCCAAATTAATCAAATTTAAAATAGTTGATCTTATAGAAATAAAAATTAATAAAAAGAAAGAGAGTAATTTTCAGACGGTCATATCTTTGGTTCTAATTAAGCTGGAAGGCTATTTTTTTTTTTTTTTTTTTTGATTTCCTCAAAATTATGTCAACTTTAATTGTTTCAAAGTAGAAGTATTTTTAGATTTACTGGAAACTAGTTATTTCACAAAATCTGAAATTATTATTTTTTGTTTGGAAATTTTTCGCACTCTGCAGGTCATAACTCCAACAGTTTTAAAGATAATTCGATCAATTTTTTTTTAATTTACAGAAAATTTTATAAGCTTTAATTTACGTATAGGTCTTTAACTGGTTAAAATGCAATGGAAGAGAGTCATTTTCAAAAAACTGACTTTTTAACACATTTTACACGGTTTTTCAAGTTTTTTTTTGAGGATTTTATTTGTTGCAAGGAATTCAGCACCTAGGGACTTTTCATTTATGTTAATTTAAATGATTTAAAACTTTAATAACCTTACTATTATCCATTTTCTTAAAAAATATGTTTAGTGATATTTTCAAAATATCGAAAAAATGAGTTTTTTCAAAAATGGCCCAAGCGATTTTTTCTTTTTTGGGCTCAAAGTTATCAGGAGACATCCTAGAAAAGAAATCAGGAAGAAATTTTGATACGCAAGCACTTTTGGGTTGAACTTTATTCAGACCCACCGTGGAACATGTATTTTATAAAGTTAAAATAGAATCGAAATAATAATAATCAATATTTTAATATTCCTCAAATCAATAATCAATATTCAATAATCCATAAATCAATATTCAACGAATATTATATATTCAATAATTCATTCCACAATTTAACATTAATCAATACTTCAATTCAACTCGATAAAATCAATATTCTGATCAAACTAAAAGAATTTTTCCATTGAGAAAATTCTTTTACAATAAACACATTAAACAACCCCAAACTGCGGGTTGTAAACTCCGTCTCCACTCGAGACCACACTCTCTCCAAACCTAAACTTCACTCTGAACAACCCTGTTCTAAGGGGTTGTTCCACCCGTCTCACTCGGAGACTTCACTTTAAAGACCTCGATTTTTCATCAACAATCGGTTTTATTAATTGACGAAAAGAGTGGAAAAATATAATGAATTTAGTAGTCGCTTCTTGCAACCTTGAAAATTAGGGTAGTGACGTGGTCCACCTTCAATATGTACATTGATTTATGAAATGATTAAACTTTATTTACGAAACTTTTATTAAAATAAAGTCTTTTACTCTATATTGAGGTTCTTTACCTTCTATTTCCTAATATTCTCGACATATATTTATCACTTTTTACTCATGTCTCATCTCTTTTTTTTCTTAAAACATTTTTCCGAAATTATAAGAGATAAATTCCACTGCTGCCACCATTTTGTTAAAGGCGGAAAGTAATTCAACAAAAATTAATAATTTAAAGAAAAATAGCAATATTTAAAAATGTGTTCAAAAGTTACTTTTAACAATTCCGCTCATAGGTAAAGCGTAAATGCTCTTCGCTAAACAATGTTTAGAAATAAGGTAGTGGACTACCTCTCAGGAAATTATTTATTCAATTAACCCAGATAGACGGTATTTATGAGAAAATGCCGAAAAGAAACATGAGACTCTTACAAACTGAAGAAATTGTTTGTTTTGAAATAATTATTATTAAAAATAATTAGAACAATACATCGGGCTTTTGAGATGGCCCAAATTTCAAAGGTTCTCGGAGGTCCAAACTGCCAAAGTCTGAAGGGCCTTGTTTTTATTTATGGGTTCGTTTCGTTCTAATTGCTGATATTTTCTAAGATAAGATAGGAAAATATACCACGACTTCCTTTTTATAACTTGTTACTATTAGAATAGAGGGAACAGAAAATAAAGAGAGGAAAGAATTAAAAGAAATATTAATTTTATTTTATCAATTAAAATACTGCTGAAAAATATATTATTCCACTCTCTCTTACAAAGAAGGAGGGAGGGAAGAAGGATGTAGTTACAAAAATTACAAATTACCCTGGAACGATACTGACTACTTACCGTTTCGCTTCCTTATTCTACTGTCGGCAATTACTTCCCGGCGGGCAAAAACATAAATTTTGAAAATCGTCCTCACACAATCACTCGAGTGGCGCATTCGCGGTTTGCCGTATGTTCTCTTATTGCAAGAACAATTTTTAAACAGGGACAGACAAATCCACTCTCTCTTATTCTAATTCGTTAAGCCGTCAATTGCAAGGGCAGACGCGGGCACTCCGCATCCAGCTGGTCTTTCGACAAAAATTTAGAAAACGAAAGTTAATTACATTTAATAACTCTTCACTTGAATTGATTCTTAACCGGCCTCCGTGGACTTCGGAGTAAGTTAGCGTTTTACTTTACGTCCGACCGAAAATTACTCGTGTAAGCACACAAATTATTTCGGGTCCTTGGTACCGGATGGGAGCGCATAGGCTTTTTAATCCGGGCGGTTCCAAACAGAGTTGGAACTTCGATGCTCGCGAGAACCGTACTGAACAAAAATTTAGGGGCTAGAGATGCCTCTACAGGTCGGCTTAGGGCACCTGGTGGGAAATTTTGCTGATTTTGAATTTCGAAATTGAAGGTGGAAAGGGAAGGTGGGGCCTGTTGCCATGCCAGTTTTGCTGAATTTGCAATTAATAAAATCGGTTTAGTGCAATAGTGTTGAAATAATAAAGTTATTTCGAAATAAAATCATTTCCAATTATTCCTTTGAATAATTTTATATTTACTTAATCTTTAAGATTTTTTTTAGAATTAACCCTCTCATAAAAAGGTTAATATAATTTAGGATAGTGGACATTTCCAAGCAAATAGAAATTCTATTCTATTTTGTAGTATTTTGAATGTTGTTGCAATTCCAGTTTTGAGATCAATTGTCTCAATATTGATCTGGAATTGATCAGTTGCATATAGATCTAAAAAGCACATTATAGTAAAGCAATGGCAGGCATAGCTTGTAGGCTTGAGAGATAAGGAGGGGCAAGGAAGGATAAGCTGTGATTAAGGAAGCATAGGTGTATTGGTGCCATAGCGTACAGCATAGACATGAAGTTTAAATTTAATTTTTAATAATTTAAAATTTAACAATTCTTTTGCAACAATAATTTGCGATATATTTAGGATAATATAATAATATATTTTCATGAATAAATAATTAATTATTTTGAAACAAAATTCGCACTTGTTGCGTAATACCTGATTATTAAATGTATGTATCTATTCAATAGCGACGCGCAATGTTGCTAAAAGGTTTTCGGACGATATCTCGGCTGTTTACCATTCAATAAGATTTTAGCACGATTTATTAGCTTCAGGAGGTTGTGGCAATGTTTATTGTCGAAGCCGCAACTTTCGCAAATTTGCGGTTCGCTAACTACGGAACTTACAAGTTGGTAACAATGCGACAAGTTCCATTTGCTTCTTAAGCATGTCAGAGTCATGAATCTTTATTCTGCAACCTTCGCAAAATTGCGGTTCACTAGTTATTCACGAGTTTCGTCTGCAACGTTGCTGCAAGGTTATTAGTGTACTACAATAGACGCGGGTCTTGCAACAACGTTATTGACGAAGATACAAGAATTTTTATTTAAAATAAAGGAACAATCATTCAATGAAGATTATCAAATTATTACCCCTCATTAATTGATATATTCTTAAAATTCGTGTTGGCTTCAAGAGCTTTCATCATATAAATTAAATTTTTAAAAAAGGAATAAAATTATTATTTTCCAAAATGCGAGTTGCCTAATAAAGTCGCGTTATTTCTTTATATTGTTTCGCTGACGTGTCAAAATTCCTGACGGTAATATGATATTAGAGTTGCTACAATCTTACTTGAAGCAAGTCTAAGAATAAAGAAAAATAATTTTAAAATAAAATAATTCTGACATATTTAATAAATAATTTTATTATTAAAAATTTAATGTTTTAATTTTATTTATGTTGCCAAATAAATATTGGCGTAACAGAGACAAAATTATTTCAAAGTGAATTAAATAAATGGAGTCAAATTAAAATAATACTCAGTTTATTACATAAACATTGAAAGCATTACAATATACTCCCAATATAATTCTTTAATACATGAAAAGAATATAAAGGTTTATTTCACAATTCAATAATCAAATCAACTAAGCTATATGACTTACGTCAAGTCTCACATATAGAAACAAGAAAGATTTTATTTCCAAATTACAACTTTAATTTGTCATGAATGATGTTTGTGCGTTTTGTGTAAATGTATGTTTGATTTCTTTAAGAAGAACTATTTCATTAAAGTCAATTATTTAAATAGACTCACCAGAATTATAATCAGAACAGAAAAGTATCGTATTACTCGTGTTTATCACTCGATGCTTAGAAATGTGGAAGTCTTCTCTTATTTATTTTATTTATTTATGATGTGAATTACTCAATGATTTCTATTTAACTAGTATATTTTCAAGATACTTGTACTTTTATATTAATAATCACAAATCAACCCTGACTAGGGGAATAATCAATCATTTCAACCACTTTTAGTGGGATTTAACAATATATAATCATCCGCCTTTTTGCGGGAATAAACACAACTGCGGGAAATGATACTGAACACTTCATTCCTCTGTCCGAAAAGGACCAACTATTTAAACTTCTTTAAACATTGAAATTGGTGACAATGATCACACCCGACTTATGTAGTGGGAGAGTTGATTTTGCAACTAACACCTCCTTATTTTCATGCAATTCCAACAACGTTTCATTTCTAACTGGGGTAGTGATACATTCAATCACCTACTCTACTTATAATTTTCATTAATATTACTTAATCTTCCAAATGGATTTAGTAACTGTTATATATTGAAGACCCACATTTAACTGACATAATGAGAATTTAGATCATGTTATTATTTTCTAACTCATTTTAAATTAACGATTCATTATTAAATAAATTATAAGAAAAGACTTTTGACATAATTATAAAATAATTTTGAAACAATAATTGAAAATATTCACAATAAGAATAATAATATGTGTGTTGTGTTTTGTATTATAAATATTCGAATAATAATTATTAAAAAAATTATAAAGTGACCGAAATTCCGTCCCTAACAGTAGCAATCAAAGATTGTTATTCTCCAAAAAACTCTAAAAAGATCTTCATTCTTTAACTCACGTTCCCCTTTGGACAATTAATTTTTAAAGGTAGTGGATCCCCTTCTTACCTCACTATTATTCAGTGGGATGGTTGAGATTCCATATTTAAAGAACAAATTGGTTTTAGGAGTTTTTGAAAGAAAGGTAAAACAAATAATTGAAGAGTTGTACATAAGTATACTGATATATTGTGTGAAAAATCCCAAATGATACATAAAATAGAATAATTAATAGTGTTTAAATCAATCTCAATTCAAATATAATATGTGGATGACTGTATGTGTTGTGAAATTATTTAAAGTCTTCGTGACTTTTACGATACTTACCTAAGAAATTTCTTGGAATTATATGTTAAAGATAAATTTTGAAAATTAGTTTTTATCAATGTCAATCAAAGATTGATATTTTCAAAAGTCTAATAGATCTTGGTACTTTAACATACGTTGCCCTTCGGACAATTATATTGTATATGTAGTGGATCCCTTCCTTACCTCACTATTATTCAGTGAGTTGGTTGAGATTCCATATTAATAGAACAATTGGTTAAGGTATATTGGAAAGAAAAGATTAAACAAATATTTAAATAGTTGTATATAAATATATATTGTGTAAAAATCCAAATATTACAATAGTACAGTATTCTGTATTCAATACAATTTTAGGTATGAATGTAATGAAAGTGTAAGGATGTTGTGTGTATAATTTGTTAAGAGTCTCTTGACTCTTTCGTAATTTACCTTTGGAATTCCTCAGAATTGTATCTTCCAATATACTCGACGTAACTCAATTCAAACGTTAAATCAATTCTCCATTTTATTATAGTTATTTAATATTCTCTTTATCTCAATCAATTATGTCAAACAAATCTCAAAACTCAATAGAAAACATAAACTCAATTACTATTTATTTTCAATCTCAATTCAGAACTGAGTGAACTAAAAAAAACTCATTTATATACTCTTTAATCAAACTCAAAATCAGATTCTCTTTATTCAAAAACTTCAATTATTAATTCTTTGTAAAACTCTACTCTTAAATCAAATCACAATTCAATACTAAATACTCTTCTTGTCAAATAATCTCCAACTCAAAAATAAATACTCTTTAAATAATCTCAACTCAAAAATCACAACTCAGATAAAAACTCAGAATAAAACTCCAAAAAGGAAACAACCTCAAAACTAAAGTTGTGTTTTAAAGAGTCTCTCAACTCAGAAACTCAAAACTCCAAATCGAAACTCTCAAAAACTCCGAACTCCACACTGAGCTCTCTCCTCTCCCAAACAACAACTCACACTAAACAACCTTGGTCTAAGGGGTTGTTCCACCCGTCTCACTCGGAGACCACACTTGGAAAACCTTCATCTTCGTGTGTCAACTGATTTTATTAAGTTGACTTTTGGTGGGGAAAAGTATATTTTATTTAACAAATTTATTGTTGTCAATGTTTTTATTGAAACCTTTGCAATATTCGGTAGTGTTCCAGTTCAGTTTGAATGGACATACAATTGTATTAATAAATTATTAATAATATTCATAATTTATTAATAATAAGTTACGAAATTCACTCGATAAAACTGAATTCAAATAATAAAAATATTGCAACACAACGTTCTGTAATGTGAAAAATTTTACAAATTACTTAAATATAGTATTCAATCTATCTTAAAAGTTTACTTTTGTTTTGGGAACAAACCTCCAATTCATTTACAGTATTATTTTTAATCTCCTTTGTCCCAACAATTATTTTAAACAACAGAATTTATCTCAATAAACTCAATATTTAAACACAATCTCTTATCTTTCAAAACTATTTACTTTTTAAATAACTCCTTTATTTTTTTAGTCAAATTAAGTCACTTAGTTTCTCAATTTTGTCATGAAAATTTAATAGGTTTTCTTTTAAATTTAGGTTATGAATTGTATGTTACCATTTATTATGTAACTGTTCGGACAGCTCCAAGAAATTCTAAAGGCATTTATTTGTAATGTCTTTAATGTATTATTTATTCTGTTTTATGTGTTCTGTATCGCAGAATGTGTTCTCGTTTTTAATGTATTATATTAAGGAATTATTAATAATATTAATAATTTATTAATGGCAGAATTTATCGGTAATAATAATAAAAAATATTATATGAACATTTTCTAAAAAAAAGTATTTCAGCTTTTATTGATGGCTGTAGTGTAAGACTTTAAAAAATATAGTAAACGACAAACCGCAGAGCGCTTCTAATGACGTTTTAAACAAGAAATCCATTGCCCCCATAACTAATAGCTCTTAAACCAATGAAAACTTTATATTTCAAAGAGTAATTTTTTTATTATATTTTATATTCTTATATTGCTTTGTGCGAATTCAACTTATTCAGACATATTTTCCGTTTCATACAGAAGTCACAGTGCAGTTGCTATTTCTCTTCAGAGTTTATATTTGAGAGACAAAAATTTTTATATCTTCTATTATTTTCTTTCATATTTTAAAAATTCTTAATTTTCGAATTAGTAAAAATTACTTGATTAGTTAGTGTGTCTAACTTTATTATTTTGACAATTTGAAGTTTTTCATATACATCAAAGTGCCTTTGGATAAATATTAAAAAAAAAACATTAGAAGGTTCGTAAAGAAACGATAAACAAGATTACTTTTAAGAAGTTAAAATTCAACTAAATTTTTACTATGTAATTAAAGTCATTATGTTTGTATATTAAATAGTATATTATCAATTCAATAAACCCGGATAGACGGTATTTTAGATAAAATGATCAAAAAGAGAGATATAATGAAAACATCAAAAAGGTGATTTAACGGATGTAGAAATCCGTTTATTCATTCAACCCTCAAAAGTATACATTCAGTTCCCCAATTGTGCTTTAATAAAATGATTACAATTTAAACAACTTTTACGTTAAGCTACTCGTACTTGATATACGATTTTCAAATATGCGAAAGTCTTTTTACCTTCCTTTATTCTTTATATTTTCTTTTCTTAAACTTGTCTTAAATATTGCCTTTAAACAATTATTTCAATATTTCAAAATCTGCCTTTTAAAAATTCAGAGTATTGGGTTCACCAAACCTGGATTTTCTAAACAGTTAATTTGGAGATATAAATAATTGTGATATTAAACAAAGCACTTTTAAATTTCAACGGGATCTTGCACTTTAGCATTTATGACACTTTATACTTGATAATTAATTTTACTCTTTTTAACGAACTTTTATATAATAATCGATTTCACAAATCGTGGAATATTCACTGTATTACTTAGATAATTTGACAGACTCTACCCTTACTGAGGGAAGCAAATAACTATTTCAACCACTTTTAGTGAGAACAAACTTCATATATTCTTCCGCCTTTTTGCGGGAAACACATCCGCTTTGGGGGAAAAACAAATTAAGACTTTTTTAAGAATAATTCGGTGGCAACGATCTCGCCCTGTCTGTATGTAATTTTGAAGTAGTGGGAGGGTTGATTTTGCAATCAACACCTCATTGTTTCCATGCAAGTTGTTAAAGACGGATGTTAATTAACAAAAATAAAATAAAATAAAGTAAAATAATTTTGAAGAAAAATAATAAGATTAGAAATAACACTAATTTTTATTATTATCAACTCCGCTTATTCGGAAAGCGTTATAGCTCTTCGCTAAGCAAATTAGAAAAAGGTAGTGGACTGCTATTCAGAGTTTTATTCATTCAACACCCCCGGGTAGACGGTATTTTATCGAAAATGTTTATAAAGAAAGAAATGAGATAAATGCATATAAAGGTGATTAAATAAATCAAGAGTTGAATTATTATGAAATAAGATTACATTTATTCATTTAACCCCCAATAATTTACATACAGTTCCCCAATTGGTTTTTGTTCGAAAAGATATACAATTTTATTATCGTTTACTTTAAGCTACTTGATTAAAATAAAAATCAAGTCTCACAAAAAATGTCATTTATTATAAACGACGAAGAAAACAAAAGAATTAATAAAAGAAAAACTTTCAATAAAAGAAAACAAATTGTGTGTGTGCTCTGTGTATAATAATGTGTGTTTCTCGTTTTTAGAATATATTTATATGTTTTAATTAATATATGTAATATTAATGCGTCTCACCAGAATAATAAAGAATAAAGTGTTACAAAAGGATCAAATTACTTTTCCAACTCATAGAGTTTAAAAACTCGTGCTTGACATATGATTCTCCGATCTGCGGAAGTCTTTTACCTTCCCTTTTAATCTTTATATTTTCTTTTTAATACGCTTGTCTCAAATATTGCTTTTCAACAATTATTTCAATATCACAAAT
Source organism: Leptopilina boulardi (assembly GCF_019393585.1). NCBI lineage: Eukaryota > Metazoa > Arthropoda > Insecta > Hymenoptera > Figitidae > Leptopilina > Leptopilina boulardi. Next base: position 3,748,790 of record NW_026137932.1, on the reverse strand, counting down.
CCAGTATTAAAATTCAGAACATTGGGTTCACCAAGCCTGAATTTATTATACAGTTAATTTGAAATATAAATAATTGTTTTTTTATTATTCTTTTTTTTTTAAAATAAAACACTTAAGATTTTCGCTGAATATACACTTTAATCCTTCCTGACACTTTTACTGAATGATTCAAATTACTTTTTTTGAATTGAATGAACTTTTATACGATAATCAATTTCACAGATTGTGGAAAATTTCACTTGTATTCTTATAAACAAGCTTGACGAATTTCAACCCTTACTGCGGGGAAAAAATAATATTCTCTACCACTCTTAGTGGGAGTTAAACTTTATATTCATCCGCATTTTTGCGGGAAAGACATCCGCTCTGCGGGAAAAACAATTTAAGACTCCTCGAACAATAATTTGGTGGCAACGATCACACCCATTTAGTATATAATTTTAGGTGGTGGGAGGGTTGATTTTGCAATCAACACCTCGTTGTTTCCATGCAAGTTTTAGCAAAACTTGCATTTTAATCGTGGCGTGATCGGTTCAACCACCTTTATTATCGGTATACTTTATATGTTTCCTCATTTTCCCAAAATAATGTGGCAACTCTATACAGTGTAAGTCCCACAACTTGTGCAATCGATCAATAATTTAGTTCAAATTATTTCGCAATATGAGGTTCAATAATCTGTATTCATTTGCGAAATAATTTTGATTTAGAAATTAAATAAAAAAAATTAAATTATAAATATTTATTGAATTAATTAGAAATATTATTGGAATATTCTAGTGTCCGAAACTAAGTATGTGTGTGTGTTGTATAGATGTAGGTATATATTTGACAAAGTATTTGTAACGTTAATTATATAAGTATTATTTTTAATAAATAATACCCTGTGGGCAAAAAATCATGTTCGTTCTAAAAACGTTTTAAGAACGTTTTTAGAACGTTTCATGTCCACCAAATAATGTTCTGGAACATTATTTGAACATCCATGTTCCTAAAATGTTCCAGAACATTATTTGGCGGACATGAAACGTTCTAAGAACGTCCTTAAAACATTTTTAGAACGAACATAGTTTTTTGCCCATAGGGTATTTATGTTAAAAAAAATTTTAAATATTACGGAAATCCGTCCGTAACACAAGTTTTAGCGAACTTGCATTTTATTAGTGGTGTGGGTTTTAAACCACCTGATTTACCTTTATGGTTTATATATATTTTCTAATTTTCCAGACTAATGTGGCAACTTCTATACATTGTAAGTTCTACAATCAGCAAAATCGATTTGTAATTTAGTTCATATTATTTCGCAATATGAAGTTCAATAATCTCAATTTATTTGCGAAATAACCATTGATTTCAAAATTAAAAATAAATGAAAAATAAAATTATAAATAGTTATTAAATTAATTTAAAAAAATAATTGAATATTTAACATTAGAAAATTTATATGTGTGAGTGTTGTGTATGTTGTTGGTGAGTAATTGACAACATATTTGTAATAATAATTAACAAATATTGTTTTTAATAAATAATATTTAAGGAAATAAGGAATAATCACCAATTAACCGAAATAGGATAATAATTCTGTGCTTTTTTTATTATTGTTATTTGACGTTTAAAACCATTGAAAAATGTAATAACCACTTAATTAACTTTCACGGTTTTAACGCTAGAAAAACAATAATTCGACGCTTGTAAAATTCACTCCATTATTTTATTATTGTTCGCCGTTTTAAGAAAATAATTATTTTGTAAGTTATATTTATCAAATTTAATTTTAGACGGACAGTCCCGGTTAACTAAATATTCGTGATTACGATTTTTAATTCACAATATAATAACTCGAGACTCACGACGTTAATCTGGTTGAAACACAAAAAAACTGCGAATGTGGATGTGTTTCATTTAGTTTTAATAGATATAGGTTAATTGTTGCAGGTGGAGAATTGTGGTGCAAGAAGGGTCTTCAGTTTCGCAATAAGTTTTTCGACTTATTGAACGACTACAAGCTTGCAATTTTTATTAAAGGCATTGAACTAAAAGTCATTACAATAAGGCTTATTTTTTTTATTGTAGAAATTTGTTTTAAAAAGAGAGACCAGTTTTTATTATTGGGTTCTTTTTATTTTACTGGAAAAATCCCCTTTGGAATTTTCTTTGGAAAAAGGTGTGTTCCTTTTTCTTTTCTTTTGAAATTATAAATGAAATTTTGTCAATTATTCAATTTATTAATAACAATGAAATTTCACTGTTACGTATGAATTTCGTAACGTATTATTAATAAATTATTAATATTATTAACAATTCATTAATACAATACTTGATAAAGAGGACACATTATGCAACACAGAAAACAAATAACACTTTATAAACATTATAAGAAATAAATAATTCAAAAATAATTAACTTTCACATTTTTGTATATGTTAAAAGAAAAGTAAAAAAAAAATTTTATTAAAATTTTTTTTTTACCCTTTTCCAAAATGGATCATGGCAAACGTATTCGTCCCACTCCAAAGAAAACCGCTGAACAAACACTACTTGTAATCCGTCATCTAAAACACGGTATCCTTTTACCCGGGAATAGGGAGCATGTCGCCGCTAGATTTAAAAAAAAAGAATTTTTTTATTATTCAAGATAAAAAAAAGAGAAGAAAAAAAATCATAGACACAAAAAAACAAAATAAAAAAATATACTTATAAAACTTCAGAGTTGACATTCAGACAACTTATAGGAGTTTCAACCGGCTCGTCGGGTGAAACTACAGACCGAATTGGATCAAAATATTTATCACTCGCCCAAAAAGAGCGAGTAATAAAGCGAGCGTGATCCCAGTTCCATTTATACTCCTGGTTCCATTTAAAAACACGCGCAGGTTGCGGACACTGAAGCATAGCCTCAGAATTCACAGGCCAACAGTGACCAACAAATTACCGAACAGGAGCAACGAACATGGGGGCATTTTCAATAGGCTCCTGAAAAAAATATATATGTATATATTTAAAGAATATTTTGAAAATTTTTCTCTGCATCACAAAATTTTTCTACTCTTCTTACCACTCATTATATATAAAACTTAATTGTTTAAAAAAAATATATATACATATATATATATATATATATCAACATGCGTCTTCGCAAGATGTTCCCTTTTAGCTTCTAGGAAGTTTGGTACATCCACCACTCCAACAGTCATCAAAGCGAAAGCTTCGCGCAATTTTTGAACATCACCAAAAGATTCCATTTTTTACTAAATTTTATTTCTTTAATATAGAGAGACGAACTGACAACTAACACGACAAATACGAACTCACGTAAGAGCGACACACGTTAAAGTAGATGAAAAGAATTTAGAATTTAAAAAAAACTTTACCTAAGTTCAATGAACTTTATTAATTAATATAGAAGGGTTTATTACATAATGAAAGTAATTATTTTAGACTACCCATTAGGCAAATAATCATGTTTATGTATTCATTCATAAATTTTGGTAGGCTATCAACATGCCCTTCGAACAAATCTAATAATAAAGGTAGTGGATCCATTCACTAACATTCTATTATTCAAATCAATATCCAATTAATATCTGATCAATATTCAAAATCAAATCAATAAAATCAATATTCAATTGAAAGCAATAATATCAATAATCAATTAATAAACTAACTCAACACAATCACTTTTCAAAACTTTACTCTAAACAACCCTGGTATAAAGGGTGATTCTACCTGCCTCACTAACAGACTTCATCCAAAAATTCTATTCTCCGAACAGCCATGGTCTGAGGGGTAGATTGGCGAAAAAAGTGGGAAAAATATAGTGAATTTATTTGTCGCTTAATCGCTTCTTGCTGTTACGAACCGAAGAAATTATTTGTTTTTGAAATAATGATTATTCAAAATAATTATAACAATACAGCGGGCTTTTGAGATGGCTCAAATTTCAGAGATTCTCGGAGGTCCAAACTGTCAAGGCCTAAAGGGCTTTGTTTTAATTTATGGTATCGTTTCATCTAAATTGACGATATTTTCCAGAAGAGATTGGAAAGTATACTGCGCCTTCCTTTTTTTAAAATTATTATTGATAGAATAGAGGGAAAAGAAAAAGAATTAAAATGTTACTTTTATTATTTTTAAAATCTTGCCAAATGTAATTCCACTCTCTCTTACAAACAAGAAGGAAGGGAAGTAGAAGGATTGAATTACAAATTTATAGTTTACCCCGGAACGATAATTCGAGTACTTACCGTTCCGCCTTCCTTATTTTACCGTCGGACATTTACCTTCCGATGGGCAAAACATGAATTTAAAATTTACCTGTCCTTTCACAATCACTTGAGTGGCGCATTTGCGGTATGTCGTATATTCTTTTAGTACATGCACAATTAAAGATAGGGACAGACAAATCCTCTCTCTCTCTCTCTCTCTACTACAATTATTTGTTAAGCCGTCAATCACAGGGGAAGACGTGGGCACTCCACATCCGGCTAGTCTTTCGACAAAAATTTATAAAAACAAAATTATATTATCTTTAAAAATTCTTCTCTTGAATTGATCCTATCCGGTCTCCGTAGACTTTAGAGTTATCCGTGTAAGCACATAGATTAAAGCGGGTCCTTGGTACCGAACGGGAGCGCTTAGGCATTTTAATCTGGGTAGTTCCAGACAGAGCTGGAAACTCGATGCTCGCGGAAATCGTACTGAACAATGTTTTAGGGTCTGAAGACTTCTCCACAGGTCGGCTTAGAACACCTGATGAGAAATTTTGGATTTTGAAATTATAATGCACTGATGAACAAATAATAAAGTCTATTCAAAAGAAAGTTATTTCTAATTATTCTTTTAAATTATTCTGTATGTTTATTTAATTTATTAAATATTTAATTTAATTCTTTTGTATTTTTAGGACTACTGCAAAAACGACAGAAGACTTCTGATGATTTGTTAATGAGGCTAAATCTGAAAAATCAACATCATTAAAATGTTTTTAGATAACAAAGAAAAACAAAATCAAATTCGAACATCTTCTCCGGAATTTTTATTTAATAATCTAAGCCATGAAATGGAAAATGATGAAACAGAAGGTGTTGAGGAAATTACGAGAGTGCCGACACCTCCTCCTTTGCCACCAGCAGAACGAAGCTCACTCGGTCCAGATAATATTCCAGGTCCACCAGAAGAGATACCTGTGAAGCTTGATGAAGATCCAGTTTGGGATCCAATTCGATCTTATCTACCATCTTTATTGTGGTTGGAACAATTTAAGCCGGGACTAATTAAGGCCTTATTTGATATGGTAAATACTCTAAGCCATGGAAATAATCACGAATGTACTCTCAAACGAGTAATAGGATTGAAAGATCGCTTCGCACTGTCAAGTGAAATTTATGATTTACCTAAATTAAATGAAGCTTCGTCGCAAACAAATATTCATTTTCCATATGAACAAATTGAAGCCTCAACTCAAACAATCAACTACTTACCTCAACAAACTGAATCTGCAATTCAAAATGAAATCAAGCTGATGTTTCAACGTTCTATTCAAACTAATCCTATGCAAATTCTCTTCAGTTATGATAATACATCAAATTTAAAGACGATAAATATGAATTCAAATGGTTCTAATTGTAACACTTCATTCATTAGCCGATCAAGAAACAAAAATATAAAAAATTTAAAAACACCACGACTTTGCTGGAATTGCAGAAAAGCTGGCCATCCTTATTCAAATTGTACTGAAATAAAACGTATATTTTGTCACATGTGCGGACGACATGGTTATACAACAAAAACTTGTCCTAATTGTAGAGAGACTTGGAGAGCAATGGGACCTTATCATTCAAAAATAGGAATAAACTTACCAAGAAGAACTTCAAACTTTATTTATAATAGATATAACTACATTAATCATCCATGAGAATGTAACATTGCGAATTGTCTTTGAAAATAAATTACAGCTAACAGTGAAGATACTGCATTCTTGTAAAAAATAATTTCTTACAAAAAAATTCCTACTGTTGCGTGACGAAAATTAAACTTTAAAAGAATTTCACAAATAGCCGGGTTAATACAATTATTAATTTCGTTCTTTACTCTTTATTTCTTATATTTTATTTTTAATAAATTTTCATCAATTACTCCTTGAATCAATTATTTCAATATTTCAAAATGTGTTTATAAAATTCAGAGTATTGGGTTCACCAAACCTGAATCTCTTTAACAATTCAATTGAAATATAAAGAATTGTTATTTAAATAAAACTTCTAGACTTTAACTTGAATCTACACTTTTTATATTTCAAAGCAATTTATATGAAATTAAATTTCCTTTTACATCAAACTCTTATATCAATCAACTTCACAATTTGTGGAATATTCACTTGTATTATTTTAAATAACTCAACCCTTAATGCGGGGATTAAATAATAATCTCAATCACTGTTCGTGGGAATAAAACTGTATATTCTTTCGCCTTTTTGCGGGAAACACATCTGCCTTGCGGGAAAGATAAATTAGATTGGTTCAACGACCTTAATTACCTTTTATGATTTTTTTATATTTCCTAATTTTCCAAACTAATGTGGCAACCTTCATACATTGGAAGTCCCAGAATTATCAAAGTTGATGATACTTTAGTTCGTGTTATTTCGCAATATTGAGTTCAATAATTCCAACTCATTTGCGAAATAACAATTGATTTCAGAATTAAAATAAATAAAAATAAAATTATAAATAATCGTTAAGTTAATTGGAATTAATAATTAAATATTTAAAATTAGAAAATATATATTATGGAATTTCGTCTGTAACACATCAATTTCCACAATTCTACGTATGAAAATTTTGGGAGTGTAATCGTTGTTAAATGCAGAGATTGCAATTATTTATAACAATCACTGTTAGGTAACAGTTATTGTTAATTTAATATAAAAGGTTTGTGTGTCCAACCTATCAATGCAGAGGTTAATCTTTACTTTTGATGAAGTTGTTAAAGACGGAAATTAAATAAACAAAAATAAAATAAATAATTTAAAGAGAAAATAATAAAGTTAGAAATAATACTAAATTTTATTATTAACAATTCCGCTTATTTGGAAAGCGTAAATGCTCTTCGCTAAACAATGTTTAGAATAAGGTAGTGGACTACCTCTCAGTAAATTATTAATTCAATAAACCCGGATAGACGGTATTTAAGAGAAAATGATAAAAAGAAACATGAGACAAAAGTAATTCAAAGTGAAATAAATAAATGGAGTCAAATTAAATTAACACTCAATTTATTACAATTTATTCTCAATATATTTGCTTTACACATGAAAGAAAGGTTTATTACAAAACTCAATAATCAATTTAATTAAGCTACTTGACTTACGTCAAGTCTCACAAATAGCAACAAGGAAGATTCTATCTTCAAAAATACAAATTTCTGTTTGTTATGAATGATGTTAGTGTGTTTGTGTATGTTTAATTTTATTTAAGAAGAAACTGTTTTATTAAAATCAATTATTTAAATAGACTCACCAGAATTATAATCGTAACAGAAAAGTATCGTATTACTCGTTGTTTGTCAATTGATACTTAGGTATGCGGAAGTCTTCTCTTATTTTTTTTTTTAATGAATTTCTCAATTTATCTATTTAACTTTTTATATTCTTAAAGCAGTTGCACTTTTTTAATATTAATAACAAAATCAACCCTGACTAGGGGAATATTCAATACTTTTAACCACTTTTTGTGGGACTTCAATAATATATAATCATCCGCCTTTTGCGAGGATCAACACAACATCCGCTCTGCGGGAAATGATACTGAACTCTTTTACTCTTTCTTGTCGAAAGACCTACTATTTAAACTCCTTTAAATAATGAGATTGGTGACAATGATCACTCCCGATTCATGTAGAGGGAAAATTGATTTAGCAACTCACTTCTTTTTATTTTCATGCAATTCCAACAACGTTGCATTTTTAATTTGGGTAGTGATACATTCAATCACCTACTCTACTTATAATTTTCATTAATATTACTTAATCTTCCAAATTAAATGGATTAAGTAACTGTCATATATTGAAGACCCAGATTTAAATGATATAATAATAATTTAGATCATGTTATTATTTTGTAACTTATTTCAATTTAACGATTCATTATAAATAAATTATATAAAAAGACTTTTGGCATAATTATTAAATGATTTCGAAACAATAATTAAAATATTCTCAATGAGAATAATAATGTGTGTTGTGTTTTATAATATAATAAATATTCGGATAAAAATTATTAATTTATAATTATATAAAAAAATTATAAAGTGACGGAAATTCCGTCCCTAACAGAAGTACTTAAAATTTCTTGCAGAATATATTGAAAATGCATTATTTCAAGTGTAATTTTCAAAATAATATTTTAGGGAGAATTAAAAGCAAATGGCGTAATTGTAGATCATAAACCTATTTTGACACACATGGTTATCGAAATTAATTATAATTTTAATTATTGACAAAAAATTGATTTCGTCACTTTAATGTTTAATACAATTTATAAAATGATATTCTTGGCAAATTGATTTAGCAATATGTCCTAATTATTTATAATAAATTTACGTAAATTTATGTTTATTCCCTATGACCAATTATATTTATAATATTTTTGTCGAACGTAGACAAATAGTTGTAAATGTAGTAATCTGTTTACATATTAAACAAAAAAAATGTTACGAGGACGAGTCGTAACAAGATTTTCGACTTACTGATTAATTGTAAGCCTGCAATTTATTACAGGTATTGAACTTGTAAACTGGAAGTCATTATAATAAGACTTCTTTCCTTTTTTTTTAATGTAAATTTTCAAAAAGATGTTATAAATATGTTTATTTAAGAAATTAACTATTGTTATTAATTCCTTTTCTTCGGTCATAACAACCTAAATAAATACAAAGAAAAGAAAAATTAAATTCTATATTTAATAAGTTTTTAAATTATGGGATTGTTTCCTGAATACATAGAAGATCTTTATCGTTTCTCATAATGTCTATTTTTATTGATAATAAATTAAGGATAGGCTGAATCAAACAACTCTATTAATTAACTTATGTTTATTACATAAAAATTAATCTTTTCAGAGATTCTTTTACAAATTTAGTTTTTCCTTTAATTACCAGTTCCTTAAAAATTTAAACATGAATTTAGTTTCAAATTATGTTTGGTTTATAATTTCAAATTCTATTTGTCTTTGTTCAATAAACAATTCTATTTCAAATAAGAACCAAGGATAGGCATAAGCCAAAAAGTACATTATTATCCTTTTGTGTACAATCGTTACTTACTTAGCTGTTTCCTTATTTTGTACCACATTAGATTGGTGTAAGAAGTGTCAAACATATATATTTAATTTTATATATTTCAAATTAAATATGTGTTTAGTAACTTATGTTTGATTTTATTTTAAATAATTAATATAATATATAAAGTCCTGATGGCATTTTCAAGTCCAATAACAAAAAACAGTGAATTTACCGTTTTTTTCAATTTCAAAAATTTTCCTCCAAATCCGAAGCATAAATTAGATAAACTAAAGCCTTGAGAAAATTTTATGATAACTTCTTAACACCCTCGGCATTAGAGGGTTAATTAACTCAAGCACGACACTAGTTTTCCATTTATGTTCTAAATAATATAAAAATTTATCTTTCTGAAAGACGGATTGAATTAAAAATAAAACGACACCATTTGGTTCGTTAAAAAGAAACTCATATATTTATAATTGGATTCTTTTATTTTGCTGGAAATATTCCTTTGGAATTTTCCAATTGCATTTGTCCGGGTTATAGATATTTAATTACTTATGACAAAAAATATATATAATCCGTCAGCAACATCAATAAAAATATAATTATTATTTTTCAGTATAATATTTAATTATAAGAAAATTATAAAACTGTTAATATGCGGGACATGTGTAACTTTTTGTGGAAATCATAAAGCATATTTTAATAGTTGTGACAATTTATATTAAGACAGTCTAATGCGGGACGTGTGTATGAACAATTTTTTTTAAATTAAACAAAAGAAGAGATAGGGAAATTATTTGCATGTTGTATAATGTTAAGGACAGTTTTGTTTTTAAGGCAGCGTCTACAATAGATTAAAAAATGTGTAACGATCGTGTAGTGTAGTGTAAAGTCGTGACTTAGAATATTGCAAATTAACTGCTGTTAATAAACAAAAACATAACCTCAAATTCAGATTTTTAATATTAAAAATTAAATTAATATTAAAAATCTGAATTTGAGGGTATGTTTTTGTTTATTAACAGCAGTTAATTTGCAATATTCTAAGTCATACAAGATACACGATTGCTACACATTTTTTAATCTATTGTAGACGCAGCATAACATAATTCATATGAGAAATTTTTTTTTGCAAGGACTAATTTCTTTAACCCTCCTGTATACCAAATTGTCTTTTGAGGTTTTCAAAAATACTGTTTCTTCATTCTTCGTCTTCCTTCTCTTTTTATATTGATTATAATATATTCAAATTTTCTAAAGTAATATAAAAATATATATAACTTCTCCTCCTTCCCGTTCGTTGACAACTTCACATTCATTTTGATATAGCTCTTAACATTAAAAGTAGATTTAATCATGACCTTCTTTCCCCTAAATTGGTAATATAACTTAAAGACGACCCTTTTTAATATTTATTTATTGTCTTTTCAATATATCAAAATTCAATATAATAAAATTTACTTAAAATTTTTATAGATTAAAATATTTAATATTAAAGCTGAAAAAATGGAACAAAATAGCGTGATGTAGCTTGTGAACGACACATATGTTTTATATTATATATTGCTTTGTTTAATTTTTAGAAAAAGAATATAAATTACTTTAAGGGTAGTTAACTGGAATATTTTGTAACAGTCTATTTTTGTCATTTGTATAAGGTGGTTGTACAAAAAATGAAGTTGAGAAATCTATTTATTGTGAGTTTTATTTTTTGGAAAGAAATCTTAGTTATATCATCAACAAGTAATTATTTTGATGGATTGATAAAGTATTTAAAAGAAGAATCAAAGTTACATCAGGCAGTGTTTATTTTTGACGGTAAAAATGAAAATATAGATCCAATAATGAATTCTCTTATGACAACAGTAAATTCGCATTTTCCATCTTTGAGCATCAGTTTCAGGAAACTATTTGTCGAAATTGATTATACATACCTAAAAATTCTTAATCGACCTAGACATACAACACTGTTTATTATACAATGGACAAACGAAAGTAAAGATATTTTTCTAAATCATCTTATATTTCTAAATTGGAAATCATTAGGATATGGATTATCAAAACCAAGATGTTTAATTGTAAACTCTAATTTTTCAACTCATGATGATATTAATAGAACTTTGCATTTATGGTGGAAAAAGAGATATTTGGACATTACTTTATTGACGTATGATGGTAAGCGCAAAGTAACGGTCAAACCAACTTTTGAAAAATTACCTATTATTAGTTACATAAATCCTTTTAGCAATAACTACTCTGCTCAGGTGGCATCAGCTCAAAGTCAATGGTTTCCAAATAAATTGTTGAATGTAAATGGAATGTTTTTGGAGATGGCTTATTTTGATCCTGATAGAGATACTAAAAAGATAAAAAAATTTACTAATATTTTAAAACAGGTGATGAATTGTCACCCTTCTTTAATGAACATATCAATGTTTACTAGTTTACGTCATGGAGATCGATATCCTTACGAATTTTTTAATTCACTGATGGGATTGTTTGCTAATTCACGAATTATAGAGTTTTTTAGTATAAAAGCAATTATTCCACGAAATGCAAAAGTTGCCAGTGAAATCGAACTTTCATCAGAATTTTGGAACATGATTCTGGCAACAATTGGAATAGTTGCAATAATACGAATAACCGCATATTTATTAAAATTCAAATGGCAGACTTTGAATATCAGTCAAATTGTAATTGGAATGGGTACTGAGAATGAACCACAAAATTGGTCAGAAAGAATCATTTTTGGCTCACTCTTAATTGCATGCCTTGCCTATACAAGTTATTTTTACACTATAATTCTTGATATCAGTTTTCAAACTGCTCCTGAAATTTCTACAATTGCTGAACTGGCTGACTCATCTTTAATACCAGTTATGGATCACGGTACTCATTATGTACTAATCAAATTTGAAAATACTGTTATTAAACAATTGTTAGACAAAACACCTGATCTTTTTAATTATAAAGACTACTATGAACAAGAAAAATGTTTAAAATATTTGGCAATCCATCAGAATATAACATGTATCATTCGTGATGCTTCTAAACACATTAACTCATATGAATCTAAGAATGGAAAAACAAATAAGTTTAAAATATTGAAAGAAGATATTAAATATGATTCGAATAGTTTTGCTTTTGTTCGTAATTCACCATTATTGGATCGTGTACATGAATTAATTCTAAGATTTTCAGAATTTGGATTACTTAAAGATTTTTATGAACCTAATGAATCTCCACTACCAAGTAATAATTTGGAACCTGATCTACTGACAAAAGGAAAACTCTTTCCCATATTACTTGGTGTACTAATCATTGGATATTCTCTTTCGATAATTGTTTTTCTCCTCGAAATAATAACAGCCAAGATAAAAAGAAAATTTTTCAACAAGCCAAGATTTCGATTTGTATTGTAGGAAGATATCAATGTTATTGTTTCTGATAATACCAAAAAAGAGTATCTTTCAATAAAGGTATGAAAATTTTAATTTTTGTCATAAAATAAAGTAGATATCATTGTTTTTTGCCAGCATCAAAAAAATTCTTCTTTCAATTTTCTTTTTAATTTATTAGATTTAATTGATATTTGTTAATTCAGGGAATCAACCATCACTGATTACGAATCTATAAGTGTTGGATTTTAAAAATTTATTATGGTGAATTTAATATTGTAAAAAAATTTTTTTTTAATTTGATCCGATTCGTTTAAAACTTGTTATTCTGGGGTATTTGAAGTCCAATTTATTATCAGTTTATTTAATCAGTAACACTGAAAACCCCTGAATAGCGTGATTCATATGAATCTGATAAACTGAAAAAATAATTCGCAATTTTGAATTTTGTTAATCTAATACGTCAGATTTGGAATCAGTAGCCTTTAAAATCAAGTTTCTTATAGTAAATTTAAGTAGGTTTAAAAATTTTTCGGCTACTATATTGAATCAGACTTTTTAAATTTTGAAAAATTGACATCGATTTCCTAATCAGCGATTCCGAAAATATCGAGGAAACAAATTTTAAGCAAATCTAAACGATTTTTAAAATCATCATTTTTGTATTTAGCAACACTAAAAACTAGTAGAATAACTTTAGCTTTCTTTTCTTAATTATCCCGTATTTACTGGATAAGAAAGGATTAAGAATTGTGACCTTAACGTAACCTAAAACAAAAATTAGTTAAATTACGTTTTCCAAAATTGATTGAAATTAATTTTTCCAACTAAATATCTGGCACAAAACATTGGGCACAAATATTATAATTAACCAAGCATAATTTCGTTGATACACTGAAAAAAATTTCATTTAAATAATCGGTTATTTGACTATTATTAAATAAATACTTATTTCTATCAAATAATTATTATTTGAGTCAATTAAATTGTATTTGTTTCAAATACAGAAATTATTGGTTCAAATACAGTTTATTTAATAAAAATAAAAATTATTTAGTTCAAATAAATTTTTATTTGATAACAGTTAAGTAATCGAGTTGAATTCTATAGAACTTTATTACTGGGTCATTTTAATCACTTCTAAAAATCAACAGATTGAAATAAAAATGTCTTTTAAGATATACTAAACTAATTTCACTTCTTTCATCGTCATTCTTTTCTTTTTATATTGATTAAAATATATTGAAATTTACCAAAGTACTATAACAATAATAGTAATACCTTCTTATAATTTTTTTCATTACCTATATTGACGTTTTTAATGTATAAAAATTTGACAGAATGAAAATTATATACGACTTTTTCTTATATTAAAATATGTAATATACTTAAAACTGAAATATTGTAATCATAATTTCTTTTTTTAAAAATATCCAATATAGCATTGAATTACATTCAAAGGATTTAAATTTCTTTCCATGTTTCATGTTATACATTGCCTTATTTTGTATATATAAATAGAATATAATAAATTACTTTAAGGGTAGTTTATTTGAAGCTTTAGTAACAGTCTGTTTTTGTCATTTGTACAAGGTGATTGTACAAAAAATGAAGTTGAGAAATCTATTTATTGTGAGTTTTATTTTTTGGAAAGAAATCTTAGTTATATCATCAACAAGTAATTATTTTGATGGATTGATAAAGTATTTAAAAGAAGAATCAAAGTTACATCAGGCAGTGTTTATTGTTGACGATAAAGAAAAGAATGTTGATCCAGTAATGAATTCTCTTATGACAATAGTCAATTCACATTTTCCATCTTTAAGCATTAGTTTCAATGAACTATTTAACAAAATAAAAGAACCACATTTAAAGTTTTTTATGCGACCCAGACATACTACACTGTTTATTTTACAGTGGATTAACAAAGAAACTCTACTTCACTTCCATGAATTCTTTTATAAATGGCAGGATTTATTACTTAGATCATCAAAACCAAGATGTTTAGTTGTAAATTCAAATTTGTCAACTCATGATTACATCAACAGAACGCTGCATTTATTTTGGGAACAGAAATTTTTGGACATTACTTTATTGACGTATGATAGTCAGAGCAAAGTAACGATGAAACCAACTTTCGAAAAATTACCTATTATTAGCCACATAAATCCTTTTACCAATTACTATTTTGCTCAAGTGGTATCAAATCAATGTGAATGGTTTCCAAATAAATTATTAGATCTAAATAGATACAAATTCAACATACCCATTCAATCTGCTAATATTTCATCTGTACAAGAATACAACAAGTTAATAAAATTGGTTAAAATTTTGGAACAAGAGATGAATTTTGAACCTGTTATAATACCATGCCTAAATTTGATTACAACACGCAAAACCAAGTATGAAGATTATAGGAAATTATTAATGAAATTAGATGCAGATATTATTTTCGGAGACCAAAAAAATTGTATTTATAATAAATGGTTTGATGGTCAGAATATGCGAATTCTAGAGTTTATTAGTGCAGAAGCTATTATTCCACGAAATGCAAAAGTTGCCAATGAAATCCAACTTTCATCAGAATTTTGGAACATGATCCTAGCAACAATTGGAATAGTTGCAATAATACGAATAACTGCATATGTATTAAAATTCAAATGGCAGACTTTGAATATCAGTCAAATTGTAATTGGAATGGGTACTGAGAATGAACCACAAAATTGGTCAGAAAGAATAATTTTTGGCTCACTCTTAATTGCATGCATTGCCTATACAAGTTATTTTTACATTATAATTCTTGATATCAATTTTCGAACTTCTAATGAAATTTCAACACTCGATGAACTTCTTAAATCATCTTTGCCAGTAGTTTTAAGTTACAATGCTTATGTAGTACTTATTTCCTTGAGAAATTCTAGTGTTCAACAATTTTTAAAAAAACAGTATGAACGTTCCAAATATTATGAACTCAATGTAGAAGAAAATTGTGTGAAATATTTGGCAGACTATCAAAATATAACTTGTATGATTCATGAAGCTACTAAACGCATTAGAACATATGAAATTAAGTACGGAAAAACAAATAAGTTTAAAGTATTGAAAGAAAATCTTAAGTTTGGTACGAATAGTTTCGGGGTAAAAGAGGATTCACCATTTATTGAACGTTTTAATGAAATAATTCTAAGAGCTTCAGAATTTGGATTAATTAAAGATTTTTATGAACCTATTGTACGTCCTCTAATTGATAATTTTGAACCTGATCTATTGACAAAAGAAAAACTACTACCCATATTACTTGGTGTACTAATCACTGGATACTCTCTTTCTATAATTGTTTTTCTCCTCGAAATAATTACTGACAAGATAAGAAGAAAATTTTTCTACAATCCAAGATTTCGATTTGTACTTTAGGTAGATATCAATGTTACTGCTTTTATCCAATAATAAGAGATAGGAGCATCTTTTAGTGGGTTTATTATGTGAAAGTAATTACTTGTAGTTTGTTAATTCCTGCTTACTATTTACTTATTATAGTTATTTAATTTTTCAAAATTTAAAATGGCTGATTTAATATGGCGGCCATTTCGGATTCCATTGTTTCCTAATTTGAAATAGGAATTTTAATGTGGTGGATGAAAAAAATTAAAAAATTGATTTTATTTGCTTCTATTTTATTACTAATCAGATGTCAATTTTTCAATATTCAATATGACATATCCAATACGAACAAATTTTTTTTAAATTCATCCAATTCGTTTGAAATTCGTTACTCGATGGTATTCAGTGTCAATAATTACAAATTTAATATCAAGTTTGTAATAATAACTCTACACTTAAAATCATATCTAAAAAAATGGAAATGTCTGATTAAAAATTATTTCTTTCAGATAAAGTCATTAATGAAATGGAGAATATACATTATCTACAGTTGACTTAACAATTATTGAAGAATATAAAAAAATGGATATCCGCTTTATGATAAACTACTCCAAAGGGAAAAATATGAAATTCAAAGGAATTAAAGTGAAATGTCTTTTGAATCATTTTTGAATCTTATATCTCGTTCAAATTAAATTAAAATACATATTTGTATTAACTGCTATCGATTAATGTGATGTTGAAATTTTTATTGTATACTTATTGACGAAACTAAATTAATAGCAAACATTTACTATTTACTACATTTACATTTATCAAAAATTCTGACGGAATTTCGACGGAATTAGGACTCTAAAAATTTTGAAAAAATTAATCGGAATTCCGTCGGAACTCCATCGGAAATTCTTTGGAATTCCGACGGAATTACGTTGGAAGTTCCGGCGGAATTCTGATAGAACCTTCACGGGTAACTTTCCGGGAAATCTTTCCAAGTGTGACATGTTTGTATTTATTGTCCTGTACGACTTTATAGAAAATTGAAATAAAATTGTCTTTTGAGGTTTACAAAAATAAATTTTTTCTTAGTCGTTCACTAATTAAAATTTTTTATAAATGGTGATTTATTAAAAATGCCTAAGAGAAAAATTTTCATTTCAACTTCCACTCCTACCTCCAATTTTTGGGATTAGAAATTATAAAAATTGAAGTGGGAATGGGAATTAAAAAAAGTTGAAGTGGAAATGGAAGTGGAAAATAATAACATACTTTTCATGAATTTTATTAAAAAAATCGAAGATATACTTTTCCATTTATATAAATAATTAAATTTGTTTTTTTTTAATAACAATTTAAATTTTATAATTTTTTAAAATATTTTTTTCATGAAGGAGCATTTGAATGCGAGTTTTAAAAAAAATTAATTCCGATTGGTTAAAATTTACGAAAGTTATAATAATTTTGAAAAAAAATTACAAATTTTTCAGTATTTTGAATTTTTTAAAAATACTTGGGATTTCTTATTTTTAACCTTTAAAAGAACCCAAATTATAAATTTCATAAAAATTTATCAAAATAACACAAATAATGTGTTCACTTGACATATCGAGTGTCTCATTAATATAAAATTTAAATATCAACGTGCCTATTTTTCTCAAGGTCATTAATAGCTGCACAAGAAATTTTAAAAAATAAATAATTGTTTTGTCTAGATCATAAATGATAAAAGTTTTTATACTCGAAATGTAAATTTGTTTTATATCAAAATATCAAACAATGAAGAAATATAAATACACCATTTGCCGATACATCCATGTGTCAGTTTAAATTTTACAAAATTCTTTCTAAAAAAATATTTTATTTACCAAACTAATTTTATAATAAAGAAGAATATTTTCTGTCAAATCTAAAATGATTTCAACCATAATAATGACTTTTGGTCCTATTATAATAGGTTCAATTTTTCCACTTTTTGTACAATCTGAAATGGTAAATATTTTATCATTAATAAAAAAAAATTTTTTTTTTATTTAATCAATAAATGTTTTTTTTTCAGCGCATTAAAAATGACCATCCTCATAAAGTTTCATGTTATTATTATCCATCGTCTCACGATGGTATGTAAATTTTATTTTTCTCAATTTGTATTTTATTGAATTTTTTTTTTTACTATTTTTTAAATTAATTAATTTTAGCTTTAAAATCTGACGTCGTTCCAATTGTGGAGGAACGATCTTCATTAGGCGATGAAGTAAGTAAATTAAAATTTAATTTGAATAACAAGGAAGTGAAGATTTCCTTAAAAACAAGTGAAGGATTTTTAATTCATAAAAATACACGAGTTTGGACAGCAAAAAAAGAAAAGAAACAAGCAACAAAAGTATTATATACACTTCATAAAGATGTACGTATTTGAATTATAATTAAATGTTTCTATGAAAATTACAAAATTATATTTAAATTATAAATTATATTATTTCTATATAATTTAGGCATTCAATGGTATTGAAACTTATACAGATGAAGATTCAAAAGCATCATTTTCAGTGCTGACAGATAAAGAGGGATTCAGACATTATGTGAGTACAACAATTTTAATATAACTTACTTCCAAATCATCACCCAGTGGTCAAAAAACCATGTTCGTTCTAAAAACGTTTCATGTCTGCCAAATAATGTTCTGGAACATTATTTGAACATCCATATGTTCTTAAAATGTTTCAGAACATTATTTGGTGGACATGAAACCTTCTAAAAACGTCCTTAAAACGTTTTTAGAACGAACATGGTTTTTTGCCCACTGGGCAATAGGTCATATGCTAATTAATATTTTCCATGCATTTGTAATGTGTTTGTTGTAATAACTCGGATATAAAATTAATTCTATACTCTCTTAAAGTTACGTTATACTAAGTAAAATTTTTTATATTAAAATTATTATCTGTTTAATTGAGTTTAAATTATTTTATTTATTTTTGCCTTCGAAGGTACAAATAGTCGGTTGATTAATTTTATTGACATCCTCCATTTATATTTTCAAGATACGAATTTCCTTTAAAAATTTTGTTACCTCTAGTGAATTAAAGAATTTATTACAAATTTAAGTATACATAATTTAGAAATAATAAAATTTCCGATTAATCCCCTTCTAATTTGGCATAATTACGGAGCATAAAATTTACTAAAACACTCCAAAAATTCGCAGTCTTATGGATATTATCTCGCAAGCGGTAATTATTGTTTCAGAGATTTTCATATGTAGAATTGTGTTAATTTATTGTAACAATTTTCACAATAGGATTTGAATCTCCCGGCGATTAATTTCTACAGAATTATTATCGAGTATAATCAAGATTTATTTTACCGTAGAATTACAATAGTAATCGCAGTGTGAATTCAAAACCAACGCGCAAGTTATAAAAAAAAGTAAATGATTTATAAAAATAAAATGTTTAAAATGTGTTACATTAAATATTATTTTTAGATATTAAAAAAATACAAATTTATACCGAAATCCGTTCGTAACTAATTTAATTTTTAAATCAAAATAGCAAATAAATTTCTCTTTTCAGAGTGGTATTGTTAATTATCAATACGGTTTTCAATCTGCACCAAAAAATTCTCGAAAGCGTCGTCATACTAATGATCATAATGCAACAATATCAACTGTGGAACATATTATTTACAATCTACCAAACTCTGAAAGTTCAAGTAAGTGTTATATGTTTTTACTTTTAGATAGTAAAATATTGAATTAGAGAAACGCGACGAAAGATTTAAGAAGGAATAGAAGTAAACGGATTAACGACCCCATCCATAAAAACAGAAGTCTTTTCTATAGATTTATAGAATTTATTAGAATTTATTTCTATATCTATTTTGATAGCTTGCTGGTGCCTTTCCAAACCTACTAAATTGAAGTTAATATTAAAAAAAAATTTTCTGGTTTGTAACAATAGAGGGGAAAGAAATGGGAGTAGGTAGACGAAGTACTGGGGGTCAATTATGTAACTTTTGCCGGATTCCACATTCCGGATCCCACATTTCAAATTCCGGATTCCACTTTTCACATTTCGGATTCCATATTCCGGTTTCCACATTCCAGATTCCACTTTCAAAATTCCGTATTTCAAATTCCACATTTCACATTTCGGATCCCACATTTCGTATTCCGGATTCCAAATTCCGGATCCCACTTTCCATATTTCGTATTCCGGATTCCACTTTCAGAATGTGGAATCCGGCATTTTGAAAGTAGAATCCGAAATGTGAAATCTGGAACACGGAATGTAAAAAGTGGAATCTGGAATTCAAAATATGGAATGTGAAAAGTGGAATCTCTAATACTGAATTTGAAAAGTGGAATACGGAATGTGAAATCCGAAATGTGAAAAGTGGAATCCCGAATAGGGAATTTTGAAAGTTGGATCCAGAATGTGGAATACGGAATTTTGAAAGTGGAATGTGGAATCTGGAATACGGAAAAAATTACGTAATTGACCCCCTATTGGAAGCTGATAAAAACTTAGTTAATGGAAGGAAGGAGTACATGAATTTTTAAATAACAGACTAGTAAACATAATAACTGATAAGAAACTTTTTCACTAGTTATTTATAATAATTACAATATATTTTGAAATTTTGCGAATTATTTTATAAGCATCCCGTTTTGCTGATTCATATTCCAAACCCTACATTGTGGACAAGACTTATTTTTGGGATAAGGATGCGGAGAAAATACCTCTACCTGAAACGGTGTATCCGGAAATTTTAGTTATTATGGATTACAAACTTTTTAAGTAAGTTTAATTCCAAATAGCATATATGTTATGCTAACATTGATGTAGCATTTAGTTTAGAGAATTTTAAACAAAATCAATAATTCTTCTACACCACTAAAAAGAATATAAGTAATATAAAAAAATAAATTTAGGATATAATTAAAGAAAATATTATTTTAGACATTACAAGGGAAATTTAACAGCAGCTTTGAGTTACATTGTTACATTTTGGAATGCAGTTGATTTGAAATATCGAGATTTATCAGAACCAAAGGTGCGACTTCACATTTCGGGTGTTATTATAGAAGAGGTAATTAATTCTATTTCAAAATTTCAATAATTAATTTAAATTGCAAAGAAATTGCAGTTTTTAAATTTAGTTCTATAAAATAATTTTAAATTTAATTAATTAGGAAAATGGAGTAATTGTACCTAAATCAATGCCACGAAATAATAAAAATAGATATTCAGGAAAAATTGATGGAAATTTAGTTTTAAAGGAAATGGGAGTGCATTTACAAATGGAAAGTAATTTAACAGTTGGAAAGGATTTCGACTTAGCACTTTTAATGACAGGGTAATTGTTTTATTTAAAATTATTATTTATTATCCTTAATGTTTTATGAAAAAGTAAATTATTTTTATTGAATACAGCAATGATCTTACTTACGATATAAATGAGCCGAGGGAAAAAAGACGTGCTTTGTATGGATTAATAGGTAATATTTAATAATCTGTTCTTTATTTTTTAAATTACAGAAAATTTTTATTTATTTTTATAATATAGGTTTGGCGAATCTCGGTTCAGCATGCAAAGTTGCAGGTAATAGATTCCTAGGTGTTGGCTTATTTGAAGACACAAATGGTTACATTGGAGTTATACATGCTGCACATGAATTGGCACATATGTAGATATAAAATAAATTTTTTATTATATTTAAAAAGTAATTTCTCTAATAAAAATAAATCGCATTATTTTATATACTCATTTAATTATTAAAGATTAGGAGCCTTTCACGATGGTGATAGAGCAATTCAAAGTGTTGATGAATCAAACATATGTATACCAAAAGAAGAAGATGACTATATTATGTCTACATTAAGAATTGATGGAAAGCAATTTTCAGTTTGTAGTAAAAAATTAATGCATACTTTTTTTGAGTAAGTCTTTAACATTTAAAGAAATAACATAAGTTTTATTTTTTAATTTTTATCACGAGTATTTTCTAAAATTTTATTAGAAAAATTTTCTATTTTCAAAAAAAAAAATTTTAAATATGTTATTTCAATATAGAGTGAAGTAAAAATTGAATTTCATATATTTATTTCAGACATGTTGACTCTCAGTGTCTTCGTAATTCTCCTAATGATTCGAATAGTGAATTTTTAATTGTAAATTTACCTGGTAAAGCAATATCACTGGACGAACAATGTCGAAGTGCAGGATTTGTTAAAGCTTACAATGTAAGGATATTTTTATATTAAAAGAACTAGAATTACTAGATGATTTACGTATTTTATTTTTACAAAAACAAAAAATTCCAAGAAAAAAAAATTTCTTTTTCAAAAATTTCAAGCATTTATATTTTAATCTAATATTTTTAGACTGATGATAGGGTTTGTGATACATTGTATTGCATTGGAGAAGATTTTAATGGTGATTTAAAAAATGCTACACACATACCTGCTGTTGAAGGTTCATTTTGTGGTGAAGGACATGTAAGTGGGATTTTTTTTTTAATAAAATATTTAAGTACCCTAATTTTAATTTAATATAATCTCTAGTACAAAATTTTCATAAATTTCATTATAGAGAATTTTTTTAAAAAAATTATTTGTTTATTAGAAAGTAAAAATTTTTCTCGTTTGCTTCTAGCATTGTATAAATGGAACATGTGTTAGTTCTGTACAAGAAAGAAAAACAGAAAAAGATAGCTATTTCATTATTGATAAGCAGGAAAGCATAACGGAAAAACCAGAAGATAACCAATATGCTAATTTTGTACCGGAAAGAAAGACGGAAAAACTAGAAGATGGATATTTTATTTTTAATAATATAGATAGACGCATCTACATTGGATAAAAATATTAATATTTAACAGATATCATAATTTAAGCCTAACGATATAAAATTTAGAAACTAATATTGTTAAAGAAATATAACTGTTTTATTTAATTTTAATAAGGTATAATTATGTTGTTTAATTGAATTATAAAGTGTTAATTTTTATTTGTAATAAAAAAAAATGTTACTGTTTTTAATTATAATGTTTATATTAAATTCTTGAAATTTAATAAATAAATTTAATTTTTCAAATTAAAAGTTCCACTAAAAATACGAATTCTCACCGACATATTGAATATAATAAATATGGTAGGGGATGGATCCACTACCTTTATAATTTTAATTGTCCGAAGAACATGTTGTTAGTTTACCAGAATTTAAAACAAGTTAAAGAACATTTTATATTTTATTGATGAATTTCCTTAAAATTAAAAAAAAAAAATCTTTTTCCCATCAAATTCCAACCATAACAATTAAATTAATCCTTGAGATACTTTTCAATGGGTTTTTCACATTTGCTAAACATTTTTAGAACATGAAACGTCTTTAGAATATTATTTTAAAAGACAGGAACGATCTAAAAACGATTTAGGAACGTTATTGGAACATTTAGGTTCTTTTTGCACACTTGATTGTTGTTGAACTCATGTGAATCAGTGATTACTCGGAAAAGTTATTGAAATAAAGTGACATATCTAATTTACTCTCCTAATTTCTCATTTCTTTCAATCCGCTACAAAAATTTTAAAGCTTTCGATTGAAAATAATATAGATATTAAATTATTTTAATAATTTTTTTAATAAAATTAAATTTATAATTCAATTATATTAATTTATTTACTTTTCTAATTCCAAATCCCTTTCGATCCACTTTGTAAATTTTGACGCTGTAATGTCGATTGAAAGTAATAGACATTAAATTAATTTAATAATTTTAATTTTTTAATAATTTTTTAAATAAAATAAAATTCTTAATATATTAATTTATTTCTGCTGGGAATAGAGAAGAATTCCTTTTTTTATATTTCGATATTCAGTGGGAAACAGAGTTATGACGGAAATTGACTTATTCAAAAGAATTAAAATATTTCGATTTATGCACGATTTCTGCAAACTTTTAATCATTCTCTATTCCTCGCTTCTTAAGGAGAACTATACATAGATCCAGTGCAGAAATTTAACAAAGTAGTAAAAATTAATTATTATTTGAATATATTGGTTGTTCGATTATATTA
Source organism: Leptopilina boulardi (assembly GCF_019393585.1). NCBI lineage: Eukaryota > Metazoa > Arthropoda > Insecta > Hymenoptera > Figitidae > Leptopilina > Leptopilina boulardi. The sequence goes on along the minus strand of NW_026137932.1, from coordinate 3,724,649 downwards.
AAGGATTTTGAACTTCATCGGCATGTGGACGCAAGTGTATAAATGTGATATTCTATTATTAAATAAATAGAGCTATACATATTATTATATGTATTTAATTTTTTTTATGTACATACTTATAAATATTAAATATTATACATAAAAATTATGTGAATTTTGAATTGTGTGTTAATAAGTGAGTTAAATAAATATGAAATACTAAAGTCGATTTAAATAATAAATACATGAAGAAAAATGTTGTGCAATATTATTATAATTCATATTAATTGTAATTAGTTATTAACTGTAATTCATATTAATAATAATTAATTTTTAACTATAATTCATATCTATTAAAATTAATTATTATACTTATAATTTACATTAATTACAATTAATTATTACTTATAGTTCATATTAATTATAATTAATTATTAACTATAATTCATATTAATAATAATTAATTATTACTTACAATTCATATTAATTATAATTAATTATTAACTATAATTCATAATAATTCATAATTAATTATTAATAATAATTAATTATTTCTTATAATTCATGTTACGTTAGTAAATAAATTTTATTTTTTTATTATGTTTTTAATTTTGAAAAATTTATGTTTCTGCTCAAAATAAATTTATTTACTCTCTTCGGAGCACAAATAGCCGGTAAGAGAAGTCACTAACGAAAAATACTCCGACGACCGTTATATTATATTTTGTGGAATCAATAACCCTCACTTTATTGTGTTTCTTTCCAAAATGGATATTAAATGAAAATAGTAAAGTTAAATTTTTATTAACAATTTTATTTTTGTCAACATCCATTTTCCTCCCTTTAATATAATAATTTCAATTTTGTTTATAAGAAATTAGAATGATACAGTTTTATTTATTCTTATCTACAAACTAATTCCTTAGACAACCACCTTAGCCCGGAAGAGTTGAAATTCGATTTTTCCTTTGTCGAGATGGGCGAAAAAATTATTACTTAAACTAGATATTACTTAAAATTGTTTAATTTTAATTGAATGTTTACCGGTTAACGTCTCAAAGTGACGGACAGAATTTTGATTATTTTAACTTTTCAAATTTACAAGCTTTTCTTAAAAATTCGCGTTTGAAGTGAAACCTTTACACACGGAGACAGAGATTATCTCTTTTACCGGAAACTCATAACAGAATGGAAAATTAAGAAATTACTCGCGACTTTATACTAAGTTATTGTCTCGAAAACTGCAATTCACGTCAGCACGAATTCAATAAACGAGTTGGTCATTTTGTTTGAATTTTCAACCGAAGAAAACTCATTGTTACGAATTGAATTGAATATATAGAAAGGGCTTCTCTGAATCTTGCTTAGCGACAAATACAAATTGTACCTTGCCAAAAAAAGTTAATTCATTTCAATTAATCTGAATTAGTTTTTTTTACTGGGGTACATACAGTAACATACTACAATGTACACACACATACATGTGCTTTAGACTACTTATATATTTAGCAACTCAGCAAATTCCATATCACCTAGGTTTGTCACTTTAAAAGAAAGAATAGTTTCTTTTCTATTCGTTCGTTACAATTAATTATCAACTTGAATTCATATTAATTATAATTAATTATTAACTATAATTCATATTAATTATAATTAATTGTTACTTATAATTCATATTAATTATAATTTATTATTAACTATATTATGTTCGAAAGGTTTGGGGGGAAGAAAAAAATATATATCAAAATCAGATGTAATGGATGAAATTAATAATCAATAGTTAGCGTTTTTAAATAATCCAAACAGTGAGATAATTAACAAAGTGGCATATTTCATAGTTCAAATACTGAAAAAGGAATAACTGTTAAAGGATGAGGAAAAGAGAAACTTATGTTAATTAATTATTACACTACTCTTACTTATGTTATTACCAGAAAGTGAACTCTTTTGTATGGATTTCAATAATCCGCAAGCAAATAAAGAAATATTTATTTATATATTTATATAAATATTATGAAGAGATAATTTATTATTAACTATATTCATACTCCCATTCATATTAATTAATATAAATTAATTATTAACTTTAATTCTTATTAATTATAAATAATATTATTAATTATGATTGCTTTGCTGCAATATTGGTATATTATTTTTGGCCCACTGGATTGTTGTCGAACTCCTGTGAATCAGTGATCACTCGGAAAAGTTATTGAAATAATGTGACATATCTCATTTACTCTCCTAATTCCTCATCCCTTTCGATTATAATTATAATTCATAGTAATTAAAATTAATTATTATAACTATAATTCATATTAATTAAAATTAATTATCAACTGTAATTCATATTAATTAATTATTAACTATAATTCATATTAATAATAATTAATTATTAATTTTAATTCTCATTAATTACAAATAAATAATTAATTTTATTTACTCTCCCTGCATAGCAGACTTCGAGGATCCAATTACAATTGTTCTTATATTAATTATAAATAATATTATTAATTAAAATTGCTTTGCTGCAATATTGGTATATTATTTTTGGCCCACTGGATTGTTGTCGAACTCCTATGAATCAGTAATCACTCGGAAAAGTTATTGAAATAATGTGACATATCTAATTTACTCTCCTAATTCTTCATCCCTTCCGATTATAATTATAATTTATATTAATTAAAATTAATTATTATAACTGTAATTCATATTAATTAAAATTAATTATCAACTGTAATTCATATTAAGTATAATTAATATTATTAATTAATATTGCTTTGTTGCATTATTGCTATATTATTTTTGAAATATTGCTGCGATATAAAAATCTGTAATTAAATTTTAATTTCAATTACTGTCAAATAGTAAATAATAGTCGTGTGCCGCAGATTAATTACGATCAACAAGAAATTCACAAATTATTAATAGATTAATATTTTTCCTCTTATTAAAGCTCACTTGTTTAAAAAAGAAACTAAATTGACAGAAGGAAATGATTCACCCCGGCGAATTAGATATCCTGAAAGTTAACCCAGCTGAATTAACTTTCGGTTTTTTTTTTTTTTTGGAAAATATTTATTAAATTGGCAAAAATAATATGAATTTAAATTGATGAGGAATTTAATTTTCATTCAAAAAGAAATATGAAATTTATTAAATTCTATTATTTTTACTTTTAATTAATTAAATAAATATTAATTAAACATTAATTTTAGTACTAATGAAGATTCATTTACAATGAACTAAATAACTTTCGGAAAGGGTACTCATATCCTTGAACCCGGACAATTTTATTTCTTTATTTGCCTATGTATTTAATAAATTAATTATTTTTACCAAAGTACAATAGAAAATTTTTTTTTGTGTAAACATAAATTTGAAAATTTCTATTTGTTTAACTGTACAAAGTTTTTCTGAAATCGAATAACGCGCTCACTAGTTTACTTAATAAATTTTTATATTCTTTACAAAACTTACGAAATGTATATTTTTCAGCAAACAAATTTAAATTTAGTTTTCAAATTTTCTTATGAAATTAAATATAATTTGATAAAATAGATAAATATCTATAAACATAATACAGTTTACCTTGAATTAATAATATTAAAACTTATAATAGTTTTTTCTTGCATAAATAAAAATTAAAATACTACATTCCGACACGTGCAGTTTATTTAGCAAATAAAAAAAACGGTATATATAAACTTATAGATTGATGTTTGATACCACTCAGTCAAATTTCAACCAACTTTTTCAATACAAAGGTAAATATAAGTTATTTAATTTTATCAGAATAAACCATTTCTTACAGAAAAGGTCAAAATTTATAGTTAATTTTAAAACTAATCTTTTCCAGATATATTTCATTTAAGATGATTTATTTGCCAATTGTAATTGGCGCAATTTTTTCACTTTCTGCGGAATCATTTAAGGTAAATTTTTCATTTCTATTTAAAAAAATCAATTAATTAATTTAATAATTAAAACTTTGTGTTTGTCTAGATTCATGGACATGATAAAAGGCCAGAAGTACTTACTTGTACTTATCCAACATCAAATCAACCTATCGGTATAAGATTTTGAATGAAAAATATAAAATGCTTTTTTAATTTAATCTAAAAAATATGAAAAACTAATCTAATTTTTTATTAATTTTAGTTTCAGATAAAAAACATGATATTGTCCCCGTAACTGAAAAAGTATTTAATGAAGATTCTAGCTATAAAGAAATTTCATTTCATGTAAAGGATGAATCTATAAAGGTCAATTTACAGCGTAGTGATGGAGTTTTAGTACACAAAAATACACGTGTTTGGTTGGTCAAAAAAGAAAATAATAAAGTTCAATTTAAACTTCAGGAAAATGTAAATATTTTTATATAAAGAAAAAATTTATATTTTATAATTATATAATCAATATATATATTATATAATAAAAATAATTTTTCTTAGGCTCTTAACAACATTGAAGCTTATGTAGATGAATCAACTCATTCTTCATTTGTAAAATTACCAGAGGAAAATGGATATTACTTCTACGTAAGTAATGAAATAAAATACTTCTGAGCAAATTCGGAATAAATTTCAAAAAAAAAAAAAATGAAATCCAGAGAATTATTTATAATTTATCGGTGATGATGAAAATTTTTCATATTCCAAAAGTAAAATTAATATTAATCGCGGTATTAGTAAATGGAATTAATTTTTATTTTCTGTTACAAAAAAAAAAAAAAATTTCTTTGCACTTCCATGAAATTAAATAATATTTCTTTCTTTGCAGTATGGTGTTTATGATTATTCTATTGGCGTGAAAGCTGCACCAAAACAGCATGCACGAAGACGTCGTGAAGTTGAAGAAAATAAGACTGTTTCAACTATTGATCATATTGTTTATACCTTACCAAAACAAGTAAATTTTGGTAAGTTTTAGAATAATTACTAATTGACGTATTTATTAGAGTTGGAAAATATAACATATTTTAACATTCCATATTCATATAAAATTTCTACTTAAAATTTTTTTTCAGATCTAAGAAATGCTTACACAAGTTTTGAACCCGATCTATGTAATAAAACATCAGAATTAGCTCCTCCCGAAACTGTATATCCGGAAATTTTAGTCATCATGGATTATGCTCTCTACTCGTTAGTACAATTATTTTTTTCCGATCTTTATAAAACTTTCTAGAATCCCAGTGGACACAAAATATTCATTTGTTTCAAAAACATGCTTCTAACGTTTTTTTCTTTTTAAAGATAATGTCTGCTCAAGTATAACGTTCCAAAGATGTTTTATATTCTAAAACTGTTTTAAGAATTATAATCGGGAAAGTCATAGGATCAGACACTGATTTTAAAAAACGTTATAAAACAATTTTTGAAACAAAGAAACGTCCTTTTCCCATTGAGATAAATAATTTAATTAAATTTTTCTACATAAATTTTCATAGACATTACAAGGGAAATTTACAAGAGGCTTTAAGTTATATTATTACATTCTGGAATGCAGTTGACTTGAAATTTAGAGATTTACGTGAACCTGCAGTAAAATTAAACATTGCTGGAATTATCATAGAAGAGGTATGTTTATTAAGTCAATTAGTTAATTAGTATAATTTTTTTTTTTATTAAAAAAATGGATAAATAATTGACATTTTGATATTTCTTTATAATTAGGAAGAGGCTGCACTTTTGCATCATTCTGTAATACAACAAAATGGTACATTTAAAGGAAAAGTAAACAGAAATTTTGTTTTGGATGATATTGGTACTAATTTATATAACAGTCATTTGAAAATTAGAGAAGATTATGATCTAGCTGTTTATATGATGGGGTAAGAAATTGGATGAAATTATAAATTTTTGACATTATTTGAATTAAAAAAAAAAATTATAACCAGTTATTTAATAGTAATAATTAATTTCAAATTTTATAACATGTTTGCAAATCAGAGGGCTACTTCAGTTTTCATAAGAAATACATTTTTCTCTTTACTTTAGAAATGACTTGGTGACGTCTAATTTTGAAGAGGAATTAGAAAAGAGGCATGGCTTAGATGGAATATTAGGTAACATCTCATTACGATTATATGTTCATCTGCTGATTGAAACTTACTAGCATCAATTCTTAAGTTTTCTTTTGTGGTTTTTAATAAAAATTAACTTTCATCATATAGGTGTGGCAAAACTCGGAATGTCATGTATTAAGGATGATTCCGAAGGTATAGTTGATGCTGTTAGCGCATTTGAGGATTCAAATGGCTATATAGGAATCTTGCACGGAATTCATGAATTGGGTCATTTGTAAGAATTCTATTTTTTATTAAAATAATTTCATTTATTGACAATCAATATAATTAGTAATAATTATAGTTAAATCAATTTTTCTCATAGATTTGGTGCTTCTCATGATGGTGAAAGGGGTAATATTGCTTTGGGGCTGCCTGGTGCAGAAAATTGCAAAACAACAGCAGAAGATGATTTCATTATGTCTACAAAGCGTATTGATGGAAAAAAATTTTCATATTGTAGCAAAGAAGCGATGCGTATATTTTTCCAGTAAGTGCGCTCTTGTTGACAAAAAAAAATGGTTAAAAACTAAAATCAATTGACCCAGTTTAAAATCATATTGAATCTGCAATACATTTAATTGCAGATTTAATATTTCTGAAATTGAATCAATTTTAATAGTTTCTATAATTGAAATTTTTAAATATCTATTGTAATTTACAGCAAGGAAAGTGCAGAATGTCTTCGTAATCCTCCAGTTGTATCTAGTCAACCAATTTCATCGATAATATTACCCGGTAAAAAACTCTCATTAGATGAACAATGTGAGAGTGCTGGATTCCTTAGAGCTCATTTTGTAAGTGTTTAATTGTAGTTTTATAATGTTTTCTTTTCATCCATTTTTTCTATTAAGACATAACAAAATTCTATTACCAGAACGACACGTCTGTCTGCGATCATTTGTATTGCATTGCAAAAACAACAAATGATGGCGTTGAATATGTGACATCTTTGCCAGGAGCTGAGGGTTCCATTTGTGACATTGGTTATGTAAGTTCAATTTTTTTTTCCTTATTTAAATAAATAATATTTAATAAACATCTTATCGTAGATTTTGAAAATTATATTTAAATTTCTGCTTTAAAAAATAATTAATAATTTTTATGTTTTAGCATTGCATAAATGGAAATTGCATCAAGAATGATAATACTGACGAATATCTAACCTACCGTTATGTAGATAAGCGTACTTATATTGGAAAATAAAAATGTTAAATAATAATAAGTTTGATAACATTTTGCAAGCAAAATGCAAATTTTAATTACGTGTGATGTATTCTAAAATTTTCACGGTATACGAACCGGTCTATTATGGGGAGATTCGCTCAGAACTCTGGATCAATCGACAATCTTCAGTACGACACTGGAAATTGAGACAGAACAAATCATAATTTTTTCACTAACATTGATTTGGTTGAATCATAATAAAAATAAAGTTCATATAATTAACTTACTGTATTATTTCTTTTGTTTGACATTTTTTCCTGGCTGCATATTTGAGTTTAGAATATATAATATTATTCTCACAGAAGAATATAATTAAAATTATTGGTGTGTAACGTATCATTGTAACAACTGAAATTTTATCTGGTACATAAAATTATTATAAATCTTTTTTCTTTATTTTTATTTTACTTGGTTAAAGTATTCATTTATAAAAAGAACACTTGAACAGTGTCTATACACGGTGGTCTAGAAGCAGTCACAGGTATGACAAAAATGGGTATAAAAAGTACAAAAAGTGGGTTTTGTTCGTGACTATTTCTAGTTTCAAAATTCGTTCAGACCAAAATCCTAGAGCCCTCTATTCTTAAGATATCGTCATTCCCGTTTTTTCAATCTTCTTGCGCAAAGTCAAGCGAAAAGCGCTCGCCTTTCTTACTTAAATATTTATGTTTTTATTATTTTAATTCAATCTTAAACTATATTTATTATTGAAAAATAATGGTATGTAAAAAAATAAGCTATTAAATGACAATATTAAACCGTAACTGTTTGATGTGAAAATAAAATATCAATACCCCGTAAAAAACTTTCGAATTTAGATCAATATTGAATGTTAACTTGAATTCTGCATAAACAAAATCCTATAATCATATGAAGTTAGTCGTTTTTCAATAGATTCAACGTTTGACATTTTTAAATTGTCAATATAACCTTTGCTTTCAACTGCAACTATCTTTCAACGTAAGTAAATCTGTTTCTATTACTTTATTAAATTTTTATTAATCTTTATTATTAATCTATTAAAAATCATGGAATTTTATTATTATAATCTTGCAAAAAAAAAAGGTCATAATATTCAGTGTCCAATACAAGTAGAGGAAAACAAAAATTTCCACCCATAAGTCAACCACAATCACAAAAAAATCCACAAAAAAATTCAATTTTTCTTAGGCAGGCGATTTTATTGCATATTCTTGCACAAAATACACCTAAAAGTGTAGAAAAAAATCGACAGGCAAATTCAAGAAGAGGAAGACCTCTATTACCACCAAAAAGTCATCCAGGTCCAAAAAAAACTTTCCAAAAAAATTCAATTTTTCTTAGGCAGACGATTTTATTGCATATTCTTGCACAAAATACACCTAAAAGTGTAGAAAAAAATCGACAGCCAAATCCGAGTAGAGGAAGACCTCTATTACCACCAAAAAGTCATCCAGGTCCAAAAAAATTCAATTTTTCTTAGACAGACGATTTTATTGTATATTCTTGCACAAAATACACCTAAAAGTGTAGAAAAAAATCGACAGCCAAATCCGAGTAGAGGAAGACCTCTATTACCACCAAAAAAATTCCAGGTCCAAAAAAATTCAATTTTTCTTAGACAGACGATTTTATTGCATATTCTTGCACAAAATACACCTAAAAGTGTAGAAAAAAATCGACAGCCAAATCCGAGTAGAGGAAGACCTCTATTACCACCAAAAAAAATCCAGGTCCAAAAAAAAATTTCCAAAAAAATTCAATTTTTCTTAGGCAGACGATTTTATTGCATATTCTTGCACAAAATACACCTAAAAGTGTAGAAAAAAATCGACAGCCAAATCCGAGTAGAGGAAGACCTCTATTACCACCAAAAAGTCATCCAGGTCCAAAAAAATTCAATTTTTCTTAGACAGACGATTTTATTGCATATTCTTGCACAAAATACACCTAAAAGTGTAGAAAAAAATCGACAGCCAAATCCGAGTAGAGGAAGACCTCTATTACCACCAAAAAGTCATCCAGGTCCAAAAAAATTCAATTTTTCTTAGACAGACGATTTTATTGCATATTCTTGCACAAAATACACCTAAAAGTGTAGAAAAAAATCGACAGCCAAATCCGAGTAGAGGAAGACCTCTATTACCACCAAAAAAAATCCAGGTCCAAAAAAAAATTTCCAAAAAAATTCAATTTTTCTTAGGCTGACGATTTTATTGAATATTCTTGCACAAAATACACCTAAAAGTGTAGAAAAAAATCAACAGCCAAATCCGAGTAGAGGAAGACCTCTATTACCACCAAAAAGTTATCCAGGTCCAAAAAAAAATTTCCAAAAAAATTCAATTTTTCTTAGGCAGACGATTTTATTGCATATTCTTGCACAAAATACACCTAAAAGTGTAGAAAAAAATCGACAGCCAAATCCGAGTAGAGGAAGACCTCTATTACCACCAAAAAGTCATCCAGGTCAAAAAAAAAAATTTCCAAAAAACCTCAATTTTTCTTAGGCAGACGATTTTATTGCATATTCTTGCACAAAATACACCTAAAAGTGTAGAAAAAAATCGACAGCCAAATCCGAGTAGAGGAAGACCTCTATTACCACCAAAAAAAATCCAGGTCCAAAAAAATTCAATTTTTCTTAGACAGACGATTTTATTGCATATTCTTTCACAAAATACACCTAAAAGTGTAGAAAAAAATCGACAGCCAAATCCGAGTAGAGGAAGACCTCTATTACCACCAAAAAAAATCCAGGTCCAAAAAAAAATTTCCAAAAAAATTCAATTTTTCTTAGGCAGACGATTTTATTGCATATTCTTGCACAAAATACACCTAAAAGTGTAGAAAAAAATCGACAGCCAAATCCGAGTAGAGGAAGACCTCTATTACCACCAAAAAGTCATCCAGGTCCAAAAAAATTCAATTTTTCTTAGACAGACGATTTTATTGTATATTCTTGCACAAAATACACCTAAAAGTGTAGAAAAAAATCGACAGCCAAATCCGAGTAGAGGAAGACCTCTATTACCACCAAAAAGTCATCCAGGTCAAAAAAAAAAATTTCCAAAAAACCTCAATTTTTCTTAGGCAGACGATTTTATTGCATATTCTTGCACAAAATACACCTAAAAGTGTAGAAAAAAATCGACAGCCAAATCCGAGTAGAGGAAGACCTCTATTACCACCAAAAAGTCATCCAGGTCCAAAAAAATTCAATTTTTCTTAGACAGACGATTTTATTGCATATTCTTGCACAAAATACACCTAAAAGTGTAGAAAAAAATCGACAGCCAAATCCGAGTAGAGGAAGACCTCTATTACCACCAAAAAAAATCCAGGTCCAAAAAAAAATTTCCAAAAAAATTCAATTTTTCTTAGGCAGACGATTTTATTGCATATTCTTGCACAAAATACACCTAAAAGTGTAGAAAAAAATCGACAGCCAAATCCGAGTAGAGGAAGACCTCTATTACCACCAAAAAGTCATCCAGGTCCAAAAAAATTCAATTTTTCTTAGACAGACGATTTTATTGCATATTCTTGCACAAAATACACCTAAAAGTGTAGAAAAAAATCGACAGCCAAATCCGAGTAGAGGAAGACCTCTATTACCACCAAAAAAAATCCAGGTCCAAAAAAAAATTTCCAAAAAAATTCAATTTTTCTTAGGCTGACGATTTTATTGAATATTCTTGCACAAAATACACCTAAAAGTGTAGAAAAAAATCAACAGCCAAATCCGAGTAGAGGAAGACCTCTATTACCACCAAAAAGTTATCCAGGTCCAAAAAAAAATTTCCAAAAAAATTCAATTTTTCTTAGGCAGACGATTTTATTGCATATTCTTGCACAAAATACACCTAAAAGTGTAGAAAAAAATCGACAGCCAAATCCGAGTAGAGGAAGACCTCTATTACCACCAAAAAGTCATCCAGGTCAAAAAAAAAAATTTCCAAAAAACCTCAATTTTTCTTAGGCAGACGATTTTATTGCATATTCTTGCACAAAATACACCTAAAAGTGTAGAAAAAAATCGACAGCCAAATCCGAGTAGAGGAAGACCTCTATTACCACCAAAAAAAATCCAGGTCCAAAAAAATTCAATTTTTCTTAGACAGACGATTTTATTGCATATTCTTTCACAAAATACACCTAAAAGTGTAGAAAAAAATCGACAGCCAAATCCGAGTAGAGGAAGACCTCTATTACCACCAAAAAAAATCCAGGTCCAAAAAAAAATTTCCAAAAAAATTCAATTTTTCTTAGGCAGACGATTTTATTGCATATTCTTGCACAAAATACACCTAAAAGTGTAGAAAAAAATCGACAGCCAAATCCGAGTAGAGGAAGACCTCTATTACCACCAAAAAGTCATCCAGGTCCAAAAAAATTCAATTTTTCTTAGACAGACGATTTTATTGTATATTCTTGCACAAAATACACCTAAAAGTGTAGAAAAAAATCGACAGCCAAATCCGAGTAGAGGAAGACCTCTATTACCACCAAAAAGTCATCCAGGTCAAAAAAAAAAATTTCCAAAAAACCTCAATTTTTCTTAGGCAGACGATTTTATTGCATATTCTTGCACAAAATACACCTAAAAGTGTAGAAAAAAATCGACAGCCAAATCCGAGTAGAGGAAGACCTCTATTACCACCAAAAAGTCATCCAGGTCCAAAAAAATTCAATTTTTCTTAGACAGACGATTTTATTGCATATTCTTGCACAAAATACACCTAAAAGTGTAGAAAAAAATCGACAGCCAAATCCGAGTAGAGGAAGACCTCTATTACCACCAAAAAGTCATCCAGGTCCAAAAAAATTCAATTTTTCTTAGACAGACGATTTTATTGTATATTCTTGCACAAAATACACCTAAAAGTGTAGAAAAAAATCGACAGCCAAATCCGAGTAGAGGAAGACCTCTATTACCACCAAAAAAATTCCAGGTCCAAAAAAATTCAATTTTTTTAGACAGACGATTTTATTGCATATTCTTGCACAAAATACACCTAAAAGTGTAGAAAAAAATCGACAGCCAAATCCGAGTAGAGGAAGACCTCTATTACCACCAAAAAGTCATCCAGGTCCAAAAAAATTCAATTTTTCTTAGACAGACGATTTTATTGCATATTCTTTCACAAAATACACCTAAAAGTGTAGAAAAAAATCGACAGCCAAATCCGAGAAGAGGAAGACCTCTATTACCACCAAAAAAATTCCAGGTCCAAAAAAAAATTTCCAAAAAAATTCAATTTTTCTTAGGCAGACGATTTTATTGCATATTCTTGCAGAAAATACACCTAAAAGTGTAAAAAAAAATCGACAGCCAAATCCGAGTAGAGGAAGACCTCTATTACCACCAAAAAGTCATCCAGGTCCAAAAAAATTCAATTTTTCTTAGACAGACGATTTTATTGCATATTCTTGCACAAAATACACCTAAAAGTGTAGAAAAAAATCGACAGCCAAATCCGAGTAGAGGAAGACCTCTATTACCACCAAAAAAAATCCAGGTCCAAATAAAAATTTCCAAAAAAATTCAATTTTTCTTAGGCAGACGATTTTATTGCATATTCTTGCACAAAATACACCTAAAAGTGTAGAAAAAAATCGACAGCCAAATCCGAGTAGAGGAAGACCTCTATTACCACCAAAAAGTCATCCAGGTCCAAAAAAATTCAATTTTTCTTAGACAGACGATTTTATTGCATATTCTTGCACAAAATACACCTAAAAGTGTAGAAAAAAATCGACAGCCAAATCCGAGTAGAGGAAGACCTCTATTACCACCAAAAAGTCATCCAGGTCCAAAAAAAAATTTCCAAAAAAATTCAATTTTTCTTAGGCAGACGATTTTATTGCATATTCTTGCACAAAATACACCTAAAAGTGTAGAAAAAAATCGACAGCCAAATCCGAGTAGAGGAAGACCTTTATTACCACCAAAAAGTCATCCAGGTCCAAAAAAAAATTTCCAAAAAAATTCAATTTTTCTTAGGCTGACGATTTTATTGAATATTCTTGCACAAAATACACCTAAAAGTGTAGAAAAAAATCGACAGCCAAATCCGAGTAGAGGAAGACCTCTATTACCACCAAAAAGTCATCCAGGTCCAAAAAAAAATTTCCAAAAAAATTCAATTTTTCTTAGGCAGACGATTTTATTGCATATTCTTGCACAAAATACACCTAAAAGTGTAAAAAAAAATCGACAGCCAAATCCGAGTAGAGGAAGACCTCTATTACCACCAAAAAGTCATCCGGTCGAAAAAAAAATTTCCAAAAAAATTCAATTTTTCTTAGGCTGACGATTTTATTGAATATTCTTGCACAAAATACACCTAAAAGTGTAGAAAAAAATCGACAGCCAAATCCGAGTAGAGGAAGACCTTTATTACCACCAAAAAGTCAGCCAGGTCAAAAAAAAAAATTCCAAAAAAATTCAATTTTTCTTAGGCAGACGATTTTATTGCATATTCTTGCAGAAAATACACCTAAAAGTGTAAAAAAAAATCGACAGCCAAATCCGAGTAGAGGAAGATTTTTATTACCACCAAAAAGTCATCCAGGTCCAAAAAAAAATTTCCAAAAAAATTCAATTTTTCTTAGGCTGACGATTTTATTGAATATTCTTGCACAAAATACACCTAAAAGTGTAGAAAAAAATCGACAGCCAAATCCGAGTAGAGGAAGACCTCTATTACCACCAAAAAGTCATCCAGGTCCAAAAAAATTCAATTTTTCTTAGGCAGACGATTTTATTGCATATTCTTGCAGAAAATACACCTAAAAGTGTAGAAAAAAATCGACAGCCAAATCCGAGTAGAGGAAGACCTCTATTACCACCAAAAAGTCATCCAGGTCCAAAAAAAAATTTCCAAAAAAATTCAATTTTTCTTAGGCAGACGATTTTATTGCATATTCTTGCACAAAATACACCTAAAAGTGTAGAAAAAAATCGACAGCCAAATCCGAGTAGAGGAAGACCTTTATTACCACCAAAAAGTCATCCAGGTCCAAAAAAAAATTTCCAAAAAAATTCAATTTTTCTTAGGCTGACGATTTTATTGAATATTCTTGCACAAAATACACCTAAAAGTGTAGAAAAAAATCGACAGCCAAATCCGAGTAGAGGAAGACCTCTATTACCACCAAAAAAATTCCAGGTCCAAAAAAATTCAATTTTTCTTAGACAGACGATTTTATTGCATATTCTTGCACAAAATACACCTAAAAGTGTAGAAAAAAATCGACAGCCAAATCCGAGTAGAGGAAGACCTCTATTACCACCAAAAAAAATCCAGGTCCAAAAAAAAATTTCCAAAAAAATTCAATTTTTCTTAGGCAGACGATTTTATTGCATATTCTTGCACAAAATACACCTAAAAGTGTAGAAAAAAATCGACAGCCAAATCCGAGTAGAGGAAGACCTCTATTACCACCAAAAAGTCATCCAGGTCCAAAAAAATTCAATTTTTCTTAGACAGACGATTTTATTGCATATTCTTGCACAAAATACACCTAAAAGTGTAGAAAAAAATCGACAGCCAAATCCGAGTAGAGGAAGACCTCTATTACCACCAAAAAAAATCCAGGTCCAAAAAAAAATTTCCAAAAAAATTCAATTTTTCTTAGGCTGACGATTTTATTGAATATTCTTGCACAAAATACACCTAAAAGTGTAGAAAAAAATCAACAGCCAAATCCGAGTAGAGGAAGACCTCTATTACCACCAAAAAGTTATCCAGGTCCAAAAAAAAATTTCCAAAAAAATTCAATTTTTCTTAGGCAGACGATTTTATTGCATATTCTTGCACAAAATACACCTAAAAGTGTAGAAAAAAATCGACAGCCAAATCCGAGTAGAGGAAGACCTCTATTACCACCAAAAAGTCATCCAGGTCAAAAAAAAAATTTCCAAAAAACCTCAATTTTTCTTAGGCAGACGATTTTATTGCATATTCTTGCACAAAATACACCTAAAAGTGTAGAAAAAAATCGACAGCCAAATCCGAGTAGAGGAAGACCTCTATTACCACCAAAAAAAATCCAGGTCCAAAAAAATTCAATTTTTCTTAGACAGACGATTTTATTGCATATTCTTTCACAAAATACACCTAAAAGTGTAGAAAAAAATCGACAGCCAAATCCGAGTAGAGGAAGACCTCTATTACCACCAAAAAAAATCCAGGTCCAAAAAAAAATTTCCAAAAAAATTCAATTTTTCTTAGGCAGACGATTTTATTGCATATTCTTGCACAAAATACACCTAAAAGTGTAGAAAAAAATCGACAGCCAAATCCGAGTAGAGGAAGACCTCTATTACCACCAAAAAGTCATCCAGGTCCAAAAAAATTCAATTTTTCTTAGACAGACGATTTTATTGCATATTCTTGCACAAAATACACCTAAAAGTGTAGAAAAAAATCGACAGCCAAATCCGAGTAGAGGAAGACCTCTATTACCACCAAAAAAAATCCAGGTCCAAAAAAAAATTTCCAAAAAAATTCAATTTTTCTTAGGCAGACGATTTTATTGAATATTCTTGCACAAAATACACCTAAAAGTGTAGAAAAAAATCAACAGCCAAATCCGAGTAGAGGAAGACCTCTATTACCACCAAAAAGTCATCCAGGTCCAAAAAAAAATTTCCAAAAAAATTCAATTTTTCTTAGGCAGACGATTTTATTGCATATTCTTGCACAAAATACACCTAAAAGTGTAGAAAAAAATCGACAGCCAAATCCGAGTAGAGGAAGACCTCTATTACCACCAAAAAGTCATCCAGGTCAAAAAAAAAATTTCCAAAAAACCTCAATTTTTCTTAGGCAGACGATTTTATTGCATATTCTTGCACAAAATACACCTAAAAGTGTAGAAAAAAATCGACAGCCAAATCCGAGTAGAGGAAGACCTCTATTACCACCAAAAAGTCATCCAGGTCCAAAAAAATTCAATTTTTCTTAGACAGACGATTTTATTGCATATTCTTGCACAAAATACACCTAAAAGTGTAGAAAAAAATCGACAGCCAAATCCGAGTAGAGGAAGACCTCTATTACCACCAAAAAGTCATCCAGGTCCAAAAAAATTCAATTTTTCTTAGACAGACGATTTTATTGTATATTCTTGCACAAAATACACCTAAAAGTGTAGAAAAAAATCGACAGCCAAATCCGAGTAGAGGAAGACCTCTATTACCACCAAAAAGTCATCCAGGTCCAAAAAAATTCAATTTTTCTTAGACAGACGATTTTATTGCATATTCTTTCACAAAATACACCTAAAAGTGTAGAAAAAAATCGACAGCCAAATCCGAGAAGAGGAAGACCTCTATTACCACCAAAAAAATTCCAGGTCCAAAAAAAAATTTCCAAAAAAATTCAATTTTTCTTAGGCAGACGATTTTATTGCATATTCTTGCAGAAAATACACCTAAAAGTGTAAAAAAAATCGACAGCCAAATCCGAGTAGAGGAAGACCTCTATTACCACCAAAAAGTCATCCAGGTCCAAAAAAAATTCAATTTTTCTTAGACAGACGATTTTATTGCATATTCTTGCACAAAATACACCTAAAAGTGTAGAAAAAAATCGACAGCCAAATCCGAGTAGAGGAAGACCTCTATTACCACCAAAAAAAATCCAGGTCCAAATAAAAATTTCCAAAAAAATTCAATTTTTCTTAGGCAGACGATTTTATTGCATATTCTTGCACAAAATACACCTAAAAGTGTAGAAAAAAATCGACAGCCAAATCCGAGTAGAGGAAGACCTCTATTACCACCAAAAAGTCATCCAGGTCCAAAAAAATTCAATTTTTCTTAGACAGACGATTTTATTGCATATTCTTGCACAAAATACACCTAAAAGTGTAGAAAAAAATCGACAGCCAAATCCGAGTAGAGGAAGACCTCTATTACCACCAAAAAGTCATCCAGGTCCAAAAAAAAATTTCCAAAAAAATTCAATTTTTCTTAGGCAGACGATTTTATTGCATATTCTTGCACAAAATACACCTAAAAGTGTAGAAAAAAATCGACAGCCAAATCCGAGTAGAGGAAGACCTTTATTACCACCAAAAAGTCATCCAGGTCCAAAAAAAAATTTCCAAAAAAATTCAATTTTTCTTAGGCAGACGATTTTATTGCATATTCTTGCAGAAAATACACCTAAAAGTGTAAAAAAAAATCGACAGCCAAATCCGAGTAGAGGAAGACCTCTATTACCACCAAAAAGTCATCCAGGTCCAAAAAAATTCAATTTTTCTTAGACAGACGATTTTATTGCATATTCTTGCACAAAATACACCTAAAAGTGTAGAAAAAAATCGACAGCCAAATCCGAGTAGAGGAAGACCTCTATTACCACCAAAAAAATCCAGGTCCAAATAAAAATTTCCAAAAAAATTCAATTTTTCTTAGGCAGACGATTTTATTGCATATTCTTGCACAAAATACACCTAAAAGTGTAGAAAAAAATCGACAGCCAAATCCGAGTAGAGGAAGACCTCTATTACCACCAAAAAGTCATCCAGGTCCAAAAAAATTCAATTTTTCTTAGGCAGACGATTTTATTGCATATTCTTGCACAAAATACACCTAAAAGTGTAGAAAAAAATCGACAGCCAAATCCGAGTAGAGGAAGACCTCTATTACCACCAAAAAGTCATCCAGGTCCAAAAAAAAATTTCCAAAAAAATTCAATTTTTCTTAGGCAGACGATTTTATTGCATATTCTTGCACAAAATACACCTAAAAGTGTAAAAAAAAATCGACAGCCAAATCCGAGTAGAGGAAGACCTCTATTACCACCAAAAAGTCATCCAGGTCAAAAAAAAAATTTCCAAAAAAATTCAATTTTTCTTAGGCAGACGATTTTATTGCATATTCTTGCACAAAATACACCTAAAAGTGTAGAAAAAAATCGACAGCCAAATCCGAGTAGAGGAAGACCTCTATTACCACCAAAAAGTCATCCAGGTCCAAAAAAAAATTTCCAAAAAAATTCAATTTTTCTTAGGCAGACGATTTTATTGCATATTCTTGCACAAAATACACCTAAAAGTGTAGAAAAAAATCGACAGCCAAATCCGAGTAGAGGAAGACCTCTATTACCACCAAAAAGTCATCCAGGTCCAAAAAAAAATTTCCAAAAAAATTCAATTTTTCTTAGGCAGACGATTTTATTGCATATTCTTGCACAAAATACACCTAAAAGTGTAGAAAAAAATCGACAGCCAAATCCGAGTAGAGGAAGACCTCTATTACCACCAAAAAGTCATCCAGGTCCAAAAAAAAATTTCCAAAAAAATTCAATTTTTCTTAGGCAGACGATTTTATTGCATATTCTTGCACAAAATACACCTAAAAGTGTAGAAAAAAATCGACAGCCAAATCCGAGTAGAGGAAGACCTCTATTACCACCAAAAAGTCATCCAGGTCCAAAAAAAAAATTCCAAAAAAATTCAATTTTTCTTAGGCAGACGATTTTATTGCATATTCTTGCACAAAATACACCTAAAAGTGTAGAAAAAAATCGACAGCCAAATCCGAGTAGAGGAAGACCTCTATTACCACCAAAAAGTCATCCAGGTCCAAAAAAAAATTTCCAAAAAAATTCAATTTTTCTTAGGCAGACGATTTTATTGCATATTCTTGCACAAAATACACCTAAAAGTGTAGAAAAAAATCGACAGCCAAATCCGAGTAGAGGAAGACCTCTATTACCACCAAAAAGTCATCCAGGTCCAAAAAAAATTCCAATTTTTCTTAGGCAGACGATTTTATTGCATATTCTTGCACAAAATACACCTAAAAGTGTAGAAAAAAATCGACAGCCAAATCCGAGTAGAGGAAGACCTCTATTACCACCAAAAAGTCATCCAGGTCCAAAAAAAAATTTCCAAAAAAATTCAATTTTTCTTAGGCAGACGATTTTATTGCATATTCTTGCACAAAATACACCTAAAAGTGTAGAAAAAAATCGACAGCCAAATCCGAGTAGAGGAAGACCTCTATTACCACCAAAAAGTCATCCAGGTCCAAAAAAAAATTTCCAAAAAAATTCAATTTTTCTTAGGCAGACGATTTTATTGCATATTCTTGCACAAAATACACCTAAAAGTGTAGAAAAAAATCGACAGCCAAATCCGAGTAGAGGAAGACCTCTATTACCACCAAAAAGTCATCCAGGTCCAAAAAAAAATTTCCAAAAAAATTCAATTTTTCTTAGGCAGACGATTTTATTGCATATTCTTGCACAAAATACACCTAAAAGTGTAGAAAAAAATCGACAGCCAAATCCGAGTAGAGGAAGACCTCTATTACCACCAAAAAGTCATCCAGGTCCAAAAAAAAATTTCCAAAAAAATTCAATTTTTCTTAGGCAGACGATTTTATTGCATATTCTTGCACAAAATACACCTAAAAGTGTAGAAAAAAATCGACAGCCAAATCCGAGTAGAGGAAGACCTCTATTACCACCAAAAAGTCATCCAGGTCCAAAAAAAAATTTCCAAAAAAATTCAATTTTTCTTAGGCAGACGATTTTATTGCATATTCTTGCACAAAATACACCTAAAAGTGTAGAAAAAAATCGACAGCCAAATCCGAGTAGAGGAAGACCTCTATTACCACCAAAAAGTCATCCAGGTCCAAAAAAAAATTTCCAAAAAAATTCAATTTTTCTTAGGCAGACGATTTTATTGCATATTCTTGCACAAAATACACCTAAAAGTGTAGAAAAAAATCGACAGCCAAATCCGAGTAGAGGAAGACCTCTATTACCACCAAAAAGTCATCCAGGTCCAAAAAAATTCAATTTTTCTTAGGCAGACGATTTTATTGCATATTCTTGCACAAAATACACCTAAAAGTGTAGAAAAAAATCGACAGCCAAATCCGAGTAGAGGAAGACCTCTATTACCACCAAAAAGTCATCCAGGTCCAAAAAAATTCAATTTTTCTTAGGCAGACGATTTTATTGCATATTCTTGCACAAAATACACCTAAAAGTGTAGAAAAAAATCGACAGCCAAATCCGAGTAGAGGAAGACCTCTATTACCACCAAAAAGTCATCCAGGTCAAAAAAAAAATTTCCAAAAAAATTCAATTTTTCTTAGGCAGACGATTTTATTGCATATTCTTGCACAAAATACACCTAAAAGTGTAGAAAAAAATCGACAGCCAAATCCGAGTAGAGGAAGACCTCTATTACCACCAAAAAGTCATCCAGGTCCAAAAAAAAATTTCCAAAAAAATTCAATTTTTCTTAGGCAGACGATTTTATTGCATATTCTTGCACAAAATACACCTAAAAGTGTAAAAAAAAATCGACAGCCAAATCCGAGTAGAGGAAGACCTCTATTACCACCAAAAAGTCATCCAGGTCCAAAAAAAAATTTCCAAAAAAATTCAATTTTTCTTAGGCAGACGATTTTATTGCATATTCTTGCACAAAATACACCTAAAAGTGTAGAAAAAAATCGACAGCCAAATCCGAGTAGAGGAAGACCTCTATTACCACCAAAAAGTCATCCAGGTCAAAAAAAAAATTTCCAAAAAAATTCAATTTTTCTTAGGCAGACGATTTTATTGCATATTCTTGCACAAAATACACCTAAAAGTGTAGAAAAAAATCGACAGCCAAATCCGAGTAGAGGAAGACCTCTATTACCACCAAAAAGTCATCCAGGTCCAAAAAAAAATTTCCAAAAAAATTCAATTTTTCTTAGGCAGACGATTTTATTGCATATTCTTGCACAAAATACACCTAAAAGTGTAGAAAAAAATCGACAGCCAAATCCGAGTAGAGGAAGACCTCTATTACCACCAAAAAGTCATCCAGGTCCAAAAAAAAATTTCCAAAAAAATTCAATTTTTCTTAGGCAGACGATTTTATTGCATATTCTTGCACAAAATACACCTAAAAGTGTAGAAAAAAATCGACAGCCAAATCCGAGTAGAGGAAGACCTCTATTACCACCAAAAAGTCATCCAGGTCCAAAAAAAAATTTCCAAAAAAATTCAATTTTTCTTAGGCAGACGATTTTATTGCATATTCTTGCACAAAATACACCTAAAAGTGTAGAAAAAAATCGACAGCCAAATCCGAGTAGAGGAAGACCTCTATTACCACCAAAAAGTCATCCAGGTCCAAAAAAAAATTTCCAAAAAAATTCAATTTTTCTTAGGCAGACGATTTTATTGCATATTCTTGCACAAAATACACCTAAAAGTGTAGAAAAAAATCGACAGCCAAATCCGAGTAGAGGAAGACCTCTATTACCACCAAAAAGTCATCCAGGTCCAAAAAAAAATTTCCAAAAAAATTCAATTTTTCTTAGGCAGACGATTTTATTGCATATTCTTGCACAAAATACACCTAAAAGTGTAGAAAAAAATCGACAGCCAAATCCGAGTAGAGGAAGACCTCTATTACCACCAAAAAGTCATCCAGGTCCAAAAAAAAATTTCCAAAAAAATTCAATTTTTCTTAGGCAGACGATTTTATTGCATATTCTTGCACAAAATACACCTAAAAGTGTAGAAAAAAATCGACAGCCAAATCCGAGTAGAGGAAGACCTCTATTACCACCAAAAAGTCATCCAGGTCCAAAAAAAAATTTCCAAAAAAATTCAATTTTTCTTAGGCAGACGATTTTATTGCATATTCTTGCACAAAATACACCTAAAAGTGTAGAAAAAAATCGACAGCCAAATCCGAGTAGAGGAAGACCTCTATTACCACCAAAAAGTCATCCAGGTCCAAAAAAAAATTTCCAAAAAAATTCAATTTTTCTTAGGCAGACGATTTTATTGCATATTCTTGCACAAAATACACCTAAAAGTGTAGAAAAAAATCGACAGCCAAATCCGAGTAGAGGAAGACCTCTATTACCACCAAAAAGTCATCCAGGTCCAAAAAAAAATTTCCAAAAAAATTCAATTTTTCTTAGGCAGACGATTTTATTGCATATTCTTGCACAAAATACACCTAAAAGTGTAGAAAAAAATCGACAGCCAAATCCGAGTAGAGGAAGACCTCTATTACCACCAAAAAGTCATCCAGGTCCAAAAAAAAATTTCCAAAAAAATTCAATTTTTCTTAGGCAGACGATTTTATTGCATATTCTTGCACAAAATACACCTAAAAGTGTAGAAAAAAATCGACAGCCAAATCCGAGTAGAGGAAGACCTCTATTACCACCAAAAAGTCATCCAGGTCCAAAAAAAAATTTCCAAAAAAATTCAATTTTTCTTAGGCAGACGATTTTATTGCATATTCTTGCACAAAATACACCTAAAAGTGTAGAAAAAAATCGACAGCCAAATCCGAGTAGAGGAAGACCTCTATTACCACCAAAAAGTCATCCAGGTCCAAAAAAAAATTTCCAAAAAAATTCAATTTTTCTTAGGCAGACGATTTTATTGCATATTCTTGCACAAAATACACCTAAAAGTGTAGAAAAAAATCGACAGCCAAATCCGAGTAGAGGAAGACCTCTATTACCACCAAAAAGTCATCCAGGTCCAAAAAAAATTTCCAAAAAAATTCAATTTTTCTTAGGCAGACGATTTTATTGCATATTCTTGCACAAAATACACCTAAAAGTGTAGAAAAAAATCGACAGCCAAATCCGAGTAGAGGAAGACCTCTATTACCACCAAAAAGTCATCCAGGTCCAAAAAAAAATTTCCAAAAAAATTCAATTTTTCTTAGGCAGACGATTTTATTGCATATTCTTGCACAAAATACACCTAAAAGTGTAGAAAAAAATCGACAGCCAAATCCGAGTAGAGGAAGACCTCTATTACCACCAAAAAGTCATCCAGGTCCAAAAAAAATTTCCAAAAAATTCAATTTTTCTTAGGCAGACGATTTTATTGCATATTCTTGCACAAAATACACCTAAAAGTGTAGAAAAAAATCGACAGCCAAATCCGAGTAGAGGAAGACCTCTATTACCACCAAAAAGTCATCCAGGTCCAAAAAAAAATTTCCAAAAAAATTCAATTTTTCTTAGGCAGACGATTTTATTGCATATTCTTGCACAAAATACACCTAAAAGTGTAGAAAAAAATCGACAGCCAAATCCGAGTAGAGGAAGACCTCTATTACCACCAAAAAGTCATCCAGGTCCAAAAAAAAATTTCCAAAAAAATTCAATTTTTCTTAGGCAGACGATTTTATTGCATATTCTTGCACAAAATACACCTAAAAGTGTAGAAAAAAATCGACAGCCAAATCCGAGTAGAGGAAGACCTCTATTACCACCAAAAAGTCATCCAGGTCCAAAAAAAAATTTCCAAAAAAATTCAATTTTTCTTAGGCAGACGATTTTATTGCATATTCTTGCACAAAATACACCTAAAAGTGTAGAAAAAAATCGACAGCCAAATCCGAGTAGAGGAAGACCTCTATTACCACCAAAAAGTCATCCAGGTCCAAAAAAAAATTTCCAAAAAAATTCAATTTTTCTTAGGCAGACGATTTTATTGCATATTCTTGCACAAAATACACCTAAAAGTGTAGAAAAAAATCGACAGCCAAATCCGAGTAGAGGAAGACCTCTATTACCACCAAAAAGTCATCCAGGTCCAAAAAAAAATTTCCAAAAAAATTCAATTTTTCTTAGGCAGACGATTTTATTGCATATTCTTGCACAAAATACACCTAAAAGTGTAGAAAAAAATCGACAGCCAAATCCGAGTAGAGGAAGACCTCTATTACCACCAAAAAGTCATCCAGGTCCAAAAAAAAATTTCCAAAAAAATTCAATTTTTCTTAGGCAGACGATTTTATTGCATATTCTTGCACAAAATACACCTAAAAGTGTAGAAAAAAATCGACAGCCAAATCCGAGTAGAGGAAGACCTCTATTACCACCAAAAAGTCATCCAGGTCCAAAAAAAAATTTCCAAAAAAATTCAATTTTTCTTAGGCAGACGATTTTATTGCATATTCTTGCACAAAATACACCTAAAAGTGTAGAAAAAAATCGACAGCCAAATCCGAGTAGAGGAAGACCTCTATTACCACCAAAAAGTCATCCAGGTCCAAAAAAAAATTTCCAAAAAAATTCAATTTTTCTTAGGCAGACGATTTTATTGCATATTCTTGCACAAAATACACCTAAAAGTGTAGAAAAAAATCGACAGCCAAATCCGAGTAGAGGAAGACCTCTATTACCACCAAAAAGTCATCCAGGTCCAAAAAAAAATTTCCAAAAAAATTCAATTTTTCTTAGGCAGACGATTTTATTGCATATTCTTGCACAAAATACACCTAAAAGTGTAGAAAAAAATCGACAGCCAAATCCGAGTAGAGGAAGACCTCTATTACCACCAAAAAGTCATCCAGGTCCAAAAAAAATTTCCAAAAAAATTCAATTTTTCTTAGGCAGACGATTTTATTGCATATTCTTGCACAAAATACACCTAAAAGTGTAGAAAAAAATCGACAGCCAAATCCGAGTAGAGGAAGACCTCTATTACCACCAAAAAGTCATCCAGGTCCAAAAAAAAATTTCCAAAAAAATTCAATTTTTCTTAGGCAGACGATTTTATTGCATATTCTTGCACAAAATACACCTAAAAGTGTAGAAAAAAATCGACAGCCAAATCCGAGTAGAGGAAGACCTCTATTACCACCAAAAAGTCATCCAGGTCCAAAAAAAAATTTCCAAAAAAATTCAATTTTTCTTAGGCAGACGATTTTATTGCATATTCTTGCACAAAATACACCTAAAAGTGTAGAAAAAAATCGACAGCCAAATCCGAGTAGAGGAAGACCTCTATTACCACCAAAAAGTCATCCAGGTCCAAAAAAAAATTTCCAAAAAAATTCAATTTTTCTTAGGCAGACGATTTTATTGCATATTCTTGCACAAAATACACCTAAAAGTGTAGAAAAAAATCGACAGCCAAATCCGAGTAGAGGAAGACCTCTATTACCACCAAAAAGTCATCCAGGTCCAAAAAAAAATTTCCAAAAAAATTCAATTTTTCTTAGGCAGACGATTTTATTGCATATTCTTGCACAAAATACACCTAAAAGTGTAGAAAAAAATCGACAGCCAAATCCGAGTAGAGGAAGACCTCTATTACCACCAAAAAGTCATCCAGGTCCAAAAAAAAATTTCCAAAAAAATTCAATTTTTCTTAGGCAGACGATTTTATTGCATATTCTTGCACAAAATACACCTAAAAGTGTAGAAAAAAATCGACAGCCAAATCCGAGTAGAGGAAGACCTCTATTACCACCAAAAAGTCATCCAGGTCCAAAAAAAAATTTCCAAAAAAATTCAATTTTTCTTAGGCAGACGATTTTATTGCATATTCTTGCACAAAATACACCTAAAAGTGTAGAAAAAAATCGACAGCCAAATCCGAGTAGAGGAAGACCTCTATTACCACCAAAAAGTCATCCAGGTCCAAAAAAAAATTTCCAAAAAAATTCAATTTTTCTTAGGCAGACGATTTTATTGCATATTCTTGCACAAAATACACCTAAAAGTGTAGAAAAAAATCGACAGCCAAATCCGAGTAGAGGAAGACCTCTATTACCACCAAAAAGTCATCCAGGTCCAAAAAAAAATTTCCAAAAAAATTCAATTTTTCTTAGGCAGACGATTTTATTGCATATTCTTGCACAAAATACACCTAAAAGTGTAGAAAAAAATCGACAGCCAAATCCGAGTAGAGGAAGACCTCTATTACCACCAAAAAGTCATCCAGGTCCAAAAAAAATTTCCAAAAAAATTCAATTTTTCTTAGGCAGACGATTTTATTGCATATTCTTGCACAAAATACACCTAAAAGTGTAGAAAAAAATCGACAGCCAAATCCGAGTAGAGGAAGACCTCTATTACCACCAAAAAGTCATCCAGGTCCAAAAAAAAATTTCCAAAAAAATTCAATTTTTCTTAGGCAGACGATTTTATTGCATATTCTTGCACAAAATACACCTAAAAGTGTAGAAAAAAATCGACAGCCAAATCCGAGTAGAGGAAGACCTCTATTACCACCAAAAAGTCATCCAGGTCCAAAAAAAAATTTCCAAAAAAATTCAATTTTTCTTAGGCAGACGATTTTATTGCATATTCTTGCACAAAATACACCTAAAAGTGTAGAAAAAAATCGACAGCCAAATCCGAGTAGAGGAAGACCTCTATTACCACCAAAAAGTCATCCAGGTCCAAAAAAAATTCCAAAAAATCATTTTCTTAGGCAGACGATTTTATTGCATATTCTTGCACAAAATACACCTAAAAGTGTAGAAAAAAATCGACAGCCAAATCCGAGTAGAGGAAGACCTCTATTACCACCAAAAAGTCATCCAGGTCCAAAAAAAAATTTCCAAAAAAATTCAATTTTTCTTAGGCAGACGATTTTATTGCATATTCTTGCACAAAATACACCTAAAAGTGTAGAAAAAAATCGACAGCCAAATCCGAGTAGAGGAAGACCTCTATTACCACCAAAAAGTCATCCAGGTCCAAAAAAAAATTTCCAAAAAAATTCAATTTTTCTTAGGCAGACGATTTTATTGCATATTCTTGCACAAAATACACCTAAAAGTGTAGAAAAAAATCGACAGCCAAATCCGAGTAGAGGAAGACCTCTATTACCACCAAAAAGTCATCCAGGTCCAAAAAAAATTTCCAAAAAATTCAATTTTTCTTAGGCAGACGATTTTATTGCATATTCTTGCACAAAATACACCTAAAAGTGTAGAAAAAAATCGACAGCCAAATCCGAGTAGAGGAAGACCTCTATTACCACCAAAAAGTCATCCAGGTCCAAAAAAAAATTTCCAAAAAAATTCAATTTTTCTTAGGCAGACGATTTTATTGCATATTCTTGCACAAAATACACCTAAAAGTGTAGAAAAAAATCGACAGCCAAATCCGAGTAGAGGAAGACCTCTATTACCACCAAAAAGTCATCCAGGTCCAAAAAAAAATTTCCAAAAAAATTCAATTTTTCTTAGGCAGACGATTTTATTGCATATTCTTGCACAAAATACACCTAAAAGTGTAGAAAAAAATCGACAGCCAAATCCGAGTAGAGGAAGACCTCTATTACCACCAAAAAGTCATCCAGGTCCAAAAAAATTCAATTTTTCTTAGGCAGACGATTTTATTGCATATTCTTGCACAAAATACACCTAAAAGTGTAGAAAAAAATCGACAGCCAAATCCGAGTAGAGGAAGACCTCTATTACCACCAAAAAAATTCCAGGTCCAAAAAAAAATTTCCAAAAAAATTCAATTTTTCTTAGGCAGACGATTTTATTGCATATTCTTGCACAAAATACACCTAAAAGTGTAAAAAAAAATCGACAGCCAAATCCGAGTAGAGGAAGACCTCTATTACCACCAAAAAGTCATCCAGGTCGAAAAAAAAATTTCCAAAAAAATTCAATTTTTCTTAGGCAGACGATTTTATTGCATATTCTTGCACAAAATACACCTAAAAGTGTAGAAAAAAATCGACAGCCAAATCCGAGTAGAGGAAGACCTCTATTACCACCAAAAAAATTCCAGGTCCAAAAAAATTCAATTTTTCTTAGACAGACGATTTTATTGCATATTCTTGCACAAAATACACCTAAAAGTGTAGAAAAAAATCGACAGCCAAATCCGAGTAGAGGAAGACCTCTATTACCACCAAAAAAAATCCAGGTCCAAAAAAAAATTTCCAAAAAAATTCAATTTTTCTTAGGCAGACGATTTTATTGCATATTCTTGCACAAAATACACCTAAAAGTGTAGAAAAAAATCGACAGCCAAATCCGAGTAGAGGAAGACCTCTATTACCACCAAAAAGTCATCCAGGTCCAAAAAAATTCAATTTTTCTTAGACAGACGATTTTATTGCATATTCTTGCACAAAATACACCTAAAAGTGTAGAAAAAAATCGACAGCCAAATCCGAGTAGAGGAAGACCTCTATTACCACCAAAAAAAATCCAGGTCCAAAAAAAAATTTCCAAAAAAATTCAATTTTTCTTAGGCAGACGATTTTATTGCATATTCTTGCACAAAATACACCTAAAAGTGTAGAAAAAAATCGACAGCCAAATCCGAGTAGAGGAAGACCTCTATTACCACCAAAAAAAATCCAGGTCCAAAAAAAAATTTCCAAAAAAATTCAATTTTTCTTAGGCAGACGATTTTATTGCATATTCTTGCACAAAATACACCTAAAAGTGTAGAAAAAAATCGACAGCCAAATCCGAGTAGAGGAAGACCTCTATTACCACCAAAAAGTCATCCAGGTCAAAAAAAAAATTTCCAAAAAACTTCAATTTTTCTTAGGCAGACGATTTTATTGCATATTCTTGCACAAAATACACCTAAAAGTGTAAAAAAAAATCGACAGCCAAATCCGAGTAGAGGAAGACCTCTATTACCACCAAAAAGTCATCCGGTCGAAAAAAAAATTTCCAAAAAAATTCAATTTTTCTTAGGCAGACGATTTTATTGAATATTCTTGCACAAAATACACCTAAAAGTGTAGAAAAAAATCGACAGCCAAATCCGAGTAGAGGAAGACCTCTATTACCACCAAAAAGTCATCCAGGTCCAAAAAAAATTCAATTTTTCTTAGACAGACGATTTTATTGCATATTCTTGCACAAAATACACCTAAAAGTGTAGAAAAAAATCGACAGCCAAATCCGAGTAGAGGAAGACCTCTATTACCACCAAAAAAAATCCAGGTCCAAAAAAAAATTTCCAAAAAAATTCAATTTTTCTTAGGCAGACGATTTTATTGCATATTCTTGCACAAAATACACCTAAAAGTGTAGAAAAAAATCGACAGCCAAATCCGAGTAGAGGAAGACCTCTATTACCACCAAAAAAAATCCAGGTCCAAAAAAAAATTTCCAAAAAAATTCAATTTTTCTTAGGCAGACGATTTTATTGCATATTCTTGCACAAAATACACCTAAAAGTGTAGAAAAAAATCGACAGCCAAATCCGAGTAGAGGAAGACCTCTATTACCACCAAAAAAATTCCAGGTACAAAAAAAAATTTCCAAAAAAATTCAATTTTTCTTAGGCAGACGATTTTATTGCATATTCTTGCACAAAATACACCTAAAAGTGTAAAAAAAAATCGACAGCCAAATCCGAGTAGAGGAAGACCTCTATTACCACCAAAAAGTCATCCAGGTCCAAAAAAAAAATTTCCAAAAAAATTCAATTTTTCTTAGGCAGACGATTTTATTGCATATTCTTGCACAAAATACACCTAAAAGTGTAGAAAAAAAATCGACAGCCAAATCCGAGTAGAGGAAGACCTCTATTACCACCAAAAAGTCATCCAGGTCAAAAAAAAAATTTCCAAAAAAACTCAATTTTTCTTAGGCAGACGATTTTATTGCATATTCTTGCACAAAATACACCTAAAAGTGTAAAAAAAAATCGACAGCCAAATCCGAGTAGAGGAAGACCTCTATTACCACCAAAAAGTCATCCAGGTCCAAAAAAAAATTTCCAAAAAAATTCAATTTTTCTTAGGCAGACGATTTTATTGCATATTCTTGCACAAAATACACCTAAAAGTGTAGAAAAAAATCGACAGCCAAATCCGAGTAGAGGAAGACCTCTATTACCACCAAAAAGTCATCCAGGTCCAAAAAAATTCAATTTTTCTTAGACAGACGATTTTATTGCATATTCTTGCACAAAATACACCTAAAAGTGTAGAAAAAAATCGACAGCCAAATCCGAGTAGAGGAAGACCTCTATTACCACCAAAAAGTCATCCAGGTCCAAAAAAATTCAATTTTTCTTAGACAGACGATTTTATTGCATATTCTTGCACAAAATACACCTAAAAGTGTAGAAAAAAATCGACAGCCAAATCCGAGTAGAGGAAGACCTCTATTACCACCAAAAAAAATCCAGGTCCAAATAAAAATTTCCAAAAAAATTCAATTTTTCTTAGGCAGACGATTTTATTGCATATTCTTGCACAAAATACACCTAAAAGTGTAGAAAAAAATCGACAGCCAAATCCGAGTAGAGGAAGACCTCTATTACCACCAAAAAGTCATCCAGGTCCAAAAAAAAATTTCCAAAAAAATTCAATTTTTCTTAGGCAGACGATTTTATTGCATATTCTTGCACAAAATACACCTAAAAGTGTAGAAAAAAATCGACAGCCAAATCCGAGTAGAGGAAGACCTCTATTACCACCAAAAAGTCATCCAGGTCCAAAAAAATTCAATTTTTCTTAGACAGACGATTTTATTGCATATTCTTGCACAAAATACACCTAAAAGTGTAGAAAAAAATCGACAGCCAAATCCGAGTAGAGGAAGACCTCTATTACCACCAAAAAAATTCCAGGTCCAAAAAAAAATTTCCAAAAAAATTCAATTTTTCTTAGGCAGACGATTTTATTGCATATTCTTGCAGAAAATACACCTAAAAGTGTAAAAAAAAATCGACAGCCAAATCCGAGTAGAGGAAGACCTCTATTACCACCAAAAAGTCATCCAGGTCCAAAAAAATTCAATTTTTCTTAGACAGACGATTTTATTGCATATTCTTGCACAAAATACACCTAAAAGTGTAAAAAAAAATCGACAGCCAAATCCGAGTAGAGGAAGACCTCTATTACCACCAAAAAGTCATCCAGGTCCAAAAAAAAATTTCCAAATAATTCAATTTTTCTTAGGCAGACGATTTTATTGCATATTCTTGCACAAAATACACCTAAAAGTGTAGAAAAAAATCGACAGCCAAATCCGAGTAGAGGAAGACCTTTATTACCACCAAAAAGTCATCCAGGTCCAAAAAAAAATTTCCAAAAAAATTCAATTTTTCTTAGGCAGACGATTTTATTGCATATTCTTGCACAAAATACACCTAAAAGTGTAGAAAAAAATCGACAGCCAAATCCGAGTAGAGGAAGACCTCTATTACCACCAAAAAGTCATCCAGGTCCAAAAAAAAATTTCCAAAAAAATTCAATTTTTCTTAGGCAGACGATTTTATTGCATATTCTTGCACAAAATACACCTAAAAGTGTAGAAAAAAATCGACAGCCAAATCCGAGTAGAGGAAGACCTTTATTACCACCAAAAAGTCATCCAGGTCAAAAAAAAAAATTCCAAAAAAATTCAATTTTTCTTAGGCAGACGATTTTATTGCATATTCTTGCAGAAAATACACCTAAAAGTGTAAAAAAAAATCGACAGCCAAATCCGAGTAGAGGAAGACCTTTATTACCACCAAAAAGTCATCCAGGTCCAAAAAAAAATTTCCAAAAAAATTCAATTTTTCTTAGGCAGACGATTTTATTGCATATTCTTGCACAAAATACACCTAAAAGTGTAGAAAAAAATCGACAGCCAAATCCGAGTAGAGGAAGACCTCTATTACCACCAAAAAGTCATCCAGGTCAAAAAAAAAATTTCCAAAAAACCTCAATTTTTCTTAGGCAGACGATTTTATTGCATATTCTTGCACAAAATACACCTAAAAGTGTAAAAAAAAATCGACAGCCAAATCCGAGTAGAGGAAGACCTCTATTACCACCAAAAAGTCATCCAGGTCCAAAAAAAAATTTCCAAAAAAATTCAATTTTTCTTAGGCAGACGATTTTATTGCATATTCTTGCACAAAATACACCTAAAAGTGTAGAAAAAAATCGACAGCCAAATCCGAGTAGAGAAAGACCTCTATTACCACCAAAAAGTCATCCAGGTCCAAAAAAATTCAATTTTTCTTAGACAGACGATTTTATTGCATATTCTTGCACAAAATACACCTAAAAGTGTAGAAAAAAATCGACAGCCAAATCCGAGTAGAGGAAGACCTCTATTACCACCAAAAAAAATCCAGGTCCAAATAAAAATTTCCAAAAAAATTCAATTTTTCTTAGGCAGACGATTTTATTGCATATTCTTGCACAAAATACACCTAAAAGTGTAGAAAAAAATCGACAGCCAAATCCGAGTAGAGGAAGACCTTTATTACCACCAAAAAGTCATCCAGGTCAAAAAAAAAAATTCCAAAAAAATTCAATTTTTCTTAGGCAGACGATTTTATTGCATATTCTTGCAGAAAATACACCTAAAAGTGTAAAAAAAAATCGACAGCCAAATCCGAGTAGAGGAAGACCTCTATTACCACCAAAAAAATTCCAGGTCCAAAAAAAAATTTCCAAAAAAATTCAATTTTTCTTAGGCAGACGATTTTATTGCATATTCTTGCAGAAAATACACCTAAAAGTGTAAAAAAAAATCGACAGCCAAATCCGAGTAGAGGAAGACCTCTATTACCACCAAAAAGTCATCCAGGTCCAAAAAAATTCAATTTTTCTTAGACAGACGATTTTATTGCATATTCTTGCACAAAATACACCTAAAAGTGTAAAAAAAAATCGACAGCCAAATCCGAGTAGAGGAAGACCTCTATTACCACCAAAAAGTCATCCAGGTCCAAAAAAATTCAATTTTTCTTAGACAGACGATTTTATTGCATATTCTTGCACAAAATACACCTAAAAGTGTAGAAAAAAATCGACAGCCAAATCCGAGTAGAGGAAGACCTCTATTACCACCAAAAAAAATCCAGGTCCAAATAAAAATTTCCAAAAAAATTCAATTTTTCTTAGGCTGACGATTTTATTGAATATTCTTGCACAAAATACACCTAAAAGTGTAGAAAAAAATCGACAGCCAAATCCGAGTAGAGGAAGACCTTTATTACCACCAAAAAGTCATCCAGGTCAAAAAAAAAAATTCCAAAAAAATTCAATTTTTCTTAGGCAGACGATTTTATTGCATATTCTTGCAGAAAATACACCTAAAAGTGTAAAAAAAAATCGACAGCCAAATCCGAGAAGAGGAAGACCTCTATTACCACCAAAAAAATTCCAGGTCCAAAAAAAAATTTCCAAAAAAATTCAATTTTTCTTAGGCAGACGATTTTATTGCATATTCTTGCAGAAAATACACCTAAAAGTGTAAAAAAAAATCGACAGCCAAATCCGAGTAGAGGAAGACCTCTATTACCACCAAAAAGTCATCCAGGTCCAAAAAAATTCAATTTTTCTTAGACAGACGATTTTATTGCATATTCTTGCACAAAATACACCTAAAAGTGTAAAAAAAAATCGACAGCCAAATCCGAGTAGAGGAAGACCTCTATTACCACCAAAAAGTCATCCAGGTCCAAAAAAATTCAATTTTTCTTAGACAGACGATTTTATTGCATATTCTTGCACAAAATACACCTAAAAGTGTAGAAAAAAATCGACAGCCAAATCCGAGTAGAGGAAGACCTCTATTACCACCAAAAAAATTCCAGGTCCAAAAAAAAATTTCCAAAAAAATTCAATTTTTCTTAGGCAGACGATTTTATTGCATGTTCTTGCACAAAATACACCTAAAAGTGTAAAAAAAAATCGACAGCCAAATCCGAGTAGAGGAAGACCTCTATTACCACCAAAAAGTCATCCAGGTCAAAAAAAAAAATTTCCAAAAAACCTCAATTTTTCATAGGCAGACGATTTTATTGCATATTCTTGCACAAAATACACCTAAAAGTGTAAAAAAAAATCGACAGCCAAATCCGAGTAGAGGAAGACCTCTATTACCACCAAAAAGTCATCCAGGTCCAAAAAAAAATTTCCAAAAAAATTTAATCTTTCTTAGGCAGACTACTTTATTGCAATTTCTTGCACAATATAAATTTATAAGTGTCGAAAAAAATTACTAAAAATGTACCTATTTCAATTTTGTTTTAGTAGTCGACGTCGTTTAGCAGATGTCTTTTATTACAACTGAAGAGGTAATTGCATATCTGTCATCAGTGACTTCAAAAACCTCCGAGAGTCAAGATTTAAGCTATTTAATGACTTTTAAAATTTTTCGTTCGACATATTTGATCCGCTATGTTGAATTTTTAAAAGTTACTTCAAATTCATAATCAGCGATCCCGAAAACCCCCAGGATGACAAAATTCAGGCCAATTGAATGAATTTTTAAATTTATTCTCCGCCATATTGGATCTTCCATTTTGAATTTTATTCTTACACTTTTTCCGAGTGAAAAAAATATCCATTTTAAATAAATGAAACTTTTTTTTTTGTTTATTGGTTACTAATGATAAAGGGAATATAATAATAGAAGACCACAAATTTTTCTCTTATTTAAGTTGTTTAATGCATGTAAATTGTGTTTTAGAATATAACAATCTTTATTTCAGAATAATATGCAGTAGAATATGTTTACACACATTTTTTGCAATAATGTCCGACAAATTCACATTCTGTATTTACAAACTGTTAATTAAAACAATTTTATTCTTAAATATACAATCAAATACAAGTTTAAAATATTAAAACACATGTAGCCAAACGATACAATTACAATTTTGTGTAAAAAATAACTATACAATAAGTTGATTTTTTAGTGACAGACTTAATTTTCAAAATAGAAAAGAAATTTAATTAAATTAAAATATTCAATGCTTCCTTTGGTACTTTGTCAGATTTATTAAACTCACAATTATTTTAAATACCAAAAATCTGTTAAAACTAAATAAATATTCTAAAAATGAAATTAAAATTGTTTATTTAAATTCTTTGGAAATTTTTTTATTATAATTATTAAATTCATGTTTAAGAATCTTTATTTTTTTTTTATAAATTTTATATAGCGAGACTATTTCTATTTAAAAACTATTTTACAATGATCAGTCTGAGGAATTTAAATAATATCACACTTTGCGCATCTAAGATTAATTAAGTGAATAATAGCACAACTGTTTTTTTCTTTTTTTTATATTGGTGAAAAAAATTTACAAGTGCATTCTAAGGCATTTTTCCTATATTTAAAGGAAAATTATTACCATTAAATTAACTCCAAGAGAGATTGAACACATTTTATAAGCCCTTGAAAATTATTACAGAAATTTTATTCATATGCAGTGCCTAATTATGAATTATATTATATACAAGTTTATGTAAAATTGTTATATTTTAATTTCTTGAAAAGTAAGAAAATAATAAATATTAGATTTAATTTAAAATCGTTGAATAATTAAAAAATAAAATTAATGATACTTTACTTTCTTTTTAATTTATTTTTGTATTTATGAAATATTTTGTAGACACTTACATATGAAGGATTATTATTATATTTTATGAAACAATTTCGATAAAATTAGTGTTCTGGTGTTTAGTCTCTCTCACAAAATTTTCATCTACTTAATAAAAATACATTATCGGAAAATTAACAAATTTATTTTATTCTATTTATCGTTTATAAAGTTTATTGATATTATTATTTTCAGGCGCTTTTCACTAATATTTAATTAAGTCTATATTGCACTCAATTTTAAATTCAATAATACATAAGTGAACGTCCAAAAAAAATTTTGTTATTTTTCAATAATTTCCTTACTATTCAGATATAATTAACTCAATTAACTTATAAAATTTATATGATAGTGAAATTTTTATTAAATTAATTTTTAATTTTATTAAAAGAAATTTCGTAACTGTTGACTTTGAAAACTATTTAAAATAATGTCAATTAAAAATTCAATTAATTTACTAAATAGATTTTAAATATTCAAAAAAAAAATTATTATTTCAAAAAAGAAAATTTCAATACTTTTTTCTTTTTTAAGAATATAAATCGGAACAATTTCTTTAAGAAAGATGGCTCTTTCTTTTTAAAAAAAGTGTTTTTAATTTTCTCATTATAATTGATGTAGATATAGAAATTACGCTGTAGAACAATACAAATAGGAACTATTAAAAACTTATATAAAAAATCATTCACTGTGATATTCACATTTTTACTTAGGCATATTATTTTCTATATTTTAAAATTCACGTCTTTTATACAAAAAAAAAGAATGTAAGTGGACAATGTTGGAATATTTTGATAAAAAAGGAAGAGCTTTTCTTTTACATACTGTGGAAGCCAAACTAGTTTATTAAAAAAAAAAAACTATAAATTCAACTGTATACAAGTTATTTGAAAATTAGAAAAATTATCGTAAAACGATAATTTAAAAAAACTATCAAATGTTATATTAAAAAAAATATTATTAATGACTGACAATGACTCGTCAATAAATGTAGTTAAAAATTAAAAAAAAAAATTCTAAAATAATTTGTTTTGATCGCCATTTTTAATTTTGAAAAACTGACATTTGTTTCGTAATCAGTGACCCCAAAAACCCACGTGTAACAAGTTTCAAAGTATTTTGAATGATTTTTAAAAACGGCCGCCATATTGGATTCGCCATTTTGAATTTTTAAAAAATTTAAATAGTAAGAACTTTTTAAACATTATGTACTTTCTTCTCAATTTGTGCATTTTTTTAAACATACCTATAAAAATGATTATCCATTGACTAAATATTTAGAGTATCAAATAATATTTAAAATTGTCTGTTTTTATATGATATATAGCTTTAATGTTTCCTATCACTTTAAAAAGTGATTTCTGAATAGAAGACCCAAAGATTTTGTATGATATTTACGTAAATGGTATCAAGTTTAGCATTAGGAGAATTGCAATTTTTTTTCTAGTATTACAAAGTAAATCTAAAACTCTCTTTTAAAAATGTTTTCTACAAAACTTATTTTATATGCAATTTTCAATAAATTTGGAGAATTACCACTTCTTAAGGAAGAAAAAATTCGAATAAAAAAAAAAAAATTGATTTAAAAACATTTGTTCCAGACACATCGCACTGACAGCTATAATAATTTTTTTTTAATAATTAATAAATATTTTCCAAATATTTGGAGAGCCTCATTTTCATTTTTTTAATTATATCTAAAGATTTGAGCTCATGAATGTTTCCTTTTTTCTACATCGCTAATATTCCAAGGGATTTTTTTAATGTTGAATTTTCAGGCAGAGAAATTGCCCATTTTCTCAAACCCGTGAGAAGAACTGAGCTTGTGACTAGAATAGCGCCTCCTATTGAATACTTATTTGGTATTTCGTTGAAGAATAACACTTGCCATAAAAAGGCAAAAACAATATCCGCTGATCTTGCAATGGCAACAGGTCCTGCCTGTTCCATTTGAAGGGATAATGTAAGAAGAATTTGTCCACCAAAACTAAAAAATGCTAATGCAACAACAAGAAGTCTATCGGTTCCACAACGTGGTAAACAAAGAGCGCCAATTGCCCATGAATACATGATTGTTTGAATAAGTGCAAATGAACCAAAATTTGTCATAATTACTGAAAAATGAAGACCCTTTAAAGCACGAAGAAGAACATAAGCATTGGCGCCAAATATTGTTGCTGAAAAAGCGGCAATTGCACCCCAAACATCAGCGACGTCTGTTTCATTTTGCGAGTCGGAAAGTGATTTTACCGTATGACCGAAAATTAACGGTGGCCTTGTAATGAGAACAACACCAATCAATGTTAAACAAACAGTGATAACATTGAATAGTCCGCATGGCTCTTTTAAAAATATTCTTGCAAATATCGCCACAAATACAGGTACTGAAAAGACGACCACCGAAGCGTCAGCCAAGGGCATGTGTCTGTAAAATTAATTTAATTTATGAAAAATTATAAATTATTATTGTAATAATGAAAACTCTACTAAAAAAATCATATAGAAAAGAACTCCGCATCAAAAGCATGGAAAAAAAGTTCCTGGCTAAATTTTTTTAAACTCTGCACATTTGTAGCTTATGTCCTCCTAAACAAAAAATAATGCCAAAAACCAAAAAAAATTGACAGTTTTTTTTAGTAATATGCGATTAAAAAACTAAAAATTACGGAAATCGAACAAAGCTTGGCAAAACGTAAACAGTAAATAGTGCAAAAGAAACATAGACATAGCATATTACTAAAAAAAAACTGTCCATTTTTTTTGGTTTTTGGCATTAACATTTTTTGTTCAGGAGGTCATAAGCTACAAATGTGCAGAGTTTAAAAAAATTTAGCCGAGAACTTTTTTTTCCATGCTTTTTTGGTGCGGGGTTCTTTAATTATATAAAACTTTAAACATTACAAATTTAATTATACTTTATTTATTTAATAAAATCGCAGGCACCAGAAAAATTAATAGAAAATTAATAATAAATTTTAAACATAAACAGACTTCATAGAGTGACTATACACCGCAGTGAGAAGAGAAACATTGTCATGCGAAAGTGAGAAACTTTTCTCATCGATGAGTGAGTGAAATCAAGGTTGCCAACCTAGAAGACGTGTTGGTAAGGTAGGTATTGAATAGTTTCTTAAGAAAAAATTCAATACCTACCTTACCAACACGTCTTCTAGGTTGGCAACCTTGATTTCACTCACTCATCGAGGAGAAAAGTTTCTCACTTTTGCATGACAATGTTTCTCTTCTCATTGCGGTGTATAGTCACTCACAGTGATCTTAAAAAATATTTTAGGGTAAATAGGAGACGACTATGAAGCTTACATGAAACGTTTGATAGAAGAAAAAAAAAGTAAGGGTAAACCGAAGTTTTCGTGATTCTTTGGCAATTATTTAATTTAGAATTTAATTTAATTTGATAATTTAATTTAGAAGCGATTTACAATATTTCTGAAAATTCTCTGAATCTTTCTAAATCACGGAAAAATAGTTTTCCACTATTTGATTAATTTTATAACAATATATATATATATATATATATACTAGGGGGCTATGCCCCCTGCGCGCTTCGCGCGCCAACCCCCATCCCCCCTTCTCTCTTCCCCTCCTTTTCCCCTCTCCCCACCCTAAATGTAAAGGTTAAGATCGTTTCAAGACTCTGAATATGTAAGTAAGTAAGTAAGTAATAAGTAAGTCCCCCCTCCCTTTTCTTCTACCCCCCTTCTCTTGACTTGCCGCTATATTCAGAGTCTTAGAACAGCGGCGGCAGCGGCAGCGGCTTCGCGCCCCAACCCCCATCCCCCTCCTCTCTTCCCCTCCTTTTCTCCTCCCCCCACCCTAAATTTAGAGGTTAATATCGTTTTAAGACTCTGAATATAGCCGCAAGTCCCCTCCCCTCCCTTCTACCCCCCTTCTCTTTACTTGCGGCTATATTCAGAGTCTTGGAACAGCGGCGGCGGCGGCGGCGATATCTTTTTGTAATATAGGTAGATAGATATATATATATATATATATATATATATATATATATATATATATATATATATATATATATATACATTGTTATAAAATTAATCAATAGTTGTAAATGCAAAAATTATTCTTACCGAAAAGCATAAAAGCTGAGCATAAGTCCTGTTGTTCCAACAAAACTTCGTAAAATTAACATAAATCTTCTCCCCCTAGGAAATGGATGTTCACCTTTGTAGATTAAAATTGGAATCGTTGGCAATAAAACGCCAACAAATCTAAAGGCAGCGAGTTCCATTGGATTTATATCAACTAGACCCTTTACTATTACACTGCAAAGAGAAAAAAAAAGAGACGATATTGTCGCCAAAACCAATCCCAAATAAGGACAAGTTTTACATTTGGGATAAAGTTGTTTTCGAAATGTATTTAAATTATTACGACGTTCAATATCGCCGTCGACTAAATGCTCCAATTCCACATGTTCCGGCATCTCTGTAAAAAAAAAGAGATCAAATATTTTCAATGTTAATTGTCATAATTGCAATAATGAAAAAATATAACATCTTTTGCGTCAGACATTAAATGTCTTAAAGAAATTTTAAATTTAAAGGTAGTGTTCTAAAAATCGTTAGATAAAATCGTCATTTTATGAAATTTCATTTGTCATAATTATTTTTGAGCCGAATTTTTATTTTTTTCGAATTAGTATTTCGCAAAATTTTCATCAAAACGATTTTCTATATTACACGAATTTTTATATAACTGAAAATTAACATCACAGAAGTTTTATTTGTTCAAATTTTTATTTATCAGAAATTTGTATTTGCTCAAATTTTCATTTAACATAATAGGCATTTTAAAGAATTTTTATTTTATTCTTTCAGATGAATTTTACATTTGTTCGAATTATTATTTGAAATAATTTCCAATATAACCGATTTTTCATACAACAGAATTTTTACTTAAACGAAAAATCATTTAACTCTTTAAGGTACGAATTAACAATCACAATACCATCCTTTAGTCATACATCATTTATACATTTTTAATGTCGCTGATTACGAATTCGGTGTAACATTTAAAAAATTCAAAATGGCGGATGCAATATGGAGGAAGAATTTTTTAAAAATCGTTCCGTATCGCTTGAAAATCGTTACTCGGGGGTTTTGGGATTGCTGGTTACAAATCTGATGTTACTTCTTCAAAATTTAAAAATTCGTCCGCTATTTTGGATCCGCCATTTTGAATTTAGAAAAACTGACCTCAGATTCATAATCAGCGACGCTGAAAACCCCCGAGTAACAAGTTTCAAGTGAATTGCATTTGATTTTCTAAAAGTCGTCCGCCATTTTGAATTTTAAAAAACGGACAACGGATTCGTAATCAGTGACCCCGAAAACCTCCGAGTAAGAAGTTTTAACCGAATTGCATTTGATTTTCAAAAATTCGTTCGTCATATTGAATCCGCCATTTTCAATTTTTAAAATCTGACACCGAATTCGTTATCAGCGACCCCAAAAACCCAAAAATAACATGTTTTAAGTGAATTTTTAAAAATTTGTGGGTCAAATATTAATTTATTTATAATTTTTAAAAAGAAAAATCAATTTGTTTAAAAAAATGAAATGCAGAATATGTACAAAAAATTCTAAAATTAATTTTAGACGTTTCTGATTGTAAAAAAAATTTATAATTTAATTTTCAATATAGATTAACAGAAATTGCATTTTTATTTTAAAAAGTAGTAATTTTGTTGTTTTGTGAAAGTTAAACAAGTTTGTTTTTATTAATTTTCAACTAAAATAATTTTTTTTTTATTTATTTGTATGCTATTATGCCTGGAAACATAAAAAATTTCGACATTTATTGGTCATTTTTTACTAAAATAATTAAAAAACGAAAAAAAAGGTGGGAAGCTCAGCGTCCCACCATACCGCAAAGGGTTAACAGAATTTTTAATTGATAGAATTTTCATTTGTCCGAAATTGTAAATGACCGAAGCAACAATCGATTTTGGCGCGAATTTTAAAATCAACTTATCACAATTTTATGGATAATTTTTGATTGGTTGATTTTAAAAATCGCTCCAAAATCGATTGTTCGGACAATTGCAATTTCGGACAAATGAAAATTCTCTATCAATTAGAAATTCTGTTAAATGCTTTTTCGGTTAAATTAAAAATTCTTTAGTGTGAAAAATCGGTTATATGAAAATTATATCAAATAATAATTCGAACAATTAATGAAAATTAATCTGAAAGAATAAAATGAAAATTCTATGCAATGAAATTCCACCAAATAAAAATTCTTTAAAATGCCTATTATGTTAAATGAAAATTCGAGCAAATAAAAATTCTGACAAATAAAAATTCGAACAAATAAAAATTCTGTTAAGTAAATTTTCGTTTATATAAAAATTCGTGTTATATAGAAAATCGTTTTGATAAAAATTCTGCAAAATACTAATTCGAAGAAATAAAAATTCGGCTCAATAATGACAAATGAAATTCTAACTAATGATTTTTAGAATATAATCATGCGTCCACATATTTTATGAATGTCCATAAAATATTATTTTACAATAAGTCGAAAAAAAATTAATTAAAATAGTTACAGTAATTTTTTCAAAAAAAAAAATGAAAAATCTAAAAACCTAAAATCAATATAACCTTGAAATTATATAATAAAAAGAAAGAAAAACAATAAATTTAGTTTGAAAAATGTAAATATAATATAATTCACAAACCGGATAAATGATAAGACGATGAACAATTTGTATTTATGATGATAACTTGATAAGAAATGTTTTAAAAGAAAACAAGAAAAACAATGGAATAGCAGACGATATCTAGAATGAAAGCAAAAGTCAATACTTACTGAGGATTAGTTATTTCAATAAAACGTTCTCTTCTATATGTACATTCAAAGCACCTATGACTGATTTCTTTTAACAATAAAAGAGGGGAGAGGTAAATTTTTTCTCTTCATTTTTACGACACTTGACTAGAATAATTATCTTTATAGGCGAAAAAAAATAGTGTAACAAGGCTGAATTTTATCAGGTGTTGTTTCTCATCAACGCCATTTTTAAAATACAATGTAATGATTGTATACATATATAATTGAAAATAAAAACAAAACGAATATAGAAAAAAGTGAATTTTTTTTCCTTAAAAAGAATATATGATAAAATAAATAATAAATATAAAAGAGACTTATTTTATAATAAATTGTAGTATTTAATTTATTGCGCAAGTTTCATAATAGTTTTGGCGCGAAATTTGAAATAACGACAATTACCGTTAAAAATTTTTTTTAAATAAATATTATTTTTGACCATTTTTCAACAAAATTTTTTAGTTAAAAGGTTACGATAACGAGAACAATCAATGATGTTCAAGATTTGTTTAAATCAGATGATAATTTCTGTTAATTCTAAATTTAATTCTCTTTATATTTTCTTTTTCTTTGCGATTGATAAGAATTTCTTTTCTTACTTTAATTTATGTTTTCTTTATTTTCCAAATTCTCGACTTTGAAAGACCTTATTACAGTTAGTCTGTAAGCGTAGAGCTTTGAGCGAAAACGTGTTTCGAAATTGTTATTCTTTGTAAAAAAAAGTAATTTATTAAATTTAAATACTGTTTCAGTTTTTTATTACAGTCCACATTACATCCTAAAAACCAGAATTCTATTCTATCTTTTGTTTCTAGCGTTCTTGACTCTCAATTAAAAGGGGAAATCACATTACGACGCTATTTTTTAGCGGTTTTTCGGAATTTTTTTCAAAAGGGATAAAATTTTTTAAATGAAATGCAATAATGACATTATGTTGCACATATATTTATCTGTGTCTCACAATTTATTTTTAAGCATTTTTATTAAAAACATTCCAAGTTAGCAGCCATTAAACCTGGAGCTGTGCCGTCTGAGTTTATGATTGCTGTGCAAGGTGGAGTCCACAAATTTGATCTAAAAGCAAAAAATCCTGTTTGGAGAAAGCGTTTGAAAAAAGTATCGAAAATTTGAAAATAATGATAAGAAAAAAACCATTTAAAGTGCTTACACTTTAATCTACTATTCCTGCACCATACATTAGTCCTTTATCTTCTTCATAAGTCAAATCATAAATTCAAAAAGGGACTTCCTCAGCGAAGCCATTACTAACCTGCTTCGCTACTTGGAGCAAGCTTCATTCATTGCCTGTAGCACTGAAAGGACACCGAATTTCGCTGTAAAAACTTTTTCAACATACTTTTGAATACATAAGCTGACTATTTATGCAAAAAAAAAAAAATTCGATTTCACTTTTTTTCCTTCAAATCACAACGAAATTTCATTCAAATTTATAAAACTTCTCCACGAATTTTTCCACTATTTTTTACAATTAGTGTTGTAAGTCGGAAAGACCTTGAATACAAAAATTATTATTATCAATGAATTAATAATTATTTTTAAAATAA
The DNA here is from genome assembly GCF_019393585.1 of Leptopilina boulardi. Classification (NCBI taxonomy): domain Eukaryota; kingdom Metazoa; phylum Arthropoda; class Insecta; order Hymenoptera; family Figitidae; genus Leptopilina; species Leptopilina boulardi. Next base: position 3,680,821 of record NW_026137932.1, on the reverse strand, counting down.
ATGCAAATTGAAAAATGATTTTTTAACAAGCATTCTTTATATAAACATTACATTATAAATTGGATTTCTATACAGGATATTTAATAACTAAAAGACTTTTTCAAGACCCTCGACTTCCTTTTTCTCTCCCACTTTTCCAATGACATTTATCGACTTTATCCTCAACATTGTTTGTTGTTCTCTTGTAACTGAAATGTAAAAAAAAAATCAGTTTAGTTTTAATTAAAATACAATTCTTATAGTTTAATCTTTTTAATAACTAAAAAACTTTGTTGCTTTGATTATATTTTTAATCAATTTTTACCGTCCCTTTTGTTATTAAACTTACAATTAATTCTACGATACTGTTTCCTTGGTTTAAATTTAAATATTGTTTTTGTTGATGAAAATGTTTTTTCAATAACTGTCGCCTCAACATTCACCAATTCATTATTAAGAATTGGTCGTCCAATGAGAGTAAAATCACTACTACCAACAAGTAAAACTTTTTCAAGTCTCAATTCATCTCCCGCACTTGGTGGCCAATAACCTTGTATAACAATAATATCATTTGTTGTTACTTTAAATTGTTTTCCACAAACGTGAACCACTGCAAAAAGTCGACCTGCTTTCTCAGTTGCAACTTGTTTGTTAATTTCAGCTATTACATCTATTTTTAAACAATAACAACAAAATAAATGAACAATCATTTTCTGCGATAAACATTATTTCATTAAGATAAATATTTTTATTTTTCAATCAGGTAAATGAATAAACCCTTAAACGGAGAGTATATAGATATCAGACAAAATTAATTTCAAATAATTTTAATAGAATTTTCTTTTAGCTGAATTTTTATTTTTTCGAATTAACAAAATTTATTATTTTAAAAAAAATATATTTAAAACAATTCTAATTTAAACGAATTTTTAAATACCTGATTTTCAAATTCATCGAATATTAATTTGTCTGAATTTTTATTTGCCTAAAAAATTGTTATTTCATAGAATTTTTAAAACGCCGAATTTTCACAATTGGCCGAAATTAAAAATGATCGAACAAACAATCGAAAAAAAAAATTTCTGCATGAATTTTAAAATTAATTAATCACAATTTTTGGATTTCTGATTGATCAATTTTAAAAATCTTTCCTTTCAATTTTTGTTTGTTCGATCATTTTTAATTTCGGTCAAATGTGAAAATTCGGCGTTTTCAGAATTCTATCAAATAATAATAATAATAATAATAATTCATGTGAATAAAACTTGAGACAAATGAAAATTCGGTAAAATTCTATTAAATTAAAACCTAGTTAATTAGAATTTTTCTAAATAAACAATATTTAATACAGAAAAATTCTATAAACTAAAAATTCTGTTCAATAAAAATTTTATCTAATCAAATTTTTAATTATTTAAAAATTTTTATTAAATGAAAATTCTATTAAATGTGATTTCGATTAAATCAAAATACTAGTGAGTGAATATTCAAATAAGTCAAAAATTAAATTAAAGAAAAATTCTGAATTTAAATTGAAATTATTTTTTAAGGAAACTTTTGTTTAAAAACTTGGAATAATTTTATTTGTATTTTATTAATTACCATCTGCAAGTTGTTCGTCTTCACTTGTTAGATTGGGTACCACTGGTTTATATTCTACACGATCCACAAACCATGGTAAATAATGTTTTAATCTAACAATTTCTGTATTTCCTAATCTGTGAACTGTTATTAGATAATTATTTTATTTATTTAAACTAGCGAAGTAATTATTGCATATATATATATATTTATTATATAATTAATATATCTTAATGCATTTTTTTTTAAATTAAAAAATTAGTTAATTTTTGGCGACGCATGCTTATGTTCTAAAAATTATTAGTTAGAATTTTAATTTCATGGAATTTCATTTGTCATAATTATTTTTGAGTCGAATTTTTATTTTTTCGAATTACTATTTTGCAGAATTTTTATCAAAACGATTTTCTATATAACACGAATTTTTATATAACCGAAAATTTATTTAACAGAATTTTTATTTGTTCGAATTTTTAATTGTCAGAATTTTTATTTGCTCGAATTTTCATTTAATATAATAGGCAATTTAAAGAATTTTTATTTGATGGAATTTCATTGAATAGAATTTTCATTTTATTCTTTCAGATGAATTTTACATTTGTTCGAATTATTATTTGATATAATTTCTATATGACCGATTTTTCATACTACAGAATTTTTAATTTAACCGAAAAATCATTTGACAGAATTTCTAATTAATAGAATTTTCATTTGTCCGAAATTGTAAATGACCGAAGCAACAATCGATTTTGGCGCGATTTTTAAAATCAACCAATCACAATTTTATGGATAATTTTTGATTGGTTGATTTTAAAAATCGCGCCAAAATCGATTATTGCTTCGGTCATTTAGAATTTCGGACAAATGAAAATTCTATCAATTAGAAATTATGTTAAATGATTTTTCGGTTAAATTAAAAATTCTTTAGTGTGAAAAATCGGTTATATGCACTGAAAAAAAAATTTATTTGATTCAAATACCGGTGTATTTGGTTATTATCAAATAAATATTTACTTGAATCAAATATTTCTTATTTGAATCAAATAAATGGTATTTGCTACAAATACTGAAATATTTGATTCAAGTAAATATTTATTTGATAATAACCAAATACACCGGTATTTGAATCAAATAAATTTTTTTTCAGTGTGGAAATTATATCAAATAATAATTCGAACAATTAATGAAAATTCATCTGAAAGAATAAAATGAAAATTCTACCCAATAAAAATTCTTTAAAATGTCTATTATGTTAAATGAAAATTCAAGCAAATAAAAATTCTGACAAATAAAAATTCGAATAAATAAAAATTCTGTGAAGTGAATTTTCGGTTATATAAAAATTCGTGTTATATAGAAATTCGTTTTGATAAAAATTCTGCAAAATACTAATTCGAAAAAATAAAAATTCAGCTCAAAAATAATTATGACAAATGTAATTCCATAAAATTAAAATTCTAACTAATGATTTTAAAAACATAATTATGCGTCCCTAATTTTGTTATTTTTATAGAGTTCTTTTTAAATTTTCTTAATTAACTAGTAAACAATATTGTAATAAAATAATTAATTTATAGACAAATTCAACAAATTTTTCATTATATTTTTGTAATTTTGGTTAATTATTTTAGTTTTATTTTAATGTTTGTTATTTTTATCAAGTTTTCAAATTCGCGGGCAATAATTATTTATTAAAACAACAAAAATAATTTTCTAACTTCCAAAAATTTTTTCGAATGTTTTAAAAAAAGGAAACATTTTTTTTCTAAATCACAAAATTTTTGTTTTTGCTCTTTAAAAAAAAAAAAAAAATATTATTTCCGAAAAAATAAAAAAGATTTCACTGTTTATGTTAAAATTTGAAAAAAAAGAATAAATTTTTAAGTCGGTCAGTATTTAAAAAATTTAATATAGGTAATAAAGAATTTTTTCTTTTAATTTAAAGTAGTAATTTTTTTTTTTAAATTAAAAATCACCTTTATTTTAAAATAAATAATTAAAAAATAATAATAATGTGAATATTAAAAAATAAAATTTTTTAAAAAAGTAAAACGGAACAAAATTAATGGAAAAATTGTAAAACTAATTGTACTGATCAAAAATTTTGTTTTTTTTTTTAGTTTTACAAAAAAAAAATTTTCGAAAAATAATTATTTTGTTTTAATTTTCAATTTTTTTTATAAATTATTAAAATAATAATAATAATAATAATAATAATTAAAATACACTGAATATGAATTTTTTTGAACGGGCAAAAAATCATTGCAAGAAGTTAAGAATAAATTTAATTTTTTAAAAATAGAAAATTTTTTACAAAATTAAGATGTAAATTTTTTTTTTACAATTTAAATCAACGAAAGAAACAATAGATTTAACAAAATTTTATAAAAAAAAACAATCTCTGAATAAAATTGACAAAAAATTGTAAATAATTTTTGATAAACAAAAAATGAAATAAATCTTGTAAATTTATTTTTAAAAAAATACGTTTTTATAATAATTTTTTTTTTCAGTAAATTTAAAATCTAAATTTTAAATGTAACATAATAAAAAGTTAAACAATTATATAATATATTATTAATAAAATAATATTAAATTTTAAAATTGTAACAAATAATAAAAAGTGAGGTTATAAAAGGCGGTATAAATCGTATAAATTGAAAAAAAAACAATTAAATTAGAGAAAAAAATTTATTCAAACCTGACGAGTTTTGTGTGGAAAGTAAATTACTGTTAAACTTTTTTACACAATTATTTATTCCAAATGATAAAAGTCGAGAAAAACCAATAAACGATGCCATGTTTATATTTCTAATGTATACAACTACTCTGAAGTTGCTCACTATTAAGCAGAGATGGCAAACTGCTAATCACAATTTTAATGGTAAAATCACAATGGTTAAGGTGCTTATATACCTCAAATTTCGATCAGATGAACATTATTTCTGGACCGTGAAAATGCGTGAAAAGTCATTTTCACGGCGGGTATTTTTGAATTGTTTTAAACAAAAAATGTTTTTTTAAGAAATATAATATTAAATAATTGTTTTAATATGTAAGAACACTTTAAAATAGTGATAGAGAGATGATTTGATTAAAAAATGTAGCAAATTTTGCTTTAAAACGTTTTCTGCTACAAGAAAGTGTAAAATGACGATGTTTGTGAAATGGTTTGTACAGTGCTTCTTCCTTGTTAGTGTCTCTCAGAGTTTTGTTTATGTTATGTCGGTTCTTTTTAACTTGTAATAAATAATGAGTGCTGAAAATAAATCGGTAAGTTGAAATGTTTATCAAATAAATTTAAATTCAACTAATTGTTTCGAATAACTGAAAGAAACATGTACACATGTACACTGTACAAACCATTTCACAAACATCGTCATTTTACACTTTCTTGTAGCAGAAAACGTTTTAAAGCAAAATTTGCTAAATTTTGTAATCAAATCATCTCTCTATCACTATTTTAAAGTGTTCTTACATATTAAAACAATTATTTAATATTATATTTCTTAAAAAAACATTTTTTGTTTAAAACAATTCAAAAATACCCGCCGTGAAAATGACTTTTCACGCATTTTCACGGTCCAGAAATAATGTTCATCTGATCGAAATTTGAGGTATATAAGCACCTTAAACTGCAATACGCCATCTGGTGGGGACCCATTCTCTCCCTCCATTTTCTTTCTTTGTCTCTCTTCAATTAATAGGTTAGAAAGAGTAGAAAAAACAAAATGGAGGGAGAGAATGGGTCAAAGTTACTAGATTGTTACTAGACCACCGTTCCCAATCAAGTTTGTGTATGTATTGGGATCTGAAATCATTGGGATCAGAAATCACGCGAAACTGACCCACCCCTGAGCCTTCTTGTGACAACCATCTTGGTTTTTTATCTCTTTCTTTTGTATATGTTAGAGAAACACGTAATGAAAACATGGCCACCACAACAAGGCTCTCACCAGATGGCGTATCGCAGTATTTCAGATCCCAATAGGGAATTATGGGGAAACTGACCTCGTTGCGTCAGCCATCTTGATTTTTTATCTCTTTCTTCTACATATATTTTAAAAAGGATGAAACGAAAAATGGCTGACACAACGAGGTCGTCACCAGATGGCGTATCGCAGTATTTCAGATCCCAATTTATGAAAAAGTCAAAATGGAAATTTTCTTTATGGAACTTCTCAACCCTGCCCATATAATTGTCAATAAAATATTTTTAAATTTTGTATTATTAATTTTACACAAAGTTTTGTATACTTATATAAATAATAATAAACTGGTTAATTTAATAATTAAATTATCTCCCAGTATCCTTGTAATTTTTAATTTAATAAATTAACAAAGTGTTACAAAGAGGTAAGATTACATTAATTCTGTTTACTTATTGCTCTTTTATTTATTTATTTATTTTTTTTTTTGTTAAAGAATATGTTTATTATTTTAAGATTACCATCGTTTGTTCAATTTCATTTCAAAAATTAGAGAAAAATATTTAAAAACAAATTCTTTTCTTATAAATTTACGAATGTTTATAAAACAAATTTTTTTATAGGTTATATATAACCTATAAATGTAAACATACATTTCTAAATGGTAAAATTTATTTAAAAAATAAATTTTTTCTTTCAAAATTTGTCAATTTATTTATTAATTTTATAAAAATCATTGATTATACTTTTTATTGTATTTTATTAGAAATAATTATTTTTTAGACGAATATTTTTTTTTTATTTTCGAATTAAAATTTAACAGTTTTTTTTCTTTTTATACGAATTTTTATTTAACAAAATTTTTAGCTACCGAATTTTTGATTGGACGAATTTTTATTTTAAAATTATTTAATTTACATGACTTTTTATTTTTAAAGAATTTGAATTTAATCGAATTTTAATTTTAACATAATCCACATTAAATCGAATTTTTAAATGACAGAAATTCCAATTCATCGAATTTTCAATTGTCGAAATTTTTAATTGCTAAAATTTTTGAAGACGCCGAATTTTCATTTTTTCGAAATTATAAATAACCGAAGAAAGAATCGAAAGAAAGTTTTTGGCGCAATTTTTAAAAATTGACCAATCACAATTTTTTTGATAATTTCTAATTGGTCAATTTTCAAAAAATTACTTCCGAAAATTTTTCTATCGATTGTTTCTTTGGCCATTTGTAATAATTTCGGACAAATGAAAATTCGGCGTCTTAAAAAATTCGTAAAAATCACATAAAATTCAATTGAATGTGGATTCTGTTTTAATTAAAATTCGATTAATTTAAAATTCTTTAAAATAAAAAAAAAAAATGTAAATTAAATAAACTGTAAATTAAAAATTCGGCCAATCAAAAATTCGGTAGCTAAAAATTTTGTTACACAAAAATTCGTATAAAAAGAAAAAATTTGTTAAATTTTAATTCGAAAAATAAAAATTCGGTTAATAAATAATTATTTCTTAGAAAATACACGTACTTTTATTAAATTAGAATTTTTGGACATAAAAAATAATTAAAAAAAAAAATTACTGTAAAATAAAAAATTCTACAAAACAAAAATATGGTAGCTAAAAATTTTGTTTTGTAAAAATTCGTATAAAAAGAAAATCTCAAATTTTAATTAAATCCTACGTAAAAATTCTGCAAATGCAGGCCTCGGACCGACTTAAAGGCACAAAAAAAGTCGTTTTAGTCGATTTATATTCCAAAAAAAAGTCGAGAAAGTCGATTTTTTTTATTTTAACAAAAATATTTTACAGATTTTTAAATAAAATTTTTTTTGTAAATAATACTTTTGGAATAGTTAAAGTTGAAATTTTTAGAAATAATTGAATTTTAAAAGATTTTATTAATTTTCAGACAATAATTAAATTTTACAGAACTAAAAATAATTTATCAAATAATTTCAGATAACATTTTTTAAATGTAATTGAATTTTCAAAGATTTACAATTGAGATTTTTTAAAATTAATTAAACTTCAAGTGATTTTTAATTAAAAATTTTTGATGATTTCACTAAAAAATTTATTAGAAATTGCGGACAAAAATACAATAATTTGAAAAATGGTTTCATATAGTTGAATTTTCAAAGAATATTATAAAAACAGTTAAAAATAATTTAATTTCCTTAGAGTGATAATAATTGAAATTGTTAAATTTCAAAAAATTTTCGATGGAAAATTTAAAATTTTAGAAGCTTTTAACTTCAAATTTTTGAAAATAATTGAATTATTATTGAAATTTTAAATAATAATTAAATTTTAGTTGATTTTTTATTGAAAATTTTGATAATAATTAATTTTGAATTGAAATTTTGGATAATTATTGAATTTTAATTGATTTTGAATTGAAATTTTGGGTAATAATTAAATTTTATCTGATTTTAAATTGAAAATTTGGAAAATAATTGAATTTTAAAAGATTTGGAATTGAAAATTTTGAAAATAATTGAATTTTTCTTTGATTTTGAATTGAAATTTTGGGTAATAATTGAATTTTAGTTGATTTTGAATTGAAATTTTTGAAAATAATTGAATTTTATTATTTGATTTTGAATTGATTTATGATTTTGAATTAAAATTTTTTGGTAATTTTATTTTTGTTATTTTTTTAAATTATAAACAATTGTTAAATTTTATAAAAAATTTTATTGAAAAATAATTTGAAATAATTAAATTTGTGATGAATTTCATTAAAATTATTAAAAATAATTAATTTAGTGAAGAATTTTTGTTAAATAATTGAAATAAAGAAGATATGAAGAAGATCTGCATTTTATACTAAAATAAATATATATTTTTTTAAAAATTTTTTAAAAAATGTAAAAAAAAAGTCGAAATATTCGCATTTTATTAAAATAAGTCGAAAAAAGTCGTATTTTTGAAAAAAAAAGTTGGAAATAGTCGAAAAAGTCGTATAATCCGAGGCCTGCAAATGTAAAAAATTTGAAAAAAAAATTCTCTCGAATGATAATTCAAAAAAATTCAAAATTCGCATCTTAATAAATAATTAATAGAATTCTTTAAAAATTAAAATTCTAAATTATGTTTCTTCACGTGCCTCTTAAAATTCCTAAAATTACTTTTTTGTGATGAAACATTTTTTTTTTTCCCAAATATTAAAATAAATTTATTTATTTTACAGCATAATCAATACATCGGGAGGAAAACACAAAAAAAATCCAGCGAAAAAAGACTCAACATTTTTTTTTTCCTTTTACAAATGTCTTGAGACGAAAAAAAGTGAAATAATTTGTTTTAATTATAAAAAAAAATTTTGTATTAATTACTATTAATTAAGGTCAATAATGACAGAACCAATAAGCAAAAAAATGAAACTTTTAATTAATAACAAAAGCAATAATGTGGAACTTGATGAGAATATTATCCCCGACAATGAAACAAAAGACGATGATGAATCGAAATTTCCCTTTCCTGATAATTGTGAAACATTTGGAATGTTACCTGGTGTTGATTTATCCACAAAATGGCAATCAGTAACCGATCGTTATTTCACTGCATTCTATAAAATTGACGTTACAAAACCCGGTGACGATATTTGCATTCGTGTTCACAGTAATCGAATTTGTATGATTTCATTGGCGCCAAGTCATCAAATTTTTCACACTCCATCATCAATGATAGTGAATGTAAATTTTCGTGTTAGTGAAAAATTGGACAGAACAAAAAATCAAGTTTCGGGAAAGGGAAAACGTGGTGCGCAACCACTGCAAGAAAATTCGAATATTTGTTCAATTACTTGCGATAATGGCGAGACACATGTGATTAAATGTTGCATGACTGGAAAATTAGTCGAAGTAAATGAATCTCTAGCCAAGGATCCTTCATTGCTTCATGAACCGCCACATAAAGGTGGTTATCTTGCAATTGTATTGCCAAATATTCGTCTTATTGAAGATTTAAAAAAGAAATTATTAAATCAAGAAAATTATAACGCAGCGCTTGAGGAGCGTAGAATAAAATTAAAATTAAACGAAATAAAGGAGGAAACAATTTCTGAAATTAAAGTCGAAGGTTAATTTTTTTTTTTTTGCTTTTCTTTAAAATATGTATTGAATATAATTTGTTTTAAAATATATTTTATTTTGACAATAAAAATAAAAGAAAACATTTTTTAGTTAATAATTTTTTTTACGAAGAAATGTGATAAAAATTTCAGGTTTTTTTTTTTGAAATATTTTTAATTCTCTTTTTTAAAATGCATTTTTGGAACTTTAAAAAAAAAAACTATTTTTCAGATTTTTTTTTATGATTTTCGCAATTTTCAATGTAAATAAATTGTAGAAAAATATTAAAATAGCAAACAAAACAATTTATTGTATAATTAAAAGATTATCATTACCTAATTTTTTTTTTTCAAGTTTTTATCTTGGTAATTATATTCTTTGGTTTCCTTTAAGCACTAAAGGCAAACAATTTAAATTACATGATAAAAATTGTTTAACTCGTCGCTTTTTACAATTTTTTTTTATATATACCTATTTGTATTCGTTTAGAAAAAAATTTATGTAATAAAATAATCAACTATTCTTGTGCAAGAAAGGACATTATAATAATTTTTGTTTTTTTTTTTTAATTACCGACATAAGACGGTTGACTATGATTAAAATTTTTAATATTTTGTTTGTTTAACTGAATTTCATTCACGTTATTCTTGGCATTTTCATTCAAATAATGTTTATATAAATTGCCAAAAACAATTCCAAAGAACAATAACATTCCTAAACTGTGATTGGATATAAATTTTTGCGCACAATCATTTGGACTGTCTATATCCAGTGTATAAATCTGAAATAATTAAATATTGAGATTTTTTCAAAAATATTAACTAAATACTGATTTAATAGAATTTAATAGAATTTTTCTAAATTATTCTCAGCATCTAAAATTTACTGTGTTAAAACGAAAAAAAATATTTTAATTTTTTTTTTGTAAAAATTGGAAATTTCAGACTTTATAGTGATTCTAAAAAATATTTTAAGGGAAATAGGGGACTGAAAATAAAAAAAAAAACTTTTAGGGTACTATGAAAATTACATAAATAAAGATAAAGGGTTAATTTATAGGTTAAATCGAAAATTTAGAACAGCTTTGATTTTTGTTTTGCGAAAACATATTTTATAATTTTTCATTTATAAATTAGTGAAACTGAGGTTTCGCAATTTAATTAATATCATTAAACTTTCCATTGTTAACTCTTCGAGGCAATTATTTTGAAAATCTCTTTATTCTAAGAATTTTAATTTTAAAATTAATTTATAGTTAACAAGTTTCAAATAATTGATACAAAAAATTTTTTTACTAAATTTTATCCATTTCCTGAATCAAAAGTTTCAGAAACATATTCTGTATATGAAATTTTATTTTTGATTAAAAATCTACTCCAAATATCTTACAAAATCATTTCTAAAAATTTTTTAAAAAATTTGTTCACAATGACTTTAATCGATATATAGTGAAATAATTCTCTACATCAAAAATTTTAGGTATTTATCAAATTTTATTCAACATTTTAATACAAAATCTACCAAATAAGTCGTTTTAGTCAATTTATATCGAAAAAAGTTTATTTTTTTATTTTTAATAAATTCAATTAGTTAACAAATATTTTATTATTAGAAATTAAATAAATTATATTTATTTCTTAATAAAATTGTTTCATAAAAATCTTTTCAAAAATTTTTATTTAGAATAAATTTTAAAATTAAAATGAGACAAATTTTCAAGATTTCAAGAACAAATTTTTGAAAAAATTTAGTTACTTTTGTTTTAAGAAAAATTTACGTCTAATTTATAAAAATTATTCGAATACAGAATTACGGCAAATATTTTAAATAGTAATGTTTAGAAAAATTTTAATTAAGAAATATGTTTTAAATAATTTAATTTTTAAAAAAAGAATATTAGTTTTTAATTTTTAGAAATAATTAATTCAACAAAGAATTTGAGTTGAAAGTAATCGAAATTATTGTAAATTTGAATTAATGAAAATTATTTTAAAAATTTTAAACAATAATGAAATTTTACAGAATTTTGAATTTAAAAAATGTTTTAAGGGGAGGGACCATTAAAATTTCAACTAATCGAAATTAATGTTGTTTAGGGGTATCAGTTTTTTTTCTGTCATTATTTAGGAACTTAAATTATTGTGAATTATCAAAATTAAAAAAAAAAAAATTTTTTTTTACCATTTTAGAAATTTTATTTTTTCAAAATATTTAAATTTTCAAAAATCCATACGATTGATTGTTCAGAATCATGAAAAAGCCTACAAAATAATTGCTGATAAAAAATAATAAAAATTGTGGAAGAAGTGGAATTTTTAAGGAATAATTGATAAAATTTAAACGAAACATAATTGGTTTTGTTTAGGGGTAACAATTTTTTTTTTCAATTTTTTTAGAACCTGAAATCATATTTCACTATGAAAAATGAAAGAAAAGGTAATTTTTAACAATTTAACAATTTTTTTTTATTTTTCAGAATTTTTTTTTTTGTCAAAAAAGAATTTTTTCAAAATCCATACTATTGACTGTTCAGAATCATGAAAAAAAGTCCATAAAGTAATAAAAAATAATAAAATTTGCGACCGTTTAAATTTTTAGTTTTGAAAATTTCGAGTTTTATTTAAAAAATTATTAATGAATTCATTGTTTTTCAAATTTTTCCATAGTATATTACAGTTTTAAATACTCAATATTGTTAAGAGAAAAAATATTGTAAATTAGAGTTAATGAAAATTATTAACAAAATTCGACAAAAGAACAATTTTGATAAATAAAAATTCTTTTTTATAATAATTTGTCGAGACATAAATTTTGTTAAATTAAAAATGTATTATTTGAAAATTCAATATTTTAGAAAATCTGCTTTATCAAAGTTCAGTTTAATAAAAAAATCTACAAATTTAGAATTTTTTTAAATAGAAATTTTTCGATATTAAAAATGGGCTCATTATAAAATCTAATTTTTTAAAATTCTACTAAAATGTAAATTCAATAATATTTTTAATTCGACACGATAAAAATTTCGGCAAGTCTAATAATTAAGGGAATATTCATGCGTCCCGATTATATAATATGTTAGATAATTATTTGATAAATAATTATTCTATCCAAACATTATTTATAAATTCATTAAATTTTAGGTAAAAAATGAATATTTAAAAAAATATATTCTCATAAAAATCAAAGCTTTATACTAATTTTTTTTGTTAAAAATGGGGTAAAATTTTTCAAATAGGGTACTTTTAGGGACAAATAGGGAAAAAGGGTGACAACTATGAAGCCTGAAATTTACAATTGAAAAATTATTTTTAACAAGAATAATAATTTTAAAAAAAGAAGTTACATTTTTTCTTTTCGCTTACCTGATGAGTAATGTGACCGGCAACTAATCCAACAGAAATATAATATGGCAATGTCTGCTCAGCAATTAAACCGGATGTAATTAATCCACCAACCATACTTGCTCCAAATCCAGATAAATAGAGTTTTGTATTAGCGCCAAATTTAAGAGCCGTCGATTTAATTCCAACAATTAAATCATCGACTTTATCCTGATGAGCGTAAATTGTATCATACAAAATAGTCCAACAAATTCCAGACATATAGAGAGGTAAGCAAATTGACCAATTACAAGTGCCATGAATTGCCGACCATCCAAGCAATGCACCCCAATTTAATGTCATTCCTAATATAAATTGAGGCCAATAAGTCACTCTCTTCATTAGAGGGTAAATTATCACTAAGCCTGAAAAATTAATAATCGCACATTATAAGAATTAATTAATAATCATCAGTTGTGTTTTTTTTTTAATAAAAAATAGCAGCTCTACTAACCCAATGAACTTGCACCGAGCAGAATACTGTACCAGTTTAGTTGCAATAAAATTAAAAGCGCTAAACTTAATTGTCCACCAAGAAATACTAATGCTTGAAATTGTGTTACATCACCAGATGCTAGAGGTCTTTCCCGTGTTCTTGCTACCTATAATATAAAATATTTATTAACTTTTTACATTTTTAATTAATTTCATCCAGATGGCTCAAGAGCTTAATTAGCTTAACTACAATACTATTTTCAAAAAATCGATTTCTTTTTGCTTAATTTTTAAGCCTATCTAGAATTAGAATCATCCGCGGCAGAAGCCCTTGGTACAGTGGTCAAAATTGCTTTAATTAATTTTTACACCATTTCTTACTTTGAGGTTCTTGAGGTCGCTGAATACGAATCCAAAGTCATTTTTCAAAAATTCAAAATGGCGGACAAAAAAATTTTTAAAATCATCAGATTTTTATGAAACTCGGTATTTAGGGGTTTTTAGGGTTGCTGATTAAAGGCTATTCCAATAAAGTTGATGTTAAGTGTTTCAGGATTTTTTTGCAGCTTCAGTAAACCTAAAATTAGAACCTTAAGAGGTTACACCACTGTAGAGTTTTCAAAAAAAAAGAAAATATTTTTTTTGTCTTAAAAAATTCTTTGAACCTTCTATCTAAATTTGAATTAGTAAAAATGTTTACTAATTTGAATTAGTGACTCACTTTTTGCTTCTGAATTAGTAAAATTTTACTTATTCAGAAGCAAAAAGTGTCGAGTCACTAATAAGTAAAATTTTACCAATTCAGAAGCAAAAAGTGAGTCACTAATTCAAATTAGTAAACATTTTTACTAATTCAGATTAAGAGAGTAGAATAATAATAATATTTATTTTAACATTATACTAGAACTAATTTTTACGCGCTACGCGCCTCCATTTATTCATCTTCGACTGCTATTATGAATGAAATAGTTCATACCATCTATTACAACTTATCTATACACCTTCCCTAAACGGTAAAAAAATATTTACTTTAATTGAAAACTAGCATTGCCGATAATCCTCAAATAACAACTTTCGAGAAATTCCAAACTAATTAAATTTTTTTCGTCGTGGTATTAGATCCGCCATTTTGAATTATTAAAATCTAACAATATATTCATATTTAGCGTTCTCTAAAACCCCTGAGTAATGTAATGAGATTCAAAATGCTCTGGTGAATTTTTTAAATTTCACCCGCCATATTGAATTTGCAAAAACAAACATGATAAGAAGTTGAGAAAAATTCGATCCTTGGAAGGAATAAAATAACATAAAAAATGTATGTTATTAATATTGTTTATTGTCACAAAACAAGAAACGACGTTTCGATGACTTGGTTCGTCATCATCTTCAGGTTAAATCTAATGAAAATATTTATAATTTTATTTATAACACCACATTATCTTTTTTTTCAAATAATAAAAATGCACAAGTAATAACAATTACCAATAATTAGTTGAACCGTTACATCTTAGCGTTAGAAAATTTTATTTTGCTCAGACTAAGCTGGCACGTCAGGTTTATAGACCAGTATTGTCAAGACTAAATTGAAAATACAAAATTTAAAATCTAAATGAAATAGAGGAGTCAATGAACTTAGATGTAAACAGCACGTGGTAGTGAAATATTTTCAGAAAAATAGAATCACGAGTCTAATTTGGAAATTAAAGGGAAGTATATTTTGTTTAGATACATTATGTCTTCTTTTTTATTAATAGTGGAATCATTAATTTTTATGTGTAACATTTCTGAAAAACATCGTTTTTTATAATTTTATTCACGGTCTAGTATAAGAACATTATCCCAGTCAATCTAGTGATTCAATTCTGATCGATGTAATCCTACTACTGATTGATCCGATGTTTTATTTTTAGTATTTTTATGCTCATTAATACGTGTTTTTAATGAACGTTTAGATTCTCCAATGTAATTCGCTGGACAGTTTTTACAATTAAATTTATAAACAATGTTCGTTTCATCCCACTTGTCAATAGGATCCTTACCTAATTTTATAATAGATCTTAAAGGTTTATTAACTATCACAATTATTAATAATTGTAAATTCCCCTTTAATGATATCTCACACTGCACTGATTTTCTTTATAAAAACACCTTCTTTGTCTTCGATGGAAAATATTATCAACAGATTGGTGGTACTCCTATGGGTTCTCCAATTTCTGCGTTTTTCGCTGATATTGTAATGGATGATTTGGAAAGTGATTGCCTTAAAAAATTAAAAATTGAACATAATTGTGTACCTATTTTTTACTTTAGATATGTTGATGACACTATTTTATGTATACATAAAGATCATATTAACCCTGTCATTGAAACTTTTAATTCTTATCACAATAAATTAAAATTCACCTATGAACAACAAGATAACAATCAAATCAATTATTTAGATATTTCTATAATTATAAAAAATAATAACATTACATATAATTGGTATCAAAAATCATCTTCTTCTGGAAGACTCATCAATTACTTTTCAAATCACCCACTCCAACAAAAAATAAACATTGTATATAACCTTGTAGACCGAGCAATGTTATTATCACATCATTCCTTTCACAATGACAATTTAATGAAAATTAATAATATTTTACAAAACAATGATTATCCACTTAAATTTATTAAAAAATATACTAAAATTCGTTTAAATAGCATTAAATTTCATAAAAGAAATAATGATAATAATTCTAATAATATTGTAAATTCACAAGCACTTTTATATAAAAAAAATTCCTAAAGTTAGTTTACCTTATAATAACTCAAATTTCATTAGATTGTCAAAAATTCTAAAAACATACAATATACATACTATTCCAATAGTTAATAAACCTTTAAGATCTATTATAAAATTAGGTAAGGATCCTATTGACAAGTGGGATGAAACGAACATTGTTTATAAATTTAATTGTAAAAACTGTCCAGCGAATTACATTGGAGAATCTAAACGTAGGATTACATGGATCAGAATTGAATCACGAGTTTGACTGGGATAATGTTCTTATACTAGACCGTGAACAAAATTATAAAAAACGATGTTTTTCAGAAATGTTACACATAAAAATTAATGATTCCACTATTAATAAAAATGAAGACATATAATGTATCTAAACAAAATATACTTCCCTTTAATTTCCAAATTAGACTCGTGATTCTATTTTTCTGAAAATATTTCACTTCCACGTGCTGTTTACATCTAAGTTCATTGACTCCTCAATTTCATTTAGATTTTAAATTTTGTATTTTCAATTTAGTCTTGACGATACTGGTCTATAAACCTGACGTGCCACCATAGTCTGAGCAAAATAAAATTTTCTAACGCTAAGATGTAACGGTTCAACTAACACTGTCCGACAATGATTTTGCCCCTCGGATAATTCCGGTCACTTTCGATAGATTTTTACACGCTGATTACGAATCTGCAAATAAAAATGCTCTAGTACGTCCAGTTTCTGAGAAAATTAGTGTTAAAAAGTCGAAAATGCGTGTTTTTGGCCATATTTGAATTTGAATAAAATAAAAACAAGAGGTGCTAGAATCTTGTTCTTGGGTTCAAATGAAAGCTTGAAACTTAAACAACAATTCCATGAAGGGAAAAATTAAAGGCATAATGATAAGGCTGTTAAAACTTATTTTTTCATTTGCGATTAATTTTGTCATTTTTCATAATCAACGAACACCGTGTATAACCTTAATAGTTTAAAACAAGTGACAAACAAGTGAATGAAACATCATTCGAATTTGAAAATTTTTCACGTGACTTTCAGGTTACTTATTATCTATTAATTTTTAAACTTACCTTCTTTAAACCATATTTAAATAAGATAATGTTCACTATACAGTTTTTTGAAGACTTCTGCAGAACGCTGGGCCGAATTGTTTTTATTAACAAAATACAGTAATAAATAATTAACTTTCAATTATTACATATAGGTTAAATTAATATTTAAATAAAAATTTAAAAATTTTATAAAAAATGTTTTTGTTAAGGGGGGAACACCAGTTGTAACTCAAAAAATAATGCTTTATACAAGAATATTTTCCAAAAGAACAATGAATCTTTTTAAAGAATACTATTTATTAGTTAAAAGTACATGTAAAAAGCTGTAATTTAAAAGAAAAAAAAAATTTTTTTAACAAAAACTTTTGGAGATATGAGCCATTGAAGTGGCGCCTTAAGAAAAAAGGCGAATTGCGGTGACCAGCATTCTGCAAGTATACTTCGTCTGAAATACAAAAATGAAATTGATTTACATTTATTATAAGATTATCTAGTTCGTGATCGAAGGATTTAAAAAAAAAAAAAAATTTGACAAATTGGCGACCTGTCAAAGTCAAAAGTATGATTTTCGTTAAAAAAATACGGTCGATTTTCAGCTATATAAAAAAAAGTTTTGCATAAAAAAAAAAATCCTTCGATCACGAACTAGACTTATATGTGTAAATGAAGCACACTAAATTTTAAATAAATCGGTTTAATGGTATTCGAGTAATCGTGGTCACCGACTTGGAAAATGTCATTTTGAGAAAAACGCATTCAAAGTTTCAACTTACTTTTTTTTGTTCAGGAGAAATTTTGTTTCCAAGTTACAAAGAGTCATCGATTCCTGGACCATATAATAACTCTTCCGCAGTGGTTGCCGTTTCTAAATCATAGGAAAAGGCCATGTGTCGTTAGGGTCAGGTATGGCTGGCCACCTTGTATAAAGCCACGGGACGCGCCGCTGCAGTGTTCTGTATATCTCATTTATTTTTCACCGGATCAACTTTGAAATTTACAGACACATTTCTAAATATGTATACTTTAAGAAAATGCACAAAAAAAAAATTCGATTTTTCGAAAGTTACAACTGGTGTTCCCCCCTTAATCAAAAATTTTAATTAATTTTATTTTTCGGATATATTTTTATTTTAATTTCATTTATTTGAAAATTCAGATATATAAATGAAAAATTAAACTGATTTTAAATAATAATATCTTTAAAGTGTGAATTTTAAAAATATGAATATTAAAAATTCAAAGACATCTTTTGAAAATTTTTTAAGATATATTTTGAAATTTTTTATCTATCGTATAGAATTTTAAATATTGTATTTGTGTATTTTATGTTAAATGAAACTAATAAGATGTTAATTATATAAACTTTTTTAGGTGTATTGTGAAATTTTGTTATTTGTGATAATTATTTATTATTTATTAAAGTTTGTGTGTTTATACTCGTCACGATTGACGAAAATAGTTAATAGAAAATTAATTAGATAATAAGTAACCTGAAAGTCAACTGAAAAATTTTCAAATTCGAATGATGTTTCATTCACTTGTTTGTCACTTGTTTTAAACTATTAAGGTTATACACGGTGTTCGTTGATTATGAAAAATGACAAAATTAATCGCAAATGAAAAAATAAGTTTTAACAGCCTTATCATTATGCCTTTAATTTTTCCCTTCATGGAATTGTTGTTTAAGTTTCAAGCTTTCATTTGAACCCAAGAACAAGATTCTAGCACCTCTTGTTTTTATTTTATTCAAATTCAAATATGGCCAAAAACACGCATTTTCGACTTTTTAACACTAATTTTCTCAGAAACTGGACGTGCTAGAGCATTTTTATTTGCAGATTCGTAATCAGCGTGTAAAAATCTATCGAAAGTGACCGGAATTATCCGAGGGGCAGAAAAAAAAATCATTTTTGTCGGACAGTGTAATTATTGGTAATTGTTATTACTTGTGCATTTTTATTATTTGAAAAAAAAGATAATGTGGTGTTATAAATAAAATTATAAATATTTTCATTAGATTTAACTTGAAGATGATGACGAACCAAGTCATCGAAACATCGTTTCTTGTTTTGTGACAATAAACAATATTAATAACATACAATTTTTATGTTATTTTATTCCTTCCAACGATCGAATTTTTCTCAACTTTTTATTAGAAACAGAGTTCATTTTAATGAAAATGCTGTGTTCTAATTATTCTCATTTTTTTCATTTTTTATCTCAAAAACTATTAATTTTTATGAATTTTACTATTTACATTTTTTGTTCAGAATTACTTAAGCTACAACATATTTTAATTTCAGACAATTTAACTGAGCCCGAAATTTAATGCTTTGTGTGCGGTTTCCTTTTGTAGTGTATGAAATTAATTAATTTGTAATGTTATTAATGTTGGTTAAATTAATTCTAATAACACACCTAGATAATGGTCGTTTCGTTGACATTTTAGCAGTATCTGCATTTAAAAATGAAATAGCTTTACACTTGAGATTTTAATAATTCAAGTTAAAAGTAGACCATATTTAAAATTCCAAGAAGCTAGCGTGAAATCTATCGAAATTTGACACGAGATAATCAAACTCCCTCTCTGATTAATTTTACACTAAAATCCGCCCGTAGACGACTTTTATTAGAAGTACTCGCATTTACCTAATCCTTTCTTGATCAGAGTAGAGTAAAACTACGAAAAATATTTACTGAATACATCCGGTTTATTGAATATCGAGTCATGAATGTACATTTAAATAATCATTCAAATGCCAACCGATTCAGATAGTAGCTTAAAGTTTCTTTATCAGTAATTTGTCATCTACAGCAGGAAATGCTCTTGATCAAAAAATACATCGAGAGTAATGAATCCATTGCAATTTAAATATCAGTTGTGAATTTTATGGATATACGTACTATGTTGTGAACGAAAACCGGACTGTAAAAGTGTTCTAAAAGTTATTGCGTCACGTTCAACTGTTTTTGTATTGAAAGCATTCTTTATTTTAATAGCACATGATTCACGAATGTTTTTTTGTCTTCCGAACATATCTTGATATTTATTCTCAAAAAGAATTTACCTTCTTCAATCCTATATGGTCTAGTGGCTAGGATACCTGGCTTTCACCCAGGAGGCTCGGGTTCGATTCCCGGTATGGGAGATTCTCTTTTTTCTCTACATCTTGTACTTCAATTTCTTTTTTCATCTGCTTTTCTATTTCTAAGTAATCTATTTTTATCTATTTCAACCCATTTTTGATGTTTTTTTTCTATAAAAAGTTGATTCAAAAATTATTAAAAAGATTAAAATTTTCGTCCCCTATTATTTCAATTTTAATCATTAACATGGATTATAAATAATTTTTTATCTTTATTCAGTTTGTTTATAAAAAAGTATATGCAAATATATGAGTAAATATTAAGATACATTATTGTAGCTTTAAAGTAGTTTCATAAAAATTATTTTAAAAATTAGAAAAGTTATATAAATTATAACAATATTTGTTTTGACTAAAATAGAACATAACCCTATTTCTTTTATATAAATAAGGATTCGTTTCTTTTTTCAACTTTTAAGAAATAATTAATCAATGGCTACTCAGAACGCCTAAACTTTAATTAATTTCTGCACAAACTGCAGAAGACGAACAATCGTCGTGTACTGGAAGGATCGAGGAAAAATCGATCTCACCAGCAGTCTCTCACTCTCAGGCAGAAGAGTTACTGCTCATCGTTGTGTGAGCGAACTGTGGATGAGAATCCCCACCACATTCATAATACGCACTCTTTGCACTTTTAAGATTCGAATTCGCAGTAGATAACGCACAGTGGTCTGGAAGGCTTGTAAAATTGCCAAAATTAAAGGTTATGGATTATATGCAACGTTGTTATTTTCTTAATAAGTAATAGTAATTATAAATGAAATTTAAAAATATTTTCATTAAAGCGGACATGTTTCACAACAGTCTTAAAGAGTTGTAAATAATTTACAATTATTATTACCTATTTTTGATAAGTTGTTAAATGCCTTCATGTAACAAATTGTAAATTAAATTTATCATTTTCATGTGAAGAACATGTTTAGATGTAAACTTTTTTTTACACCCTCGAAGGCAAAAGTCTTACGACAGTTCCGAGGATGGATAAAGGACTCCAAAAGAAGGGTTGAGGGTTTTAGTGGGTTGGAGTTGGTAGTAGTTAGCAAGCTTCTTTATTTTTTTGCAACCCCAAATAACCTTGGCATACGAAAACCTAGATATCTGTATGCAGATTTCCTAAAAGTCCCTACAGAACAGTACACGATTTACGAATTTTTTGTGACTTCCAAACTTGTTTTGAAATTTATTGTCTTAAGGAAATTGTCTGTTTTAATCCTATATGGTCTAGTGGCTAGGATACCTGGCTCTCACCCAGGAGGCTCGGGTTCGATTCCCGGTATGGGAGATATTCTTTTTTCTTTACATCTAGTTCTTCAATTTATTTTTGTCATATGCTCTTCTATTTCTTAATAATTAATTTGTTTCTAATTTTACACAAAATTGAGAAAATCAAGAAAAACTGAATTTAAATATTCATCTTATATTAAAAACATAAATTTATTTTCTAACTAAATCGCACACGCTCTTCCTAGTTACACAATAAAAGAAGAAATTTCAAACATTAACAATTAGAAAAAATTAAATACAATACTTTTTTTAAACGAATAAGATAAAAAGTCGTTAAAATTACTTAATACTTTTTTGTTTTGTAACTTTATCCCAGCGCTTATATGCATTACAAAAAGACAAACGACAATCATACATTTATTTTATTATAACATGATGATAAGTTGTCACTCGGTAAATGAATATAAAATAGAAAAATTATTTGTTTTCACCAATATATTTTTTAGCAAAGCAGCTATATATATATATATTATATTGAAATTCCACAAATTGACACAAAGTGAGGACGCCACCATTGATTAGAATAACACAAATTTTTTCTGTATTTTTATGTATTATGCTGTGTGTTTCCATGCGTGCGTGTGTGTGTTTTAATTGTAAATAAACCTTTCAAATACCTCTTTGAGTAGGATAATTTAAAAAAATTT
This sequence comes from Leptopilina boulardi, assembly GCF_019393585.1. Lineage (NCBI taxonomy): Eukaryota > Metazoa > Arthropoda > Insecta > Hymenoptera > Figitidae > Leptopilina > Leptopilina boulardi. The sequence goes on along the minus strand of NW_026137932.1, from coordinate 3,658,520 downwards.
TGTTTTAAATATTGCATTATTGAAAATGGGGTTTATTTTGGACTAAAATCGATTTTTTTCAAAAACAGCTAAGGGGATTATTTTAATTTTTGCATAAAACTTGTTCATAAGTGTCCCAGAATCAAATAAATAAAGAAAATCGAGGGTGCCTTTTACCTTGATTAAAAATGTATTTAACACCACCGTGTCTTTATTTAGTAATGTTGTTACTATGAACTTGTTCTTAAAAGTATTGAAATGCGCTATGTTGATATATCTAAAATTTAAAACATCCCCTAGGAACTTTTATTGTCTTCTTGCAAAATAAAAAAGTTTTGAGTTGTTCCTTTCAAAAATATTTACTCATATCCACTACTAAAGGGCAGAATCACAGTGTGGCGAAATAAAACTAAAAAAAAATGAAGATTAAGTACTTACAAAATGACCGATGTGCTCCGTAACGTAGTCAAAACATGACTGAAAATTAATAGCGAATAACTAAACTGTGCGTGAAAACCTACGATAACCAGCAATTTTATTGACTCAGGTAAAGGCCCGTTGAAAAGCAATAAAAGAAAAGATCCCATTATTCTATAAAACAATAGAGATGGGGAAAAACAAAAAAATTTTAAGTGACCTTACAATAGGTGTGACCTATCAACGTTATCACACTGATACTACTTTTTCATTGTCTTATTATATAATATAATATATGTATAGTAATATTATTATTTCTCCTCAATAAAAATATGGGAGATTTTTTGTCAAATTTTATTTCACACTTGTCCACTTGTGACGTTTAGTTTATACATGAAATATAAAATCTTTTCTTTCAGAATTAATTGAAATTGTATAAATTTTAAATATAATTGGAAACAAATTCGCAATGAAAATGAACTCAATAAAATAAAACAAAATTAACCCTCGATAACAAAATATATTATTCAAAAAAATCAGTTTAATTAATTTACACAATTTAATCCAAATTTTAACGAAATAGAATATCGCGACACACACACACACTATCACACTTCGATTAAAACGCTTTTGAATAAATAAAAGTTACAATGAGGCACTTGCGTACACGTGAATATTGGATATCCACGAAATTACCAAAATGTGAGCAATACTTGATATGAGATATAACATACAAAAAAAAGACAACACAGATATGAAATTAAGAGGGAATGATTGGATCAGAGATAAAGTGTAAAATGTTAACAACTTATCCAACTGGTGGTTTAAATTCCAACTAAGGGAATTGGCGGTAGACCGGAAGTCGCGTGCTCGGGATCTGGATACTGCTGTTGCGTCGATTTTCGTCAAGCTTTTTTCGGTCAAATCGATCAACGGTTTGGCAGCAAAATATTCCTCGAAATTATCCCCTTTGTCAATGGCCCAATAGCAGGAAGACAATTTTTTAGAGTTCCACTTTGAAAAATCCCACGCCTCTATTTCCGTATGCGCCGTCCTCAGTTTCCGTAACCACAAAATAAGTCGCCACTCTAATTTTATAATAATTAAATAATGAAAATTTACATAAAAATAAAGAGCAAAAGAAACTTTAAACTTTAGCCAGAAGGGCAATTCACTAACATCAAACTATACCTTTGGGCTGTCGGCGACACGCAAAGAAGTGGCTACCGTGTTTCTATTTCCACCAGCTTGGAAAAGTGAGGACGAGTCACATACGAAAATCCCTTTTATTAATTTCCCTTTCGCGCCCGCCCCCCTCCAGACCATCTAGCAGTATCCAGTTCCCCACTTGCCCATTGCCGCCTTTTCCCCAAATTCATGCGAATATTAACGAAATTGTAATGAATCAAAACCCGACTCATAGAGAGCAGAAATATCAACATAGCGCGAATATTCAAATGTATTTTGATCCTTTCACACTATAGATTTAAATGAAAAAGTTTTTATATGGCTCAAATTAAACTTTTAAGTTTGAAGTCTCTAATTTTGTTGGCACTTAGGCCTTTTATAAAAAATGTCAAATACATTCATCTAAAGCAGTCGAGGCAAGTAAAAAAATTTATTTGTTACTTAATAAATATAAATTCAACAATAAATGGAGGGTGGTCTCTACCTGCGACCTTGATATTACTTTTGATTGTAATCTAAATTTTAACGAACACTATACCCGTATAATTGCTAGTGCGTCGAGGGCCTTGGGTTTCTTATTTCGTACCACTTGTGATTTTACAAACACAAACACTTTAACCATGCTGTTCTATTCTTTAGTTCGTTCAAAAGTCAAAAATGCAAATGTAATTTAGAATCCTTATTTTGATAACCATTCTGACGACATTGATTATATCCAAAAGCGTTTTTTAAAGTATTTAGCATTTAAGGTCGACAGCGTGGCTCTGACTACTTACAATTATGTCGACGATTCAATTTTTTCACTTTGGCAGAAAGACGTATTACTTATATTGGTTTTAGTTTTTTTTAATTAAAATCATGAAATCTGAATTTGATTGTCCGTATCTTTTAAATCAAGTAAATTTTAGAATACCACGACTATCATCAAGATCATATGCGCCTTTTCATTTACCGTTGCTACGTACCTTAAGACTTATTATGGACCCAATTTATTTACCGTGCTATCATTTGAATAAAATCTATCATAATCTCAACCCTCATTTCGATCTCTTTTTCTGTAATATTTCTTCTTTTTTCCTTAAAATAAATAAATTGAATAATTGTCGATTAGTTCATGGGCCCACGTTTAAAAATGTTATTCATTACCAGCAGATCGAAACTCCGTATGATTGTTATTTAGATGGAGTCGGACACGGACCACATTGTGGTACCCTATCAATAGAGTAATACTGGATTAGACTTGGCTTGAGTTCCACTTTATTACCACTATCTGATTACCCATCGGAAGACATTTTCATAGTACTTTAACAATAGTTTTAAAGGTATGTTAGATCAGCAAAACTTCAATCGCGATATGCATGTGAAACAGCAAAAAAAAACAAAATAGTTTGAAGAAAATTTCCGCCAAGTTTGGAAATCATATTGCTATCCCTCCCTGAACAATAGAATTTTAAGTCCTCTGTTAAAGGATTCTAATTGAAACCCGAGTTTTATTGCTTAAAAATTTGTAGTTTTAATAACTCAACTTCAAAATAAATATATATATATTGAGATTCGTTAATATTTCCAGATTATGAATTTTTTTTTTTTGCTTAGGGACTTTTGGGAAATCTGTATACAGATACCTTGGCTTCCGAATGCCAAGGTTATAGGGGGTTGGTAAAGAAAAAGGAGAACACTAAACAAAATAAGCTGGTGAACTACTACTAGCCCCGACCACTAAAACCCGTGAACCCTTCTTAGGAGCCCTTAATCCACCCTCGGAACTGTCATGAAGACTTTTGCCATCGATGGTATGGCGCTCCTACTCTGTTGCAAAACGACTTCGTCCAGTCCTGCGGACCTTCTGCGTTAAAATTTTAAAATAATAAATTTCTTTTTTTACATTTAAAAAAGTTATAATTTATCTCGTATACCTTAAGTTTAACAAAAAATGGACATCATTTTTGAATTTATCTGCCAAAGGACATATCATATACCAAAATGCACCAAATTGGTACTGAGTTGGTACTAAGCCCTCAGTTCCAATTCCCCAGTACAACGTTCATTCTTTTCAAATTTAAAACCAAAACTAAAATAATATTTAAAGTGAATACAATATATGAAGGATAATTTAAATTCCACTAATTGAAAGATTTAGTATCTCGTTTTTGCATAACCCGCAGCTAATCAAATTGTAATTAAATCTATTGAGCTGAAGAACGTAACGTTAATTGTTTACCGGTTACAAAACCCAATTTATTAAAGTTTGTTCAAATTTTAATCATTACCAATCGAAAGAGCATAAAAAAATGTGTCAGAATCCTTGAGTTTTATTCCAAATATGATGTCGGAAAGATATGAAAAATCAAAATCAAAATTAATTTAACTTTTCTTAATTGTTAACGATCGCGTTATCGGGCGCTTATTAAAATTTGTTCAATTTTTTATCATTACCAATCGAAAGAGCATAAAAAAATGTGTCAGAATCCATGAGTTTTATTCCAAATTTGATGTCGGAAAGATATGAAAAATCAAAACATTGAAGAATTTATGGCTTTTCAAACGTTAACGATCGCGTTATCGGATGCTTATTAAAGTTTGTTCAAATTTTAATCATTACCAATCGAAAACAAACTTTAATAAGCGCCGGATAACGCGTTCGTTAACGATTAAGAAAGGTTAAATTAATTTTGATTTTTCATATCTTTCCGACATCATATTTGGAATAAAACTCATGGATTCTGACACATTTTTTTATGCTCTTTTGATTGGTAATGATTAAAATTTGAACAAACTTTAATAAATTGCTTTTTGTAACCGTTAAACAATTAACGTTACGTTGTTCAGCTCAATTTAAATCTTACATTAAAGAATACAATTTTAATATTGAAATTTTTTTTCACGTATGACAAAAAGGTCATTAACTATATTTAATTTATTTTGACTTTTAACTTTGTAAACATTTCAATGTTATTTACTTTTAACTGACATTGAATAATTGATCATTGTCTGTATAATTTAATTTTTGGTTAATATCGTATGAATAAAAATGCTTTAATTTTTATATTTTTAAAAGTTTAAAGTTCAACCAACTTTAATAATTATTATTTAACAATAAACTGATATTTTTTACTCAATATGTAGTTTCTTACTGGAAAAAAAATACTTTATCTATAAGGAACATTATTAATTTTTTAAATTCAATACTTTATAAAGTAATTACACTAGACACTAATTAATTAAAGTTTAAGGATGATTTTTTAGGGTTTTTGATTACTAATTATCCCTATAAAGCTTGGAATTAATTCCACCGATTCGATTTTTTCTACAATTCGCAAATAGGGCTTTTCGGTATCGCTAATTTCGAATTTGAAGTCAGATTTTCAAAATTCAAAATGGCGGACACAATATGAAGGATGGATTTTTCTAAATTTCTCCAATTTGGTTAAAATTTGTTACTCGGGGGTTTTCGGGCTCGCTGATTACGAATATGAAGTCGGATTTCAAAAATTCAAAATGGCGGATCCAATATGGAGGATGAATTTTTGTTTAATTAACCGAATTTACTTAAAACTAGTCACTCGAGGTTTTTAATTACTTATTTTATGTATGAATATAAACTTTCTGTACCTTCTTATCGATATCCTGATCCCACATGTCGTTAATTGTACATCCGGCACCACGCATAATGCAAGAACCCAATCCAAAGAGAGCTAACATTTTTAGATCAGGAAGAGATCCTATGGGTGCAGCCAATGCAATACTCCAACCGCAAGGCCAAAAAAGTAGCCAGGAACCTGTTTATTATTATTTTAACTACGTTAAACTTATTATTTAATATATTCTTTACAGTTAAAAAGTAAGAGATGATATTTTCTTTTTTCTCTAAAAGTACCAATGAGAAAATTTTAAAATTTTTAATTGGACTATAACTTCTACGGCAAGCATAAATTTCTGATAAGAAATTAAAATGATTAGAATTTTAATTTTAAATAATTCGAACGCATGATTATGATAATTTTTATTTGTTCGAATTATTATTTGATATAATTTCCATATAACCGATTTTCTATACTAAAGAATTTCTAACTTAATCGAAAAAGTTATTTAACAGAATTTCTAATTGATATAGAATTTTCATTTTTCCGAATTTCCAAATGGCCGAACAAAGAATCGACAGAAAGATTTCGGCGCGATTTTTAAAATCAACCAATCAAAAATTATCCATAAAATTGTAATTGATTGATTTTAAAAATCGCGCCGAAATCTTTCTTTCGATTCTTTGTTCGGCCATTTGCAAATTCGGACAAATGAAAATTCTGTTAAATGACTTTTTCGGTTAAGTTAGAAATTCTGTAGTATGAAAAATCGGTTACATAGAAATTCAATTAAATAATAATTCGAAATTCTATCCAATAAAAATTCTTTAAAATAACTATTATGTTAAATGAAAATTGGAGTAAATAAAAATTCTGTGAAGTGAATTTTCGGTCATATAAAAATTCGTGTAATATAGAAAATCGTTTTGATGAAAAATTCTGCAAAAAATATTAAATCGAACAAATAAAAATTCGGCTCAAAAATAATTATGACAAATGAAATTCCATAAAATGAAAATTCTAACTAACGAGTTTTAGACTATAATCATGCGTGCCGAATTTTTTTTCCCCATTGAGATAAAAATAAAATATTCTCATTGTCAAAAAAAAAATTGTAATTTTAAATATAAATAAAAAATAAAAGTTAACGATAAATTTAATTTTAATTTTTTTTTACCTATCGGTTTTTCTATCCTCATTAACTTCATGTAGGGCTGCAATTTATGGGGCGAGCTATTTACAAGTTTTGCAGCAATTCCCAAATCTCGTTTTTGAATGAGAAATCCTTTACGATTATTATGTAGCAATGATTTTGATAGTCTATCGATATTTTCATTTTTTAAACAATTATTTTTTCTTTGCGACACTTCTGTATAATTAACTAGAGATGTATATAACAATCGCTTACAGGCACAAAGATTTGTTGTACATAAATTAAATTTAAGACTAGAATGTTTCGAACGAAAGAGTGTTGTGCACGTGAAATGGAGATATTTTCCTAAAATCATGATTTCACCTTCGATTCCGTGTCTGTATTAATATTAAAAAAAAAAAAAATTATTGTTATTGTGTATTTTTCAATCTTAAAAAAAAAAAATCTATTTTATGGGGCAAAATAATCAACGCGATGCTGAGGGCAAAAGAATGATTTTCTTTTTTGTGTTTTAAGAGTTTCTTTTTTCTAAATTTCTTTTTTTATCTTTTAAAGTATTTTTCTTAAATTAAAAATTATTTATAATAAAATTAATATGAATTAATTATGTAATTAATATTATTATTGTTATATTAGTAATAATAATTAAATAAATAATTATAATAAAAAAATGATGTACGGTAAATTTTGTTGCTTTTTTTTTAATATAAAAAAACAATTATTGTTTTTTAAAAAAAATATTTAATTTTATGCAAAAAAAACATTCTTCATTTTAAATTTATCTTTTAAAATTAATTTTAAAATTAATTTTAAAATTATTTCTAACAATTACAAAAATAAAAAATAATTAAATTATTCAAAAAAATTTTTTTATGTTAAAAATAATTTAATTTTTTTTTAAAAAAGAAAAAAAATATTTATTTGAAAATAATGGAATAAAAATCGAATAATTAAAGTATTTTTTTTCAACCGAAATTATTAAAATAATAATAATAATAATAATAATAATAATAATTAAATATTAATAAAAAAAATTAATTTTAAAGTCTTTTTTAAATAACCTTAAACAGAAAAGAAAAATTAATTTTGTTACAAACTTCAATTATTTTTGAGTTAACATTTTCTACATTTAAAACTTCTTTGGAGTCATTTAATATTTGATGTAAACAATAACATCACCGAATAGAGAAAAATAAATAAATTTCTGTAAAGGGCAATTTTATTAATTTTTGTTAAATGAAATAGAAAATTCTTTAAATATTATTTTAAAAAAAGATTTTTTTTTCTCATGAAATATCAAACATTTTGGTCAAAAATTTATAAAGATTATAAATAAAAAATGATAATGTTAAATTTAAATTTAAAAAAAAAAAGATGATATGTATCGAAAGAATACATTTAATTTAAATAAAATTTAAATATACTTTCTTTCTAATAAATACTTATTCATTATAATAAACATGAAAATAAACGGTAAATAAGAAAATTTTTAATATGAAACAAAAAATAAAATTTCGCTACGATAATATTATAATTCATTTATATATATATACCCTATTGTTAAACTTTTGTTTATGTTTACGTATTTATTAACCTTGAAATAGTGAAATTCAAAGAAGTGAGTAAATAAAGTATTATATTGAAAACAATCGTATTATTTGAGAAAATAATTGATAACTATTACTTTATTAATTAAAAAGAATCATTATAATATATAAAAATTTTATGTATATTTAATATTATCGTAAAATTATAACCTTAAAATTATATTTAAGTAAAAATTTATATATAAATACTTATGAATACAATAATAATAAATAATTGACATTACTTACATAATTTATAGACAATTTTTTCTATCCATACAAAATAAAACGTAATAATTTATTTATCATTATTTTATTACATAATTTTGAGGAAAATCAATTTAGCACCGGTCTTGATAAACTGTGTGTCTGTGGTTACACATCAAGGACGCATGCTTCAAGCTCATGCTCCCCACTCTTGAAAAATTTGAAACCTCAGGGATTGGAATTCAGAGTGTCCGTTACTAATACAGTTGGAACGTTCCAAATATGACATAACTGACCAATTAGGTACGGTGGGGGAAAATCCAAGATGGCGATTATCCGGCGTACTATATTACATTGGAACAGTGTGACCAGGCCGCAGATAGACTTGACCCCCACCATGTTTCCATCCGCACACTAACACATGCATATACATTCCCTGTATATGAGCCTCTTTTTCGTTTTCCTCTATTTGCTAGATACTATGCATGCATTTACCGGCGGTCGATTGCTTTTTGGCGCGGGAAATTTAAAATGTAGAAATATTCTTTAGTAATTCACAATAAATATATTAAGTAAAAAATTAATTATTTATTCAAAAATGTTTTTATTATTAATTTTCAAATGTAATAAACAATAATTCCTGTATGATTATAATAATTTATTGAAATTAATTTTCAGGTTAAATAATAAGTTAGATTTTAATAAAACTTTTAAATAAAATTCAAATTATTCTTTACTTTATTTTGTAAAATATACTTAAAGGGATGAAATAAAAATTAATATTAATGCTTTTAATTAATGGGATATATGTATAATAACTATTAAATTTTATTTTATCTCTTTAATTATAATAAAAAAATTTTAATTTTGATATTTAATGATGTTTTTTTTATTAAATTCTAATTTATTATTTAACTTGAAAATTATCTTCTACAAATTATTATAATCATACATTGAATTATTGTTTATCATTATTTATTTTTAAAACAGGGATGAAATAATTTGTATAATAATTAATAATAAATCAATTAATTAATCAATTATTAAATTAATAATAATTATTATTTAATTAATAATTTCTTTTTTATGACAATTTTTAATTAACACAATTATTAATTAAATAATTATATATTGTTAATTATATTTCAGACTACTTACTTCTTTTATAATTTAATCTACACAAATTTAAAAAAATTACCTTTTACACCTTATTTATAAATAGGGTGTAAAAGGTAATAATATAATTTATAAATATAATAATTTAATTTATAATATAATTTATTTATGTAAAATGTAATTTTTTTAAATTTGTGTAGATTAAATTATAAAAGAAGTAAGTAGTCTGAAATATAATTAACAATATATAATTATTTAATTAATAATTGTGTTAATTAAAAATTATCATAAAAAAGAAATTATTAATTAAATAATAATTATTATTAATTTAATAATTGATTAATTAATTGATTTATTATTAATTATTACCTATACAAATTATTTTATCTCTTTTTTAAAAATAAATAATAATAAACAATAATTCAATGTATGATTATAATAATTTGTAGAAGATAATTTTCAAGTTAAATAATAAATTAGAATTTAATAAAAAAACTTCATGAAATATCAAAATTATATTTTTTTATTATAATTAAAGAGATAAAATAAAATTAAATAATTATTATACATATATTAGATTTGAAAATTAATAATAAAAACATTTTTGAATAAATAATTAATTTTTTACTTAATATATTTATTGTGAATTACTAAAGAATATTTCTACATTTTAAATTTCCCGCGCCAAAAAGCAATCGACTGCCGGTAAATGCATGCATAGTATCTAGCAAATAGAGGAAAACGAAAAAGAGGCTCATATACAGGGAATGTATATGCATGTGTTAGTGTGCGGATGGAAACATAGTGGGGGTCAAGTCTATCTGCGGCCTGGTCACACTGCATTGGAATTATATGGGCAAAAATCTAATTTTTTAAATATCTCGCTCAAATAAAATTTTCGCACCTAAGTACAATATATGGGATTTTGTTTTATTTTTAAAGAACTATTTAATGCAATAAAAAACAATTTTATTATTTTAATTATTTTATTGCATCAAATAGTTCTTTAAAAATAAAATATAAGATCACCAATATACTTAGGTTCGAAAATTTCATTTGAGCGAGTTATTTAAAAAATTACATTTTATCCCATATACTTCCAATGTAAAGTTGTGTGTCAGATAATAGCCATTTTGTATTTTTCCCCACCCATTATTTAAACTACCTAATTTACGGTTAATTTTCAATGTCCTCACTCGCCATTTGTCACAATTCTCGTCAACTACCGCACCCTACTCTAGTGAAAATTTAGTAACTTTTAATTTTAACAATAAAGTTACTAAATTTTCACTCGAGCAGGGTGAGGTAGTTGATGAGAATTATGACAAATAGAGAGTGGGGACAATGGAAACCAATCATACACCAAAAGAATGACATTGTCCCCATTCTCCATAATTCTATATTAACTACCGCTTCCTGCTCTAGTGAAAATTTAATGACTTTATAGTAACTTTTAATTTTAACTAGAATTTCACTGAATTTTTACTAGAGCATGGTGCGGTAGTTGACATGAAATTATGACAAATGGTGAGTGGGGACTTTGATAGAAATAACACAACTCACAACTATTCAAAATGTCGTCAAACTGGAAGAAAGTTTTTGTTCCCCCTCGATATTTATCATAATTCTCGGTTAACTACTGCACCCTGCTCTAGTGAAAATTTAGTGACTTTATAGTAACTTTTAATTTTAACAATAAAGTTACTAAATTTTCCCTAGAGCAGGGTGCGGTAGTTGATCTAGAATGATGATAAATAGCAAGAGGGAACAATGGCATCCTTCCGGACAACACTTATGCAAATTAAGTGTATAAAGGAGACTCCACAACAACTTGCTTAAGCTTTTGCTTTGCATTTGACTTGCTTTGTTATGTCAAAACTGTGCTAAATTGTAAAATAGTGGAACGTAAAACGCTTGAAACTTCTGGACAAGCTTACGAGTTGCGCGCGCACCGTTTTGACATAAGGTTGGTTTACATTGTCCCCACTTGCGATTTGTCATAATCTCATAATTCTCGTCAGCTATTGAACCTTGCTCCAGTAAAAATTTATTAGTAACTTTTAATTTTAATAATAAAGTCATTAAATTTTCACTAAAGCAGGGTATTTCGGAAAATGCAAAATAAAAATTTTTTAATGCAAATATTTCTAGACGACTTTTAATAATTTTAATTATTTAATATTTATATTTAAAAAATTCAGTGTCTTAAAATCATAAACCAAATTTTTTGTTCGCGATTGTTATCAATGCTTTGATGACGTCACTGCGCTTGCGGAACAACGCGTCAGTCACGCAATGCAAACATTTAAGGCCAACGCACAGTAGATTCGCGAAAGTCGTTCGCGATCGAGATGCATGAGATAGAAAAGGATACGAATATATCTCTGTCCTTTTCTAACTCATGTTTCACGTTCGCGAAGCTATTCTGCTTAGGCCTTTAAGAATATAATGGAGAAAGGCCTTTATGGAGCATTTACACCTTCGGTAGAAAATTTTCGTCACTTAGCATTTTTCGAACTACACTTATCTAATTGGTTGTCCAAAATCTGATTCATTGTGGACAACCAATCAGGTAAGTGTATTTCGGAAAATGCAAAGTGAAGAAAATTGTGGATTCTCCTAAAAGCACTTTTAATGGAACGGTCAAACCTCGCCTGCAGGAGCAGTTGCCAATGGCAACCGTGTAAGAGTAAGAGAGATGGAAAATCTTTTATCTCTCTTACTCTTACACGGTTGCCATGGGCAACTGCTCCTGCAGCCGAGGTGTGACCGCTCCATAATTCTCGAGAAAATTGTCACATTTGGGAGGTTACTCTCTAGAACTAGTTAACAAGTAAAGTGACTTACCCCTGGCTTTAAACCTATATCACATACGTAATATTTTATCAATTGCGTTTTGTACATCTTTTACACGAGTATTTCATGGCTCTTTTAAATTTAATTTATGCATGTGTATATAACATATACATATGTATATAAATGCATTCGTTTATACAGAAAGTATTATATTAATTGATCGCGAGGCTATTGTCAGTCTTACGGGAAAAAATTAAGATTGTGTAAAAATTTTATGTTTAAGTTTTGTCAATTGTTCGTTAGAAATTTAACAATGTCAATTTCAAAAAAGCCTGAAGTTGTTTTTATTTTGGGTGGTCCTGGCGCTGGTAAAGGTACACAATGTAAATACATTGTCGATAAGTACGGTTATGTTCATCTGTCAGCCGGTGATCTTTTACGTGAGGAACGTGTCAAACCAGGCTCTGAATTTGGTGATTTAATTGAAAATCACATGGTAAATGGTACAATTGTCCCCGTAGAAATAACATGTAGTCTATTGGATCGTGCTATGCAAAATTCCAATAATCCACATAAAAAATTTCTCATTGATGGATTTCCAAGAAATGCTGATAATTTACAAGGCTGGACTAAGGTGAGTTGACAAAAAAAGAAAAAAAAAATTTAATAAATACTAATTTTAGAATACACGAATTATTCGAGATAATTATTTTTTTTTTTAAATATTGTATTTTTTTAAACTGATTAGAGGAAAATTTTTTTTCAAAATTTAAATTTACGTGATGAGTGAATAAAAATTTGTATATTTTAATTTTAAATAAAGAAAATATTTTTCATTTTTGATAAAAAGTATTATTAGAAAATGGAAAATTTAATTGTTAACGGATCTTTTGTACACGTGACTAAGAGAGATGTAATAAAAAATAATGAACTTGAAAGATAAGAATCTAATGTCGTAATAATGATTTAATACACGTCGTATAAATGAATCTCATTCAACGTGAAATTTTCATTCAAAAAAAAATTTTTTTATTACTGAAATATTTTTTGTCGAAATTTTTACGAAAAAAAAACAATACGTATTGTTTTATTATTTTTTTTTAAATTACAAAAAATATATTTTTCTTTATTTTTTATAAAGATTTCAAAAAAATATCCTAAAAAGAATTTGGATTTTTTTATGAAAATCTCGCATGGAATGACCCAAATGGGGAATTATTTCTCAAACGTACCAGTAAAAAATTAAAAATTCTTCAATTGGATGGATAATTTGGTAAATTGTTGTCCTTTATGAAAGTAACAAATTCCTAAAATATTAAATCAATAAAAAAAATTTTTAGAAAGTGGTGGGGGTAGAAATTTTTAACACTAATTTTCAAATCTTTATAACGATGAAAAAAATTTTTTAGATTTTAATTTGTTGAAAAAGCAATGTTTTCGAGTTTTTTTTCATATACTTTTCAGGCCTCGGATTATACGCCTTTTTCGACTATTTCCAATTTTTTTTTTTCAAAAATACGACTTTTTTCGACTTATTTTAATAAAATGCGACTATTTCGACTTTTTTTTAAACATTTTTTAAAAAATTAAAAAAAAAATATATTTATTTTAGTATAAAATGCAGATCTTCTTCATATCTTCTTTATTTCAATTATTTAACAAAAATTCTTCACTAAATTAATTATTTTTAATAATTTTAATGAAATTCATCACAAATTTAATTATTTCAAATTATTTTTCAATTAAAATTTTTATAAAATTTAACAATTGTTTATAATTTAAAAAAATAACAAAAATAAAATTACCAAAAAATTTTAATTCAAAATCATGAATCAATTCAAAATCAAAGAAAATTCAATTATTTTCAAAATTTTCAATTCAAAATCTTTTAAAATTCAATTATTTTCCAAATTTTAAATTTAAAATCAGATAAAATTTAATTATTACCCAAAATTTCAATTCAAAATCAATTAAAATTCAATAATTATCCAAAATTTCAATTCAAAATTAATTATCAAAATTTTCAATCAAAAATCAACTAAAATTGAATTATTATCCAAAATTTCAATTATAATTCAATTATTATTTTCAAAAATTTGAATTTAAAAGCTTCTAAAATTTAATTATTATCAAAATTTTCAATAAAAAATCAACTAAAATTGAATTATTATCCAAAATTTCAATTATAATTCAATTATTTTCAAAAATTTGAATTTAAAAGCTTCTAAAGTTTAATTATTTATAAAATTTTCCATCGAAAATTTTTTGAAATTTGACAATTTCAATTATTATTACTCTAAGGAAATTAAATTATTTTTAACTGTTCTTATAATATTCTTTGAAAATTCAACTATCTGAAACCATTTTTCAATGAAAAATGTTTTTCAAATTATTGTATTTTTGTCCGCAATTTCTAATAAATTTTTTAGTAAAATCATCAAAAAATTTTAATTAAAAATCACTTGAAGTTTAATTAATTTTAAAAATATCAATTGTAAATCTTTGAAAATTCAATTACATTTAATAAATATTTATTTTAGTATAAAATGCAGATCTTCTTCAAATCTTCTTTATTTCAATAATTTAACAAAAATTGTTCACTAAATTAATTATTTTTAATATAATTTAAAAAATGTTATCTGAAATTATTTGTTAAATTATTTTTAGTTCTGTAAAATTTAATTATTGTCTGAAAATTAACAAAATCTTTTAAAATTCAATTACCTATATCTAAAAATTTCAACTTTAACTATTCCAAAAGTATTATTATTTAAAAAAAAAATTTTATTTAAAAATCTTTAAAATATTTTTGTTAAAATAAAAAAAATCCATATTCTCGACTTTCTTTGGAATATAAATCGACTAAAACGACTTTTTTTTTGCCTTTAAGTCGATCCGAGGCCTGACTTTTTAATGCAAAAAAAAAATTTTTTTTCGAAAAAAAAAAATTTAACTCGTTCTTTTTTCAAAATTACCCCTTTTATTTTTTCGAGAATAGTGAATAATGTCTAAAATTAATTTATTAGAATTTTTACACGTAAAGAAAATAAATTTTCAATTTTTTATAAAAGTATTTTCAAAAATTTGTAAAATTATTTTCAAGTCGTGGAAAATATGGTAAAAATCGAAATTTCCAAAATATAAGAAATATTAATTATATAATAATAAAATGCTTGGTCTGTCCTTCTGTCCTAACATGAAGTTGTCCTTTTCTGATTTCACGTGTTTTTTTGAATAGTACAAGATATTAATTTGAAAAAAATTTATTTTTAAAAATTAATTTTTAAAGTACCAGGGGCCAACGAATACCTATTGAATATTAATTATAAAAACACAGGCCTCGAATCAACTTAAAGACACAAAAAGTCGTTTTAGTCGATTTATATTTCAAAAAAAGTGGATTTGTTTTTTATTTTAACAAAAATATTTTACAGATTTTTAAATAAAAAAATTTTTTTTTTTTAATAATAATCCTTTTCGAAGGGTTAAAGTTGAAATTTTTAGAAATAATTAAATTTCAAAAGATATTGTTAATTTTCAAACAATTATTAAATTTTACAGAACTAAAAATAATTTATCAAACAATTTTTGAAAAACATTTTTTAAATTTAATTGAATTTTCAGAGATTTAAAATTGAGATTTTTGAAATTAATTGAAACTTTAAGTGATTTTTAATTAAAATTTTAGATGATTTCACTAAAAACTTATTAGAAAATGCGGACAAAATACAATAATTTGAAAATCATTTTTAATTGAAAAATGGTTTTAGATAGTTGAATTTTCAAAGAATATTATTAAAATAGTTAAAAATAATTGAATTTCCTTAAAGTTATAATTGAAATTATTAAATTTCAAAAAAAAAATTTTCGATGGAAAATTTTAGAAATAATTAAATTTTAGATGCTTTTAAATTCAAATTATTGAAAATTCAATTAATTTTGAATTCAAATTTTCGAGAATAATTAAATTTTATTTGATTTTAAATTTGGATAATAATTGAATTTCAGTTCATTTTGAATTGAAAATTTTGGGAAATAATTGAATTTTAATTGAAATTTTGGATAATAATTTAATTTAAGTTCATTTTTGATTGAAAATTTGGATAATTAATTTTGAATAGAAATTTTAGAAAATAATTGAATTTTATTTTATTTTAAATTGAAAACTTGGTAAATAATTAAATTTTAAATTGAAAATTTTGGATAATTATTAAATTTTAATTGATTTTGAATTAAAATTTCGGGTAATAATTGAATTTTATTGTGATATTTTTTTTTTTAAATTATAAACAATTGTTAAATTTCATAAAAATTTTAATAGAAAAATAATTTTGATATAATTGAATTTGTGATGTATTTATAATTAAAATTATTAAAAATAATTAATTTAGTGAAGAATCATTTTAGTTCAAAATTTGTTAAATAATTGAATTGAAGAGGATCTGAAGAAGATCTACATTTTATACTAAAAAAATGTATTTTATTTACATTTTTTTTCAAATGTAAAAAAAATGTCGCATTTTATTAAAATAAGTCGATAAAAGTCGTATTTTTGAAAAAAGTCGGAAAAAGTCGTATAATCCGAGGCCTGTAAATAAATAATTTTCATTATTATCATTTAATATGTAATAATAATCTAATAAATTAAATTATTATTAATAATATTAATCTTTAATTTCTTTATAACAAATAATTAAATACTGAATTTGGCGCGCTTGCGCGCGTTTAATTTTGCTAGTATTTAATAAACTTTTACGAAATTTACAATAATTATATTTTCCTACGAAAATACTTTTATAAAATTTGTTATTTAGACAATTAAAACGAATTTTTATTAGCTAGAATTTTATTGATTAAAATTTTCTTTTACATGAATTTTTTTTTTTTTTTTTTTTGTTCGAATTAACTTCCGTCCGTAAGTTTTGAGCGCAAATTTTAAAATTAACCAATAAGAAATTTTGCCGCATGGTTCATTTAACAATGGATTTGCAAAAAATATGTAAAAATCATGATACAAAAATTTATTTATATTTTTTTTAATTTTCTCGTCCCATTTTTTATATTTACATAATTTATTTGAGAAAATCTCAGTTTTTGAATGAAAATGACAAAAAAAAAATTTTTTAAAGTGTAAAGTACAAGTTTTTTCTAAATACAATATTTTATGTATTTGACTAAAAATATAAATTATTATTATTTTTTATAGTATTTTTTAAAAATTAGGTAAGTTATTTATTCTTTTTTTTTTTTGAAGTTTAGTTACAAAAATATTTAAAACCTGTTAAAAATATGTATCGATATAATATGTATGGGCAAATAAATAATAAAGTTGAATTTATTTTATTTTTAGACGATGGAGAACAAAGTAGATCTAAAAGGAGTTTTCTTTTTTGATTGTAATAAGGAAACGTGTTTGAATCGTTGTCTAAATCGTGGCGCAGAAGGAAGTGGACGAAGTGACGATAATTTGGATACATTAAAAAAACGTTTGGATAATTATGTTATAGACACTGTTCCAATTATAGAACATTATGAACGTGAGGGACTCGTTTATAAATTTGATTCAATGAAAGAACCTGAAAAAGTCTTTGAAGACGTTGAAAAAATAATTTCAAAAATTGGCTGGCAATAAAAAAATGTCTGCTATAGCAATATAGAAAATATTATTTCGTGTTTCAATTTTTACATTATTTTATAAAACACTGAAAAAAAATTCCGACCGATTCTCATTTTTAATAACAATAAGACGAATTCGTTTAAAAAAAAATGAGAGACATTAAATTTCAAGTATAACTAAATTTTTTTTTTGATTTTTTACAATATATATGACAATAAAAGAAAGCATTTTTTTTCAAATTTAAGAAAATTGCGTAAAAATTGAGTTTTTGATTAATATTTCTTTTCTTTTTTTTAACAAACATTCCTGGGGAGAAATATTTTTTACTTTGTAAGATTATCACTTTATTTTCTTTTTAATTTTCACCTATATATTTTAGATGAAAAAAGAAATGAGATATTGTAAAAAAAAAATAGCAGCGAGATTTAGATAGTAATTCAATTTATCTTTAAAATTTAACAATTTTTAATTTTATTTGCAGGCATAATAAAAAAAAATTTTTTAATGACAAAAAAGAAGCAACACATTCTATACATGTTGATAAAAAAAAAATAATTTTAGGAAAATGTAAATAATATTGCAAACAGTTTAAATAATTTTAAGATTTGATTTATACAATAGCAAATTTTTGTCATTAATAATATAAAAATTAAAAACGTATTATTAAATAATTGAAAAACTGAATAAAAACATTAATGTGATAAACAAAAAACTGAATGTTTTTATTTCTACCTTTTTTTTCAACACTCATTAAGAATATAATGAAATAATTAACCAGTACTCGATCCGACTTTGTAACGAGCAGTTGACAATTAGAGTTTTTTAAATTTAAGTAATAATAATAATTAATGTAATATGGAGTTTATTTCATGTGGAGTGACTGAATTTTATATAATAATTAACAATTGACTTTCTTTCGTCATAAAAATAATAAAAATATATAGAAGTATTGGGTTACTATTGTGAATTTATAATTATTAATAAACAAGTAAAATGAATTGTGAACTTAGTTACAAACAATAAAAAAAAAATAAATAAATTTATATTTATACAACATAATAAATTATATTTTTACAGTGATTTCAGTTTTTGTGTTAAAGAAGTTATGAACTGGGCAAGAAAAATGTATTGTATTCTTTTTCTTTGTTATTGTGATATTTAATTGAAATTATCTTTTTACTAATTTGATAAGTAAACTTTTGAGATTATTGACTTGATCTATACGCAAAGATCTATTTATTAATAGGAAATTAAAACTAAAACTGTTTAAAAAGTTAGAAATTTATTTTTGATTTTTCAATTCTTAATAACATATTAGAAAATTAATTTGGAATTGATAAAGAAAGAGTTTTAAAAAACTTGCATTTTAACCTTTAAATGCGTTTTTTGTGAACTATTGAGGATTATCGTACAAAATTGAGTAATATAAAAATTTTATATTCTCAATTAAAAATTGAGGATTAGTATTAAAATTATTATCATTATACAAATTAAGAATTATCATACAAAATTGAGAATAGTCATAAAAATTGAGGATTAGTACACAAATTTAATATCATCATACATAAATGAGAATTATCATAAAAATTGAGGATTATCATATAAAATTGAAAATTATCATAAAAATTGAGGATTATCATACAAAAATGAAAATTATTACGAAAATTGATGATTATCATTAAAAATTGAGAATTTGTACGAAAATTTGTTATCATCATAAAAATGGAGGATTATCATACAAAATTGAGAATTATCATAAAATTGATGATTGTCATTAAAATTTGAGGATTTGTACAAAAATTTATTATCATCAAACAAATGGAGGATTATCATATTAAACTGATAATTATCATAAAAATTGATGATCGTCATTATAAATTGAGGATTAGTACAAAAATTTATTATCATCATATAAATTGAAGATTTTCATACAAAATTGAGAATTATCATAAAAAATTTTTATTTAATTAATTAATTAATTATATATGTTGTATTTTCACAAATTCGGTCTTGCGAATCTCTCAAATTTTTCTTGGAAGTCAACAAACATAAAATATTGTTAAAAATATATATATATACAAAATAATACATTTAAAATTAATAAATAAATTTTATGATTCGTTCAAACTTTTATGTTATTAAATTACAAAAAATTAACAAGCGCGGGGCCGATCTCCTAATATAAATAAAAAAAAGTAATGAACCAGAATCTATGAAAAATATGTTATAAAAGGGGTATATAAAGATAGATAAAAGTAATAATTTAACTCTATCAAAATAGCATATGATCATAAATAGAAATCTAAACCCGCAGTTTTGGTCCCTAGAGAAAGGCTACATTTATGAAAATGAGAAGAGACTATTAAGGGAAATGAAATCACTTAGGGTTTGATATATAATTAGGTTATGAGAAACCACGTGCCTTTATTAGTGGATCGAGGGCGAAAAGTAACGAAAAAAAAAAAAATTGAAATATTGTCTCTTTTCTTCTATATCTCATAATTATTACACTATTAATAATATCTATGATAGGTTTTTTGCATGGAAATAAATAAAGCTCCTCATAAAAGTCACTTTAATTTTTTTTTCCGATTTTAAAATGACGCGAGGCCACTAAAAGAAATTTTTCAGAATTACTCAAACAGATCACTGCAAAAATATTTATTCCTAATGTGATCAAAATAAATTTTTCTTAAATTATTAGATCAAATTTTTTTTTTCTTAAAATTATAAAACCATTGATATTTTCTAATATATAGTTTTAAACAAAACTTTTTTGTTGTGTTCTAGTTGATTAATTTTAAAACAGGAATTTTTTATCTTGCAATATAATGTTCAAAAATAATTTCAAAAATTTTTTTTTGTTAACATTTTTTAAATAAAAAAATGTTTTAAATGGGTCAATCCATTATATTTCGACTGAAGTGGTCGCTGACTAATTTTTAAAAATTATAATACTTTGCAGGAATGATTTTGAAGTTATCAAGATCACGAAATGAAAAGAATTTTATTAAAATTTTAATTATTTATTGCAAAATATGACTTTAAAGTATATGAGGTGCTGAAAACTGTCAATTTTTTAGCCATTAGAAAATATGCAAAAATACGTAGAATTTACCATAAAAATAAAAAATTTTTTTTTGTAATTTACTAAGAATGAATAAATTTATCATTATCAATTGATGTAATTATTTAAATATGTGAAATAATATATAAAATATGATTTTCAAGTTCGCCTGTCAAATAACCTAAATTTGCAAATTTCATCTATTAAATGTGAGAAAGAGAAGTCATTAAATTGAAAAAAACCTTACCAAATATAAAGTACCTGTGACTAACTTTTAGTTTTTCTTAGCACTTTTTTTATTTTTTCTTCATAAATGTGAAATAAAAAGCAATAAAAATTGGCACTTTGCTTATTTTCACTATTTTCAAATGTAAATAACTTTCTTGGAGAAAACTGCAAAATTACAAAACTTGGGCAATATCTAATTGATCACTAACTACACACACTGGAAAAAAATTCGCTTTGGTCCCGAAGATACTTTTTGAGATAATTATGTTTAAATTTTTCACAATTTTTATCAGGTTAATGCATGTGATTTTTATAAAATTGAGTTTAGTTCAAAATGTTTAACCAATAAAACCTAACTTCGTCCTTAAAAAACTACATGTATTAACCTGATAAAAATTGTGAAAAGTTTAAACTTAATTATCTCAAAAAGTATCTTCGGGACCAAAGCGAATTTTTTTCCAGTGTGTGTAGTTAGTGATCAATTAGATATTGCCCAAGTTTTGTAATTTTTCAGTTTTCTCCAAGAAAGTTATTTACATTTGAAAATAGTGAAAATAAGCAAAGTGCCAATTTTTATTGCTTTTTATTTCACATTTATGAAGAAAAAAGGAAAAAAGTGCTAAGAAAAACTAAAAGTTAGTCACAGGTACTTTATATTTGGTAAGGTTTTTTTCAATTTAATGACTTCTCTTTCTCACATTTAATAGATGAAATTTGCAAATTTAGGTTATTTGACAGGCGAACTTGAAAATCATATTTTATATATTATTTCACATATTTAAATAATTACATCAATTGATAATGATAAATTTATTCATTCTTAGTAAATTACAAAAAAATTTTTTTATTTTTATGGTAAATTCTACGTATTTTTGCATATTTTCTAATGGCTAAAAAATTGACAGTTTTCAGCACCTCATATACTTTAAATTCATATTTTGCAATAAATAATTAAAATTTTATTAAAATTCTTTTCATTTCGTGATCTTGATAACTTCAAAATCATTCCTGCAAAGTATTATAATTTTTAAAAATTAGTCAGCGACCACTTCATTCGAAATATAATGGATTGACCCAAATATAAAAATTCAATCATAAAAAAAAATTAATTTTGAATATTTTTTTTTTAAGTGATGAGTTTAAAAATATTACATATATTATTATTATATAATAAGATAATAAAGAAGTACCATAAGAGTAATCATGATGACGGGTCACTTCACCACAAATGCAACTTATTATAATTGAATTGGTCTAACAATTGCACAACAAGCAACCCTCAAGACACCCCGTTGTGACACACGCATACTTATTTCCTTATATTGTCATATCAATTCCAGAGATTGCGGTTGAAACATCTGCGAGTCATCAACCAAGGACGCGTGTCTATTATACGACATTCTGTCTATAAAAAGTTAGTTTTTTCAAAATATATAAAAAAAAATTCTTAATTTTAAATAATTTATATAAATATGGTTGAAATAGAAACAAAACATTTTCCTCGTAGAAGTTAATAATTTTTAAATAAGAATAAAAAGGAAATTAAAACTAAAACTGTTTAAAAAGTTAGAAATTTTTTTTTTGATTTTTCAATTATTAATAACACATTAGAAAATTAATTTTGAATTGATAATAAAAGAAGAAATTTTACAAAACTTGCATTTTAACCTTTAAATGCGATTTTTGTGAACTATTGAGGATTACCATACAAAATTGAGAATTATTATAAAAATTGATGATCGTCATTAAAAATTAAGGATTAGTACAAAAATTTATTATCATCATATAAATTGAAGATTTTCATACAAAATTGAGAATTATCATAAAATTTTTTTATTCTCAATTAAAAATTGAGGATTATAACAAGAATTGATTTTTATTATACAAATTGAGGATTATCGTACAAAATTGAGAATTATAAAAATTTTATATTTTCAATTAAAAATTGAGGATTAGTATTAAAATTATTATCATTATACAAATTGAGAATAATCATAAAAAATTGAGGATTAGTACACAAATTTAATATCATAATCATACAAAAATGAGAATTATCATAAAAATTGATGATTGTCATTAAAAATTGAGGATTACTATAAAAATTTATTATCATTATACAAATTGAGGATTATCATCCAAAAATGAGAATTATAAAAATTTATAATTCATGTTATAAATTAAGGATTAGTATTAAAATTATTATCATCATACAAATTGAGGATTAGTACATAAATTTATTATTTATCGTACAAATTGAGGATTATCTTACAAAATTGAAAATTATCGTAAAAATTGAGGATTAGTACAAAAATTTATTATCATCATACAAATTGAGGATTATCTTACAAAAATGAAAATTATTTAAAAAATTGATGATTATCATTAAAAATTAAGGATTATTGTACAAAATTGAGGATTATCAAAAAAAATTGAGAATTATCATAAAAATTGATGATTAGTACAAAAATTTATTATTATCATACAAATTGAGGATTATTCTACAGAACTGAAAATTATTACGAAAATTGATGATTATCATTAAAAATTGAGAATTTGTACGAAAATTTGTTATCATCATAAAAATGGAGGATTATCGTACAAAATTGAGAATTATCATAAAAATTGATGATTGTCATTAAAAATTGAGGATTAGTACAAAAATTTATTATCATTATACAAATTGAGGATTATCATTAAAAATGGAGAATTATAAGAATTTATAATTCATATTATAAATTAAGGATTAGTATTAAAATTATTATCATCAGACAAATTGAGGATTAGTACATAAATTTATTATTCATCGCACAAATTGAGAATTATCTTAAAAAATTGAAAATTATCGTTAAAATTGAGGGTAGTACAAAAATTGAGAATTATCATAAAAATTGAGGATTATTGTACACAACTGAAAATTATTACAAAAATTGATGATTATCATTAAAAATTGAGGATTTGTACGAAAATTTGTTATCATCATAAAAATGGAGGATTATCATAGAAAATTGGGAATTATTATAAAAATGAATATTGTCATTTAAAATTGAGGATTAGTACAAAAATTTATTATCATTATACGAATTGAGGAATATTGTAAAAAATTGAAAATTATTACGAAAATTGATGATTATCATTAAAAATTGAGAATTTGTAGGAAAATTTGTTATCATCATAAAAATAGAGGATTATCATACAAAATTGAAAAGTATCATAAAAATTGATGATTGTCATTCAATATTAAGGATTAGTACAAAAATTTATTTTCATTATACAAATTGATGATTATCATTAAATTTTATGATAGTCATTAAAAATTAAGAATTAGTACAAAAATTTATTATCATCAAACAAATGGAGGATTATCATATAAAATTGATAATTATCATAAAAATTTGATGATCGTCATTATAAATTGAGGATTAGTTCAATAATTTATTATTATTATACAAATAATTAAAGATTATCATAAAAATGGAGAATTAGTATTTAAATTTATTATTTCACAGTAATTGAAAATCAAAATAAAAATTGTGAATTAACAGAATAAATTGATAATTGTTATTTATTTTAGTAAATGATAAATATTATTATTTTACTTGTAAATTAAATTTATCTATAAAAAACCACACATGAAAAAATGAAATAATTCTGTATCTATACACATAATAAATTTATACCAAAACTTTTGTAAATGATTTCTTGTATTAAAAAGTATCTTGTATTAAAAATTAATAAAATATATTAAAGGTACACACTTTTTCATTCCGTATAAGAATTCAATGTTAATTGTGGTCATTCGATTTTTGAATGATATAACGTTATATCTAAATATTAGGGGAAGTGAAATTTTTGTGTTATAATCGCGTGTGACCCAAAGTATCATGTTCTATTCTTAATAGGCGTGATATTTCAATTGAGAGTATCTTGTTCATGGTTTTTAAAACAGTAGGGGGATTTTATGAGCCTGTAACTGGCGCCGACCAACCCTCAAAGATCCTTTCACTGTCGACAGAATAGCGCCCCACACTTGTTGTATACGATATCTTTGTTCTTTGACTGCTTACGCGCAGCTTCTTCAAATTTCGATGGGAAAAGCTCTTGAAATCATGATATTTTCTATAAAAATATTCTTTTTCCAAAAAAAAAAAGAAGAATTTTTTTTGTCATAGATTATCATAAGTGGATTATTTTTCCCATGCTATATATTATCTGCGTATAAATATTCTTTGGACTATTGCTGTACTGTAAAGGATTAAAAAAAAATTTGTGTTTTGTATTTTTATCCAATTTTTCTCAAAGAAATTTTATATTGTAAAATATTAAAATATAATAATAATAATTAGTGCAAAAAATATGATAATCATAGTCAACAATATTTTTGGCAAAAGCATAAAAATTATCATCTACTGAAAAATTATGCAATATATGAAAGGTTTAAAAATTAATTTAAAGAAAATACAAATCGTTTATTGTGATATAAATTTTTATTGAGTAAATATAGTATAGTTACATAAATAGAAATTATTTAGTATTTTTAATTTTACATTGACAAACGTGTTTAATGTGTTATATAAATTTACAAACATCTACTTATTGTTACATTTACTATATTTATGACAAAAATTAAAACATAAAAATCTCGACAAATGGAGTTTTTTGGTAATTGGCTCTTTAACCTCTTCGAAAGTAAATTGTATATACTTTTTATTCATTTTTATTAGTATCTAATATAACCCTAATAATACAAGATATCTTGGGATAAATTGGTAATATCCCGCAGATATCCTAGGGATGTCCTATGGATATCAAAAGGATCTCTTAATGATATCCAAAAAATCGGTGGTTTGGATATCCTTTGGATATCCCATGGATATCCGAGGATATCCACAGGATATTTTCTGGATATCTCTATAGACTTTTATAAATTTCCTCCAGATATCCCATAGTTATCGTCAGGATATCCCACAGATATTTTCAGGATATTCTCAGTATATCTTCTGGATGTCAAGAAGATATTCTCAGGATACTGTTTTTAAAGTCATTATGAGACTACGAGTGAGAATATTCTGTGAGATATTAAATATCCCGTAAATATCCTAAGAATATCCCACGGACATCCTGAGGATATCCCATGGATATCCTGCGATATAATATCCAATAGATATTTTGTGGATATCTTATGGATGTCCTGTTGATGTCCCACAAACAGGCGGTTTGGATATCCCAAGATATCCTGGGGACCATTCTAGGATATCGACCATTGATATGGATATCTTTTTGTTATGAGGGAATTATTTATGAATTATTTTTATTAATAACTGAAAAGAATTAATAAATTTAGTTTCCTATGCAATAATACAGTAACAACAATACGAAAACGCAGCAAATATTTAATGATTACTGTGACAAAAGTTTTCATGGATAATGTGAAAATTTTTCCTTTGTAATTTCTTATTTTCTTTATCAATAAGAATTTTCTTACTCTTAATGTCATTTTGTACCAATAAGATGAGTATCTAAGAAATACAGTATTATTGTTTTAATAATGTTTAATTTTAATCCAATAATCATAATTAATTTATTAAAACAAAATACTTAAATAAGTAATTTTAAATAACAAGTTTTAAAGAAAGCTATATAACATATATTTCATAATTCATTACAAATTTAGTTATCTCTAATAAACTTACAGATATACGTCAACAATTAAACTATAATCCTTCAGTTTTTGTGCAGGAACACAGAGATGAATTAAACGACCAACAGTAAAAGGAATGTATTTTATTAAAATCTCCATTTCACTCTTATTAATTATAGTCTGTATAAAGTTTTTACTTGGTAAAAAAGTCCCTACATTTTTAATCTGATTTAAAATTTTTAAGCTAGTTTGATAAATTCTTTATAATTGTCTTAATAAAAATTAAAAAATATATACGGAAATTTTGAATTATTTTGCAGATTGCAAAACTTCTGTATTTTTACGTAAAATTTATTTTTGTTGCTAAAAAATGGAATGAAAATAAGAGAAGGAATTTTCTCCTCTAACATTATATATTATTTAATAAGATATATGCGTTGTTGCAAATTATCAATTAATTTAAGTCAGGTTGAATTTGACCTCTGTTATGAATTGAATGATAATTTTCATAATTTTTATCTGTATAATTATTTACCAAGTTATAAATTCGTATTATATTGTTTCTTTATATCTCGTTCAATCTTAAATTATATATTATTTATAACATATATGATATTTGAATTAAAACATACCATTGCGCCTAAAATTGTCATTGCTAATATAATATATCCGTAAGAGATTAACAAACACTTGGTGAAACATAAATCAAGTTTTTCGACAAACCTTTGGGAATAAAATTAATGTTAAATATTTAAACAAAAGAAATAATATCACTGGCGGTCAATTACGTAAATTTTTCCGGATTCCACATTCCGGATCCCACATTTCACATTCAGGATTCCACATTCCGGACCCCTCTTTTCACATTCCATATTCCGCATTCTACATTCCGTATTCCATTTTCAGAATGTGAGATGTGGAATCCGGAATGTGGAAAGTGGAATACGAAATTTGGAATATGGGATCCGGAATGTGTAATCCGGAATGTGAAAAGTAGAATCTGAAATGCAAAAGTGGAGTCTGGAATGTGGAATCCGAAATTTGAAAAGTGGAATACGGAATGAGGGATACGGAATGTGAGATCTGGAAAAAATTACGTAATTAACTCCCTCATAAATATATGTAATTTAGAAATTATACTAACTCAAGAATATTATTATGTAGCAAAATACAATAAACATTTTTTTGCATCCTCTCCTCATTGCTAATAACCTTAATTGTCCTTCTAATATTCATAATGTTTTCCGAGCGATACCTGTTAATAAAAAATTAATGTTTAACAAATGTATTTTCCATATGAGGAAAGCAGCGTTAACAACTCGAAACTTTACTGAATATTTATTAAAGTTCTAAGTGCAAACTACCGAATATTTAGTTGCAATATTTAGGTTTATTTATATTTAACAAGCATTTATTTTAAATGTTCTAAACATTTAATATTCAACTTTCTCTCAAAACCGTCTACTTTCCAGAGAAATCACTATGCGACATAGGGAAATATGGCGGAGATTTGGCTTCAATATACTGATAGGATATCCGGATGAGAAAGGAAATTAAAAAATTCCCTTGCGGATCGACGAAATCGAATGCGCCATGAATTTGTGGAACATTCGTGGAACATTCATTTTAAGTGCAAATATTGTAGAAAATTAGTGTAAAGTTTGGAAAAGTATTATTATTGAATTGAATAAATAAACTATATTTAGTGCTAACCAGATACATTTATTTAAATATTGTATTTACCACAAAACACGATACATTTCACAAGTATGTTGTATAAATGCAAATAGCACGATATCAATGATATTGATCGTAAGAATAGAAAAACAATCACAAATGAATGCATGTACATAAGAAGACCAGTAATAAACATTTCTGTCAAAAAAATAATATTCTAATTCCACTGTGTAAATTTTATGCCGTGTTTCATTTAATGTCAAAATAATGCTAACAATTTGTGGTATTAAAGTTATTGAACAAAAAAGAACCACACACAATGATAAGTAAACTATAAAATAAACATTACCAATAATTAAACAAATGTAAAATCATATATTTGAATATAATTTTTACTTACTGATAAAAATCAGATTTATATGTTTTGCTTCTTTAGTTAATTTTTTCAAAATACAAAATTCTTTCCTAGATTCAATGTCTTTAAAGTTTTCTAAAATTTTATCTAATAAAAATAGTACCTAAAATAGAAATTCAAATAGATATTAAAACATATAAGATATATCATTTTTTAAATACAATATTTATACTTACACCTCGTGTATTGATAATAAAACACACATATTTCATTGAACAATTAGCACACGCAGGAGATATTGAAAAGCAAATAATAAATTTTTGAATGTTATTCCTTGTTACAGAAAATAATCTTAGCTATAAATTAATTACATATTGATATGTTTTTATTTACATATAAATGTACTCAGCAAATTATTTCTTTTCACAGAAAATTAAAAGGAATTAAAATAAGCCGCAACGCTTATTATATTAATCCAATTTTGCTTATTTTAATCCATTTTGGTATTAAAATAAGCAAAATTGGATTAAAATAATAAGCGTTACAGCTTATTTTAATGCTTTTTAATTTTCTGTGTTATCATTTACTTTCTAGCATCTAAATTATGGCAAAGCTTTGTCTGTAAGAAATATTAAATTAAAATTATGAAATACTTACTATCGGTGTTTCAACCGATAGAAAAGAAATAATATAAAAAATCCGTAGCACACGATTTAAAATACGGCTTCTGCATGGCCACTTTCCAAAAGCCAACATACATAATTTGACAGTTTTCGGATATTCCATGTTCTGAAAAAGTAATACGAAAATGTTGCAAGAAATTTTTCAATATTATCATATAATTTCGATGCAAATAAATAATGAAACAACGTATTGCTGCGAAGGGAATTTTTGGGATTTTGTTTTTAAATATCGAAACAATTTCCATTCATGAAGGAGAAAATTTTTTTATTTGCAGATCTTGCTATTTTGTCTCATATACTGGGAACTTTATTAGACTTGCCGGAAATTTTTGTCGTGTCAAATTAAAAATTATTGAAATTACATATTTATTGAAATTTCAAAAAAGTACATTTTATAATAAACACAATTTTAATATCGAAAAATTTCTATTTAAAAATAGATTAATTAAGTTAATTAATTTAATTAATCAATTTAATCAATTTAATTAATTTAATTAATTTAATTCATTTAATTAATTAATTTAATTAATTAATTCAATTAACTAATTTAATTAATTAATTTAATTAATTAAATTTATTTTTTTCTATTTTGAATTTCTATTCAACTGAAGAGTGATAAAACAGATTTACTATAACATAACGAATTTTTAAATAATACAATTTCCAATTAACAAAATTGATATCTAGAAAAATTTAGGACTAATGATTATGGTCTTAAAATCATTAGTTAGAATTTTCATATTATTGAATTTCATTTGTCATAATTATTTTTGAGGGGAATTTTTATATGTTCGAATTAGTATTTTGCAGAATTTTCATCAAAACGATTTTCTATATTACACAATTTTCATGTAACCGAAAATTCACTTCACAGAATTTTTATTTAACATAATAAACAATCGATTTTGGCGAGATTTTGAAAATCAACCAATCAAATATTATCCATAAAATTGTGATTGGTTGATTTTAAAAATCGCGCTGAAATCGATTGTTTGTTCGGCCATTTGCAATTTCGGACAAATGAAAATTCTCTATCAATTATAGAAATTCTGTTAAATGATTTATCGGTTAGGTAAAAATTCTGTAGTATGAAAAATCTGTTATATGGAAATTATATCAAATAATAATTCGAACAAATGAAAATTTATCTGAAAGAATAAAATGAAAATTCTATGCAATGAAATTCTACCCAATAAAAATTCTTTAAAATGCCCTATTATGTTAAATGAAAATTCGGGCATATAAAAATTCTGACAAATAAAAATTCGAACAAATAAAAATTCTGTGAAGTAAATTTTTGGTTATGTAAAAATTCTGTATAATATAGAAAATCGTTTTGATGAAAATTCTACAAAATATACTAATTCGAACAAATAAAAATTCGGCTTAAAAATAATTATGACAAATGAAATTCCATAAAATATGAAAATTCTAACTGATGCTTTTTAGAACATATAATCGATCGTCGGAAAAATTTTCATAAAAAAATTTTTTATTTATTTTGTTAATAAAAATACTTTTTTTTTGTATAAAGTAGACAATATACCGATATGACTGATAAAGAAATTCTAAGTTTCTATGCTTTCTTTCATAGACACTCTGATATTCTGCTGATTTAATAAATTTACATACAGATCTGTATAGACAATGTATATTAAAATCGTTTACTTAGAAAGACATATGCATTATTAATAAAGTTACTAGAAACATTTTTGTTCACGGGGAAAGACAGTGTTTCATTTAATAGGAAATTATGTTTCCCTTTATCATATATATTCTAAGAACAAAGTTCCTTTCTGTTGCATAATAAATAGTGATAAAAGGATGTGACTGTTACAAAGTCACGACTTGCGCAGTCGTTAGTTGTTATAAGATTTAAGTTTTAGTATCGGCTCAACATTCAATCAGAATTAAAGTAACAAATTTTCAAGAATGCAATCCCAGTAAAAAAAAAAGTATAGACAGTAAGGAAAAAGTATAGACTCATAGCTTAGTGGCTATACCGTTCGGCATGTAATGACGGTATAGAGACGTTACGGTGTATACTTTTTTCTTACCGTGAATACGGTTCACCTGGATTGTTTGAATTGATGTGTATTAACGCGATTTGACATTGTCAATGAAAAAGCCGATTGTTTTGAAGTGTAATAATGCCGATTACGAGGAGGAGCGACGAAATTTTATCTAAAAGTTAAAAAGGTAAATGTGACAGGCACGAAACCTGCGAGAGTTGTTACCACTGGATTGAGGAAATGCATCATTACTGACAAAAAGTATTCGACAGAAACTTACCGACAGAAAGTTACTAGGAAGAGCGGCAAATTCAAATGGTCAAATTAAATTCGAATGAATATATACATAATTTAATGTAGTTTTTTTATTTTAAATCAAGTATAGTATTTTAAATAATTAAATACCGATATTAAATAATTAATGTTTATTATAAAAATTGACATATAGACATGAAAATTTTTTCATTTTTAGCATTTAAATCTGTGAAATAATGAAATATTGTAATTTTATTTTTTAATTTCATAAAATTTTTATTTTTTATTAATTATTAATAATTAAATTTTTTTCATAAAAATAAAAATGTACTGCAAAGAATATGTTTTATGCATTGAAAAATAAAAATTTGTTAAAATATATTATTTCTATATTTTGTAAATAAAGTTATTTATTAAAATAATTTTTTTATTTATAAAATTGAAATAGATTAAAAAATTAATGTTTTAAATTAAAAATTTGTTATTTGAATTAATATATGTAATTAACTATTATGAAAATTAATTAGTCGTTAAATTTTTTTTTTTTTTAATAATAACTAATCTTTTTTTACCTATAAACAAATTTAATTTTATTTTGAACAAAATTATATTTTTAATGATAAAAACTTTGTTATTTTACATAGAGACGAATAATATTATACTTTTTTTATTTGTGAGTGAGAAGTGACCAAAACCAAATAATTGTAAATCATCGTAAAAATATTTTAAAAGGGATAGAAACAAAACAATACATTTTAAAATTATACAACACAAGAATACTCGCAAATGCGATTGTAAAACGAAAAGTACGAAAGTAATATAATTTTAGGTTTATTACGTCCTGCAGCCGTTAGGTGGCAGAAGCATGCAGGGAGCACAATGTCGCAGCTGTCATTATATTACTTTCGTACTTTTCGTTTTACAATCGCATTTTTGTATAGATTTACACAATCTTTCGGATTTAAGAAATTTATAAGATAAGGATCCTTGGTATTTTTTCCGATTTTGAAAAAAGTGTCCGCGTTTTGAGAAAAAAGTATTTTAAACTCAATGTTTATCATTTTCACGTTCAGTGCCGTTTTTATAGGGCGATTATTGAATGCCAAAGAATTTCAGAGACCGTTCGACACTCTTAAACGATATTTTTTTATTTGTGAATTTCTTTTATATTTAAACGCATTCTTTTATCCTACAATAATTTTTAATGCTTATAATTTGTTTCATACGCGTATATGCGATTTGCGAGTATTCTTGTGTTGTATAATTTTAAAATGTATTATTTGTTTCTATCCCTTTTAAAATATTTTTACGATGATTTACAATTATTTGGTTTTGGTCACTTCTCACTCACAAATAAAAAAAGTATAATATTATTCGTCTCTATGTAAAATAACAAAGTTTTTATCATTAAAAATATAATTTTGTTCAAAATAAAATTAAATTTGTTTATAGGTAAAAAAAGATTAGTTATTATTAAAAAAAAAAAAAAATTTAACGACTAATTAATTTTCATAATAGTTAATTACATATATTAATTCAAATAAAAAATTTTTAATTTAAAACATTAATTTTTTAATCTATTTCAATTTTATAAATAAAAAAATTATTTTAATAAATAACTTTATTTACAAAATATAGAAATAATATATTTTAACAAATTTTTATTTTTCAATGCATAAAACATATTCTTTGCAGTACATTTTTATTTTTATGAAAAAAATTTAATTATTAATAATTAATAAAAAATAAAAATTTTATGAAATTAAAAAATAAAATTACAATATTTCATTATTTCACAGATTTAAATGCTAAAAATGAAAAAATTTTCATGTCTATATGTCAATTTTTATAATAAACATTAATTATTTAATATCGGTATTTAATTATTTAAAATACTATACTTGATTTAAAATAAAAAAACTACATTAAATTATGTATATATTCATTCGAATTTAATTTGACCATTTGAATTTGCCGCTCTTCCTAGTAACTTTCTGTCGGTAAGTTTCTGTCGAATACTTTTTGTCAGTAATGATGCATTTCCTCAATCCAGTGGTAACAACTCTCGCAGGTTTCGTGCCTGTCACATTTACCTTTTTAACTTTTAGATAAAATTTCGTCGCTCCTCCTCGTAATTGGCATTATTACACTTCAAAACAATCGGCTTTTTCATTGACAATGTCAAATCGCGTTAATACACATCAATTCAAACAATCCAGGTGAACCGTATTCACGGTAAGAAAAAAGTATACACCGTAACGTCTCTATACCGTCATTACATGCCGAACGGTATAGCCACTAAGCTATGAGTCTATACTTTTTCCTTACTGTCTATACTTTTTTTTTTACTGGGTATTTAAATAAATATTTTTTTTACAGATTTTTGTAATTCAAAATATCGCTTTTAACGTTCATCCCAGAAGAAGAAGAAGAATAATTAAAATATTTTAAAAAATATATTTAAAAAATTTTATGTCATTCTTTTGATGATATTTTAAAAAATAGCTCCAAAAATTCAAGCCAAGAAACAAAGAAGAATTTTTAGATTGTTTTTATATTTAAATATATTTAATATCTCTAAATACTAATGTTTCTATATATTTTAATTTTAGACAGTATACTTGATGAAAGAAATTCGAAATACTATTTATTAATGACAACGTGCACAAATATTTTATTTTAATTTAATCGATAATATAACTGTCAATGGTAAAGTACTAAATGAAATCAAGATGACAGATTTAATTTTTTGTGAGTGTCGTGCCTGGGAAAGAAGAGATAAAGCCACTTAACATCCATGGATGAGATTGAAATGAATATATATTGCAAAAAGACTATCTCTTAATTATTTGCCTCTGAAATGAAAAAAAAAATTCAACTTCACCACAGGATAAACTTTTTAATTCCAATGTTCTGTTGAGAAACTCAAAAAAAAAAAATAATAATCCGTTAATATATTAATTTTTTTTTAATTATCTCATTCAAAAATCATATTAGATTGAAATATTCATATTTTATTGTTATGTATATTGTTTATTACAGTCATTTCTATTTTTTATTAATTTAAGTTATTATTCCTAGAAAACGAATATGCCTATATTTAATACTATAAATGTAAAGTATTTTGAATTAAAATTGTAGTTAGATAAATAATAGGTTTCTATCTTTAAATGGATGACAATTTAATACAAAAATTAATTTCTATTCTGTTCCACGAAAGTTGATAATCCACTTTTAATCACTGTTTACCTATATTCAATTCTATATTCATATATTTTTTTTAATTCAAACAACTAATTATCATCAACATACGTTTCTTTAAACTTTTTAATTCCCCTATGCCAAAGGAAACGATTTGTTTATTTATATTTATTTACATTTCCGGATGGTTTTCTCCAGAATACATATACAGGACGTTAACACCAGTACATATACAGATATCTAATTAATCACCAGTTAATTTCACATAAGTTAGGCAAAATAAATTTTCTTAAAAAAAAAATAATAATAATAATCTGATGCGCTAAAATAGATTTACAAAGTACAAGCGGTTCAATAATATATAATTGTATAAAATAAAAATTAATTTTAAGTAAATTAATTATTATTTACAGATTTCCAAAAGTTTATTATTTCCCTGTCCAATTCGAATAACCGTGGCTGATTTGAATTTGCTCTAATTAATTAGAAATTAAGTTAATTAATTAATTAGTAATTTAATGAATTAGAAACAAAGGGGAAATAACTTGTGAATTAAGGTGTACACTTGAGTTGAATTATCTTGGATTATTTACAATTATTTGAAGTGTTTTGAATTATCATGAATTACATTGAATTACTTTGAATTATCTTAAATAACTATGAATTATCTTGAAATAACTTGAAGTCTATAAATTATTTGAAGTATTCTGGATTAATATGAATTACCTTGAATTACATTAAATTATCTCGAATTACTATGAATTACATATCTTGAATTAATTTAAAGTATTTGAAGTATATCGTGAATTAATATGAATCCCTTTGAATTATCTCGAATTACTATGAATTATCTTGAAGTATATATAAATTATCCTGTATCTCAAGTATTGTGAATTATCAAGAATTACATTGAATTACTTTGAATTATCTCGAATTACTATGAATTATTTGTAGTATTGTGAATTAATATGAATTATCTTGAATTATTTTAAATTATCTCGAATTACTATGAATTACATATCTTGAATGTATTTGGAGTATTTGAAGTATATCGTGAATTAATATATGAATTACTTTGAATTATCTTAAAGTATATGAATTATCCTTTATCTGAAGTATTGTGAATTAATATGAATTTCCTTGAATTACTTTGAATTATCTCGAATTACTATATGAATTATCTTGAATTATATGAATTATTTGTAGTATTGTGAATTAATATGAATTATCTTGAATTATTTTAAATTATCTCGAATTACTATGAATTACATATCTTGAATGTATTTGGAGTATTTGAAGTATATCGTGAATTAATATATGAATTACTTTGAATTATCTTAAAGTATATGAATTATCCTTTATCTGAAGTATTGTGAATTAATATGAATTTCCTTGAATTACTTTGAATTATCTCGAATTACTATATGAATTATCTTGAATTACTATGAATTACATATCTTGAATTAATTTAAAGTATTTGAAGTATATCGTGAATTAATATGAATTACTTTGAATTATCTCGAATAACTATGAATTATCTTGAATTAACTTGAAGTCTATAAATTATTTGAAGTATTGTGAATTAATATGAATCTCCTTGAATTACTCTGAATTATCTCGAATTACTATATGAATTATCTTGAATTATATGAATTATTTGTAGAATTGTGAATTAATATGAATTATCTTGAATTATTTTAAATTATCTCGAATTACTATGAATTACATATCTTGAATGTATTTGAAGTATTTGAAGTATATCGTGAATTAATATATGAATTACTTTGAATTATCTTGAAGTATATGAATTATCCTTTATCTGAAGTATTGTGAATTATCAAGAATTACATTCATGTAACTTGAAGTATGAATTATTTGCAGTATTGTGAATTAATATGAATTGCCTTGAATTACTTTGAATTATCTCGAATTACTATGAATTATCTTTTGAAGTATATGAATTATCCTTTATCTGAAGTATTGTGAATTATCAAGAATTACATTCATGTAACTTGAAGTATGAATTATTTGCAGTATTGTGAATTAATATGAATTGCCTTGAATTACTTTGAATTATCTCGAATTACTATGAATTATCTTTTGAATTAAATGAATTATCCTGTATCTGAAGTATTGTGGATTATCATGAATTATCTGAAGTATCGTGAATTATCATGAATTATTTTGATAGTATTAAGTAGGTGTACACTCTATTTTTTTAGTAGTTTCTCCCTCGATTAGATGTTAATTAATTGAGTCTAAGCTATAAATTAATTAGTAATTAATTTGTGATTAATTTAATTCAGCAAAATTTAACAAAATCCGAGTTTTTGAATTCACTATAGAATTAGAATAAATAAATAATTTTATATATATAGTTATTAATAAACTGAGTGTATTTAATTTTTTATTATTTGCTGATTCAATCGTTTTTTATATATATATAGTAAATAATGGAAATTTACAGTTTTTTTTTGAATTTATTAACATTTTAATTATTATGCTTCCTTTATAGGAGAAAATCGGAAGTCAATAAAATTTCATGTTATAACCGCAAAGACATATATAAATAAAGAAAAGATGTTTCGTTCCTTGATTCTTGTATTATATAGATTTACAACGTTTAAGACTTGGTTTTGACGTTTCTATAGAAGAAGCTCCATTAATACTTGGTAACGCAATAAACTATATTTAGGTGGCGGTACAACGTACGAGGTATATGATTTGATATCTCCTGGAGAACCACATGGCCCATGCTAGTCTTCCTGAATCCCCCCTTGTCTCTCTTTCTCTCTCCTTTTCACATAGCCGTGCGTTTCCACCAAACGATGCTATTTGCCGATACCATCACACTTTGTTCATATATATATACGCAGTAGCAGAGAAGGCGTGTTTGCACTTTTAACGATTTTCTATTTTCACTTTTATTTCGCATCCTCATATATATATATAAAACGAAATTTTCAGCAAAATTTATTTTTTATCAAGTTCTCAATGTTTATTTACACGTATACAGATATATGTGCGAAATAAATAAATATATTATACATCATGGAGAATTTAGAATTGCATTTGGCGATTCACGTTAGTTTGCAAATCATTCTAAAGATGAAAATACATTTGTAAATTTAGAATTATTTTGTACTTATATTTATGAGATTATAGTATAGTTGTTGATCTTAAATATATACTAAGTTTGTAATGTTTGCGAATTATATACATAAAAATTTCGTACTATTCCGAATTGATATTTCTATATAAAAATATTAGCTGTATATAAAAATTGTTGATCGTATATATATACTAAATCCGGAATATGTTTGCTAATTATCTGTATACATATACGAATTCCGAATTCATTTCGGTTTAATTTTTTTGATCGCGAACTAAAATCAATTTGTTATGGTGACAATGATTTCATAATATTCCGGACTGATCTTTATAAAAATACTTTATAGAGATTGCGGTTTGTAATAATAAATGAAATTAGAGTCACTGCAACAAATTGAATTTTGGTTTCGATAAAAAAAATTAAACAGAAATAAGTCGGGAATTTGTATAATCTGCAATCATTCTGAATTTAGTACAATCAGTAACTTAACGCACAATATATATATGGTGCGTTAAGTTCTTATCTTTATTAATAAATAATGTAAAAAAATCCATATTGTTAGTTCTCTAATAATTCAGATTTAATTTGATTAATGAATTTAAATCCGAAAAAATAGTTAATGTTAAAAATATCCACAATTATATAGTTATCAACAGTTCGATAATTTCAAAAATTCTGTAACCAAAATTATAGTTGGTAATATATAATTTGTGTAAAAATTTGAATTTTCTATTTAAACAATCAACAAACGGTAATTCGCACAACAATACGAATTTATATTCCATTCAAAAATTCTGAATCTAAAATTGGGAATAATCCGTAATAATTAATTAGCAATCAGTTAACAATAATTCGGATTTGTAATGGCAGTAGAAATAAAAAGGAAACATTTTGGGAACGATTCTATTATAATAGTTGACTAGTTATCCTGCTGTTAAAATTGCAAAGTAATTCCAAAATAAATGCAGAAAAATTTTAATTTGAAAATTGTACATTATGAAAATTTTTTACAAATGATATTATATAGCGTTAATTCGAAATCATTCCAGTATCCGGAGGTAAATACAATTATAATTATATATCAGTTCGGAATTTCAATAATAAAATCAGTCCTAAAATAATTTATTAATTATTTTGGATTCAAATTTTTGATGCCAGGAGAAAATTCGTATTATAAAAAAACCTAATAAGAAATGAGTCGAAAATTTGTATACCGGAATAGAAAATTCGAAATTAATCCGCAACATTTTGAATATGGTCCAGTAAATAAATTTAGTTAATTTTTTGAAATTCAAAATGGCGGATCCAAAATGGCAGACGAAAATTTTAAAACCATTTGTATTTACTTTAAATTTGTTTCTCAGTGCTATTCAGAATCGCTAAATATGTTTACAACATAAGATCGACAAAATTCAAAATGGCGGATCCAATATGGCGGTCATTTTTTAAAAACTGTTCGAAATGTCTTGAAACTTATTTTTTAGGGGTTTTCCGGGTCGCTGATTACGAATCCGATGTCAGATTTTTGAAATTCAAAATGTCGGATCCAGTATTGACAAAAAAATATTTTTAAATTGATCCAATTCACTTGAAACTCGTTACTCAGGAGATTTCGTGGTCACAAATTACAAATTTAATATTAGATTTGTAATCAGCGACAATAAAAATCCTCCGAGTAACAAGTTTTAGGCAAATCTAATCAACTTTGAAAAAACTCCGCCATATTGGATCCGCCATTTTGAATTTTGTCAATCTTCTGTTTTAATCGTATATTTAGCGATCCTGAAAAGCAATGAATATAACAAATTTAAAGCAAATACAAACGGTTTTTAAATCTTAAGCTCGGCGTAACACCGCGAGTTTTTAATCTCTATATATATATAGAGGGGCGTAAGAACTCTTTAAATAGTTCAAAATTAATCAGAAATACGCCCATCCTTTTTATTATATATTAGAGTATATAGTCATATAAATCTCAAAATTTGTCAAAATTTCAAAATTAGTTTTCGTCTTTAAAAAAAAAAAAAATTACTCGTAGAATTACTTTAAATCGAAATTTTAGGTTCTTATAATTAAGAATTTTTTTATTTTTCGCTTTTTTTGAAAAAAAATCTTTTTTTTTTGTATTTCAACACTTTTTCCGCGTGTATTCTCAAAAATTGATATTTGAATTCAAATGCAAAAAATAAGTTAACATTTTAATTTTTAAGCAAAATTCATTGATTTAAAATTATTTTTTATTCATAAACTTTTAAATACATAATTATGTTAAAAAAAAAAAATTTTTATACTAATTTTCTGAAAAGTATAATATCGAGGGGGAATTTACTCAGGTAGTCAAGTGTACACTCTTCCTGTAATACTTGTGTAATAACGTGTAATACCGTGTAATAATGCGTTATTACGGTGCTGTAATAACGCAAAAAACTCTGTAATATCTCTGTAATAATGTGTAATACTCTGTAATAACGTGTAATAACTTAGTAATAATGGTAACATTAGGTGTAATACCGGTAGTCAAGTGTACACGTTTTTAACTAGTAAATTCCCCCTCGTATAATATATTACAGGAAATAAACAGATTTTAAACCAGTTATTTTTTCCTTTTTTTTAGTGACACATAAATGGCATAATCTTTCTAAAAATGTGTTGCAAAAAAAAAAAATAAATTACCGACTTGATGGCATAATGATTTATGAACAGGAGACACGTGCAATGTTAAAAACTGGTTTTGTTTACATTTGTCTTCACGTGCTTTAAATATATAAAAGAAATGCGAATTGCCGCTTATGAACCTAAAATTGGGGCATCAGCTTGTGCCACCCACGATTATAAATATATCTTAGCACCTGCCATTATATTGTTTTCTTTCATTTTAAAATTTTTTTTCACTTATTAATGTCCAATATATAATAGATCCAATAAATTATTATAATATTATTCAAATTTCTTTATACATTTTTTTAAAAAATGAATAGAATCATCGTCGGGGTAAACGGTACAGTGATTGACAGTATAAGCAAAAAGGGGATATATTTATACAAATTACAAATGTTTAATTATTGAAATGAGAAATGAAACCATTTATAAAGGAATTAAAATATTCCATTAATCTGAAAATAATAATGAATTGTTTATTTAATATTAGTATAAATTTTAAAAAAATCTTCACATTACAGAAAAAATAGTGATTGTCATTATTTTTACAGTGATTGACCATCAATTTGACAATGATTGCCCACTAGACATAAAATAGTAATGTAAATTATAAATTTCGCATAATTTATTAAAGAATGAATATAATTTGAAATTAATAAAGAAGAAGTAATTTTTAAAATAATTTTCTTTTATTAACAATAATAAGATTCATTAAATATGACTTTTAAGTGTAAATAATACTATTAACCTAAAAAATTGGGAAAATTGTTGAATCTGACTCAATTGTAAAAATAAAAATTATTTTTGGCTATTTTGATTTGATATAATGATTACATGATTTTGAAGTTTTTCATTGCTTAAAGAAGCATATACGAAACACCTTTTTTTACCTTCGGCATTTTTTCGATAGCCTAAAATCATACTTTATATTAAAAAATTGTTAATAAAATATTACAAATCATTCTAATACATGCTGCGGCTCTAATTACATTTTTATTTTAAAAAATTAATTCACCAAATATGAAAAACGTCCAAAAATTAAAAATACTTATCTCAAAAAAGTCTTGAAAATAAACGGTTAATCACTGAAAAATGACATAATAACCAAAAATTAAACATTGCCCGGGGAGGGCAATGACTGTTATTTGTTATTAATTGCAAGATAGTAGTTGTTCTCTATAATTTACGGTAAATCGAGTCAAATTACGTTAAAACAAATTTTTTTACTTATTATTAATCTTATTTTCATGCATATAATTAAAAAATAATAATGATATGTATAATTTTTTCGTTAAAAAGTCAAAGAAAGTATCACCACTAACCTTGCAAATTTACAACTAAATTGACAAAATTTCAAAGAGCTAAGGACACTGTTCTCGAAAAGCGCTATTATTTTCATAATAGTGAGTCGAAGAATAAAAATCTTTTTACACTATTAGCAGAATATTCTGTAGAATTTATATAAATAAATAAAACAAAATATTATATGTAAATTTCGTTATTATTTCTGTTTTTAATGTAATTGTGGCAATCACTGTGAGGGGGGCAACAACTGTACCGCTTACCCCTCTTACCTTATTGAAAAACAAAAAATAATTCAATATACTAAACCTCTTTACAAAGAATTTCAAAAAATTCATATTATTTAAAATTGCAAATTTAATCCAATAAAGAATAAAGCAATTAAATAATTAATTGAAATTAAATTAAAAGTACATTTAAATGAAAATCTAAATAATAAAAATAGGGTAAGTGCATCAATTACTGCGCATTCATAAAAAAGAACTATTATTACTATTATATTTAATATAACTGTTGTAAAATGATTTAAAAAAATTATTTTAATCTTTTTTTGATACAATTATTAATAAAGATGCAAATTTAAACAATTATTAATTTAATTATTTGAGATCAAATTTTTTTCCCTCGCCGTAATTGAAACATTTTTAAGATTTCAATTGGCTCCAATTACGGCGGGCAAAGTATCTTCAAAATACACGTAATTTTGGTCACCGTATACCGAGAAAAAAGATATTGTTGCGATAACAATTTTTGGATTGTTGTTGACAGATTTGTTGTTGCTACAATTCGGAATGTTGAAATGACAATTCGGATTGTTGTCAATACAAATGTGCCTTGTTTTAACGATTATACGAATTTGCTACGTTTAACTTGTTCAGTCTGCAAATCCGTACTGTTATAGTAACAAACTTCTGGTAGTGCATCATGCGATTGCTGATGGAACAATTCGGATTTGTTGAGCTGACAGGTTTACTGCTCAATGTCACGTGTTCATCTTTACTTGCGCGTCGGTCTCGCGATTAGGGCACTTGTGCCTCTCTATTTATTTATTTATTTTAACTTAAGTTTTTATTATATAGTGAAGTGAAAATGCTCCCAGGAGAGGAGGCAAAAGTGCGGGAATTGTTGTTAAAATGGGGGCTTGATGAGAAGACTGTGTCTGATTTTATTGGTAAGTGTTTAAATAGTGTTAAACATAACCAAGTATAGACTTCATTCTGATACTCGGCTGTAATTCTTCATTTTTAATATTTAATGTACTAAAATAATGTTTTATAATTGTAAACAAAAAAGTTTTAATAAATTTTGTACTTAATTATCAATTAATTTTATTATTTCTACAAAAATATTAATTAAGGTGAAAAAAATTTATTTGATCAACGCTTTGTTAGTACAACAAATTATTTTGTCAAACTAACAATCCAGGTATATTGCTGGAAACAATTCTGCTTGTTCACCGAACAAATCGGAATAGTTTTTATAACAATCTCGCTTTAACAAATTTTTTTTGTCTCCACAACAAATAGATTTGCTAGTTCTATATTAGCAAACTGGAATTGTTGTGCGGACTTAATTTTTAGTTGTCACAACAATCCTTTTTTCTCCGTGTAATTGATACACCGAAAGTGATACCAATAACGTGCCGTAATAGAAAATTACGGTATTAGTTTTAATTTCTCATACTTGTTTAAATAATTGATTTTTATAAAGTTAAAATTTTTTGTTAATATCTAAATAACATAAGCTTTTAGTCTCGCTTTTAGTTTAATAAGTCTTAAATTAACTTTCTACAATAGAAATGTCGAATTTTGATTTTTAAATCAAATCGCGCCGTAATTAGTGCATTTACCCTAATTTAATAAATAAATTTTTGACATTTTTATTTTTAAAAAAAGTAAATGCGCATTCGTTTGTATTTTATAAGGAGCGATTTTGCGATTTTATTTGGTTAGTTTCTTTGACTTGACGTTAGTTGCATTTTTTCTGGTTTTTTCTTCGTCTCTTGCGATCTTTGGCCGCGTCTCTTTTGATTCAGTTCCGCACACTTAACCTAAAAATGAAAATTAAATATTTGATTATTAGAACAAAATTTTTATATAAAATAAAAGAAAATAGTACAAATAAATTTCTTGTTATAGGGTCAGTTGGGGTAAATGGGAATCAAGTACATATTTTGTCTCGCATTTCAAAGAAAACAGAGACTTATAAAAATCATACAAAAATGTTTTCTTATTCCTTATGACTCCCATAACAGAAATTCACTTGAATTTTTGATTTTTGGCAATTTGGTTAATAATAACAAGCTGTCCCCATTTACCCCAAAAATTTGAAAACTCAGGGTAAATGGGGACAGCTTGTTATTATTAACCAAATTGACAAAAATCAAAAATTCAAATGAATTTCTGTTATGGGAAAGAAATAAAAAAAATTTCAATTGGTTCAACTATTATATATATATGAAGGGTAGAATGACAAAAGGGGTCAAGCGCCAATTCACTGTTTTTACAGGAAGTAAAAAAAATATTTTTAAAAATTTTGCAGGTCATTTAAAAAAAAACTGAGAAAACCGTTTCGATATATTAGTATGTTTTAATAAATAAACAACAATTTGTTGAAATAAACCTACATATTAACGATAAAATTAAAAAAAACTGTGGTTCCTTGAGGTTATATCAACTGCGCACATTTTCTTTAAGCATTAATTATAAAAAAAATATACAGTTTAAAGAAAAACTGGAAAATTAGTTTCTTTCTATGGAATCGACGAAATGAATAGAAAAAAAAATTCCTTTAAAAAATTGTTTGTTTTCAAGAAAATTACGAATTAATTGCTTGCTTTGGAATTGAGCAATACTTTCATCTTTAAATTCAATTGTTCACTACTTAGTATAACCATAAAAATATTTAAAAATTAATAACAAAATGATTTTAAAATTGTTTAAAATTGAAAATACATTATTATTATTATTATTAATTTTATTAATTAAAATATTATTAAAATAAAATTAAAATAAAATATTAAAATAAAACCTAAAAAAATAATATTTTTTTTTTATTTTGATAATATTATTGACTCATCACTTTCTTTTGTTTTTCAATCAGGTTGCAATAAAGTAAATTTGAGGCTATTTTATTAATTT
This sequence comes from Leptopilina boulardi, assembly GCF_019393585.1. Lineage (NCBI taxonomy): Eukaryota > Metazoa > Arthropoda > Insecta > Hymenoptera > Figitidae > Leptopilina > Leptopilina boulardi. The sequence goes on along the minus strand of NW_026137932.1, from coordinate 3,613,552 downwards.
AATTTTTATTAAAAACTGATTTAAATACGCAATAAAAAAGGAAATCCTTCTACAGAAATGTGTAAATGAATTTTCTTGATTTTTTTATGCAAAAACCTCATTTTCGATAAATTGGCGCTTGACCCCTTTTGTCATTCTACCCTTCATATATCTACTAAAAAAAATTTTCAAGTTTTTTCATTTCTTCATATAAAAAGAAAGTACTAAAACAGTACCGATTTTAGGTATCAAAATAGAACCAAAAATAACAATTTAGTACCTGAAGTCGGTATTAAATTAATACCTTTCTTTTTACTATATACAGTAATATACTTAAGGAAACTTTTTTCTTAAACCTTTCTTAGAAACTATGCTGTCCCTATTTACCCCAAATTTTCTGAAATTTTCTAAATCTTGGGGTAAATGGAGACAGTCGTTTCATGCTTTTAAAGCTTATCTAAATTTTTTTCTGCTAAAAACGAGGTTTATAATTCTGAAACTCATTCTTTAACAGTTTTTAGGGTCACTGATTATAAATCTAAAGTTTTTTTTCAAAAATTCAAAATGGCGGATCCAATATGGCGGACAAAAGATCAAAGAAGCAGAAAGAATGGTTTCTTTGCGGAAAACATATTATTCAATAGTTTTTAAGGTCGCTGATGAAGAATCTAATGTTATTTTTTAAAATTTCAAAATGGCGAATCCAAATGACAGACAAAAATTTTTAAAAAAATTCAAAAATTTGTTTTTTTGCTTGAAACTTTCTATATTATGAAGGTTTTTGAGGTCGCTCATAACGAATCTAAAGTTATTCTTTAGAAATTCAAAATGGCGGATTTGTTATTTTCAATTTGGAGGCGCTAAAAACTGCAAATTGTGTGTTAGAAACTTGATAAAGCTCTTTAAACTTGTAATGAATAATTTAGTGGCCCTGAAAAAGGCCGATTGTAGCACTCGAGTATTGCAATACTTTCAAAGTTTTATTTAGCTCAACTATAAAGCCATGACTACTTTGAATATTTTTACTGCAGGAATAACAATATAATAAATAAAAATAAAATAAATCCATATAATAAATAAAAAAAATTTTAATTTCATATAATTTATCAGCAACCTCAAAAACCTTCATAATATAGAAAGTTTCAAGCAAAAAAACAAATTTTTGAATTTTTTTTAAAATTTTTGTCTGCCATTTTGGATTCGCCATTTTGAAATTTTAAAAAATAACATTAGATTCTTCATCAGCGACCTTAAAAACTATCGAATAATATAATCAGTGACCCTAAAAACTGTTAAAGAATGAGTTTCAAAATATTATAAACCTCGTTTTTAGCTTTTAATTCGTAAAAGTATTTTAAAATTTCTAGACTTTTTGACTTTTGACAGCTCTATTGGCATCAAAAATTAAATTTTTTAAAAAACGCCCATCATCGGCATCTTAAAGTACACGAATGTAGAAATCTTTTAAGTCCTAGAACGTTTAAATCCATCAAAACCATTTTTGTTTAGAGCTCTGTCCGTGTTGGCGTGGAATGTACCTGCTACATAAAATTAATCCTGGGAATGTAAATAACAACTTAAAAAAAATAAACCCCTCAAATATTACTTTTTAAAGAAAGGAATTTTGTCCCCATTTACCCCAATTGACTCTAATTAAGCAAATTTTTGTTATTAGAAGAAAGAATTTTAAAAATAAGAACCATGTACCTTATCAAATATATATTTATTATTTATTACAAAAAGATAAATAGTTGAACACAATTTTTTAATAATACTTTAAAAAATACTTTTTTTTTAGTTTTTTTTTTTTGTCAACTCAAAGTATATAAGTGTTTACCACACTGCAAGGGTAGAACCACTTGACTCACTTGTTATAAGCGGTCTCACGGTTATATGAATTTTTAATGCATTCAAGTAATTTTTTATTTTCTCCATTTCCTTTTTCCTCTTTATATATATATATACCCCATTCGAAGATATCGTGAGATAATTTAAAAAATTGAAAATACACAATATATTATAATAGTACAAAAAAAATACAATATGAGCGAAACGAGATCAAGTTACAATGGCGCCAGTCTTGATTACTCGATAAAATTTACGAGTTTCTTATACATCTTAACAAAACTAGGGGTCCATTGGTCTCACTTTAGGTAGTAAGCATATATATAATATACAAAACTATATCCTCTATGTCCAACCACTTGAGAGCTATATCTTCATATTTCACGCATACGAGCGCCAATTTGTCTTTGCCGACCCATACATAATATGCGGAACCAAAGAAAAGTGTCGGTGGACAAATTTAATTTTCGGTTTCTAAAAAAAAAAAAAATTTCAATTTTTTTTGTTTATTTTTAATTTTTAACATATTTTCAATATTGCAAAATAAGTAGAAAAAAGTTGCATTTTTAAAAAAAGTCAAAAAAAATTTCCTACAATCCGAAGCCTATATATTTATTTAAAACCTGTTTTTACTATCAATCAATTTTACCCAAAAAAAAAGATTTCTTTGATTTAAAGAAACCAATTTCTTTGACTTGTTTTCTTTTATTCAAAATTAAATTTTCTTTCAAACAAAAAAAGCTTCTTAGTTTCAAAGAAAATTTTTTTGATTCAAAGAAATTCTAACATTGATATATATATATATTACAAAAAGATATCGCCGACACCGCCGCTGTTTCAAGAATTCTTGACCTAGGAGGGGGGGAGTCCCCCCCTCCGCCAAAATGGCCTAAATTTTAAGTTTATGTTCGTTTCAAGGCTCTGAATATAGCCGCAAGTCCCCTCTCCTCCCGCGCCAGAAATGACCTAAATTTTGAGCCTTGAAACGAACATAACCTCAAAATTTAGGTTATTTCTGGCGCGGGAGGGGACTTGCGGCTATATTCAGAGCCTTGAAACGAACATAACCTTAAAATTTAGGCCATTTTGGCGGAGGAGGGGAAATGAGAGGAGGGAGGGGGGACTTGCGGCTATATTCAGAGCCACAGGAATACAATTAGAGGCACATCATTGAGAAAGGTCTTAAAATTTTTGTTTTTTCATCACCTTTTAAGAAATGCATTGAACTTTTATTTTTATCGAACGCCGTAATAGATATTTTACATAAGAAGGACGTTCAATTGAATTTTTTTTAAAAGTTCTATATCACTCAATCAAACCTTTGTATTTTTAGTATTAGTGGTGGCACACTAAGGGGATAGTGAAAATTTTTTGACAAAATATGTCTGTTAGATATTTTCATATATAGTAGCTGAAGTGATATTTTACACACGCCGCATAAATAAAAACGTTAAGAATATAAACTTTTTCAAGAAATTCAAATGAAATTTAAGCATTTTTTCACTTTTTAACTTATAAAACTAATTGTCAAATAAATATTTTGTTCTGTTCCTTTGTATATAATTTAGCAAAAAAAAATGATATCCAAAGTTTTAATTTAAAATAATTCAGATTTTTAAGTGTTCGATTCGAGAATCACAAAAGTTAAAAGTTTCGTGGATTTGCCCATATATATATATATATATATGTATATATATAGAGTCAAAGAAACATTTATTTGAATTAAATAAAAAAAGTTCTTTGAAACGAAGATAATTTTTTTTTTTGTATCAAAGAAAAATTTGTCAAAGAAATCTTTTTTCTGGGTTGCGGTTTAATAATTACAAATTATTGAGAATCGTTTGCATTTTCAATTATCAAATATTTGTCTCTATAATAATAAAGCATTTAGGTATAATTATTAAATTTCAAAATGAGAAAACTTTAAAGTTCTTTCTAAAGTGGCCGGAAGAAATGAGTCATTAGGTTAAAAAAAATCAACCGTAACATTTCCGCATCTTTGTCAGTTTTCTCCCACAAGTGGTAAAAGCGATTAGAGTGATTAGAGAAGCTCTGCTTTGCGTCGTACCCCTTCTATTTTTTTTTCTTTCACTCATTTTGTTTCTGTCTATATATATATATAATATACTAAACGGGAATAGAAGTGTCTTACATTTTGCGCCAGAAGGCTTCATTTTCCCTGCGCATTCAATTCTCCCTCAATGTTTTTCTCTTTTGCACCCCTCTGCACTTATGCCTATCATGATTATTATTTAATAGACTTCTATGATAATCAAGATGTAAAAAAAAGAAACCTGCGGTAGTGCCGTCTTATCATGTGGCGCCTGTTTCGGAAAAAAAAATTTATGTCTTGGATCATCCTTCCGACATGTTTTCCAGCTTCTATATAATATAGACTATATGTGGTTAGAAATATATGGCATTTTAATCGTTTAAAAGAACACCATCAAATTTTTTTTTTTTTTTTTTTTTTATAATTTTCCCTTCAGATTGACATGAAACATGAGCATATGTGTTTGACTATATATACTACTCGTATATGCTATAAGCAAAAAATTTTAGGTTGTTTTAAAATTTTTAAGTGAAAATCAGGGTTTGGAATGTAAATTACTTGACGTAATCTATTCCCCACACAGCACAGTATATTGCTGTAAGCTTACCTCAAGCTTACATGTAATTTTTGTAAGCTAACCCTGTAAGCTTCAGGTAAGGTGGAGGTAATATAAAAATGTCCGCCATACAGTAAGCTTAAACAGTAAGGCCATAGTAAACTTACATGGCAAAGTCACTGTAAGGTTACAGTAAGCTTACACGGCAAGTTTTCAAAGGTATCAATAAATAATTTTTTTTAAATATTTATGCGCAGTAGCATTCTATGGCACTTACGAATGAGCAGTGAATTTTTTTAAGCAAACCCTACCGGGGTTTTTTATATAGGGTAACTGCACCAGTGGTGGATCAACTGCGAGAAAAATGGTCATTTGTGTTTACACGTTTGTAAGTAAATGAACCGCAAGTGTCGGTAATTGTTAAGAAAGTAATACAGATCAATATTACAATTTAAAAAAATTTTTAAATTCATCGCGAAGAAAGCAGGACAACAATTACTAAAGTGGTGACAGAAAACAAGAGTTTTCCTTAGCATGTAAGTTAAGAGTGTATTTTGAAATAGAAAGCTTTGGAGCCATTTTAGGACAATTTTTAATTCTTTTCACAATAGGAGGCAATTCGTTTCATTCCCATAGAGCCCTGAGAACAATATTTACGTCTGTAAGTAGCGCGTGTCCATTGTTTTGGGGTGATCCACGACTGGAACCAAAAAAGTAACAAAATCTAGTGGTGGATCAGTCCTACTTTTCGCCTGTTGACGCATTGTTTTATTGAAAATTTTATGAGTTAAATTTTAGTTAACACTAATTCAAATGTTTATTAATTGTTAACACCTGGGGGTCGATTACGTAACTTTCCCACTTCCCACATCTCACTTCCCACATTTTACATCCCACATCTCACTTCCAACATTTTACATCCCACTTCCCAAATCCCACATCTCACTTCCTACATTTTACATCCCACTTCCCACATTTTACATCCCACATCCCATATTTCACATCTCACTTCTCACTTCCCATATTTCATATCCCACTTCCCATATTTCACATCTCACTTCTTACTTCCCATATTTCATATCCACTTCCCACTTCCCATATTTCACATACCACATCCCACTTCCCATATTTCACATTCCACTTCTCACATTTCACTTTTCACACTTCACATCTCACATTGTACATTAGACTTTTCTTATCACGCTTCCCACCTTTTATATCCCATTTCTCACATCTCTCCCATTTCCCACAAGATGTTGGATGTGGAAAGTGGTATGTAAAATGTGGGAAGTGAGAAGTGGGATGTAAAATGTGGGAAGTGAGATGTGGGAATTGAGAAGTGGGATGTAAAATGTGGGAAGTGGGAAGTGAGATGTGGGAAGTGGGATGTAAAATGTGGGAAGTGAGAAGTGGGATGTAAAATGTGGGAAGTGAGATGTGGGAAGTGGGAAGTGGGAAAGTTACGTAATCGACCCCCTGATTTCAAATTGTTAAATTTTTGTTGAATTAAAATACCCAGAATTAATAAATGTTATTTATCATTGAAACTGAAGCTTTAAGAGTTTCTATTTATTTATTACCAAAAATTCTAATAAAAAGATGATTAATTAATATTTAGTCACATTATACCCTATAGAAATGAAAGAGGAGGGGATATGGATAGGAAAATGAATTTGAAAATCTGTCCGTAAAGCCTTATAAAAGTTGCAAAACGTCTCAGTCTCGTAATTTTAAAATGCAATGTTTTTTAGTATGATTTTTTAAGTGATCCACCACTGGAGCAATCTATAACCATGACTGGTGCAAACAGTGATCCAGAATAGGATCATTGACAAATTATCTTTGATGGAGCATTAAAGTAAACGTAGGTGTCAAAATCAAGTCTAACCTTGAAGGAAATGTCTATTGGAACTATCTGGTCCATAATACTATAAAGAATAACCTCGAATTTGTCTAAAAACAACCTATACAGAACTTCAAAGTCAAAATAAGAAAGTTAAGGGGCGTAACTGATCCACCACTGGTGCAGTTACCCTAAATGCCAAAATAAATATAATTGTGCAAAACAATTTATTGTTTACTGTAAGTTGATAAATTAATACTTTGTTATTTGTTAGCAATTAATATAAGGTTACCGTGTAAGCTTACTGTAACCTTACAGTGATCTTACCGTGTAAGCTTACCGTGACTTTACCATGTAAGTTTACCATGGCATTACTGTGTAAGCTTACTGTATGGCGGACATGTTTATATTACCTCGACCTTACCTAAAGCTAACAGGGTTAGCTTACAAAAATTACATGTAAGCTTGAGGTAAGCTTACAGCAATATATTGTGCTGTGTGGGGCGTATATAGTTTTTGGGACGCATGATTATATGTTGTAAAAATCATTAGTTAGAATTTTCATTTTATGGAATTTTATTTGTCATAATTATTTTTGAGCCGAATTTTTATTTGTTCGAATTAGTATATATATATTTTGCAGAATTTTCATCAAAACTATTTTCTATATTACAGAATTTTTATATAACCGAAAATTCAAAAAATTTACATACAATTGATTTTTCATACTTCGGAATTTTTACTTATAATCGAAAAATCATTTAACAAAACAATTAGAAAAAGGATTAAATTTCTATAAATGTTATCGAATTACCAAAAATTCGAATTTTTAGAAATTTGAATTACCATAAAAAAAACTAAATTTTTGAAAAATTTGAATTATTAAAAGTTCGAATTTTTAAAAATTCAAATTATCAAAAGTTTCATAAAGTCGAAAAACCATTTTAACAAATATTGTTAAAAATTCAATTTATCAAAATATTAAATTTCCAAAATTTCGAAATACAAATTGATTACATTTTTAGAAAATCGAATTATCAAAAAGATCATGTTATTTAAAGTTTGAATTACCATATAAGATATAAGTTTTGGAAATACGAATTAGTAAAAGTTCGAATTAACGCAGAAAATATAGAATTTATAAAAAGTAGAAATTTTTAAAAATACCAATCATTAAAAGTTCTAATTATAAAATAAGATATATAGAATTATTAAAAATTTGAATGTTTATTTGATGAAATTTAAGAATTGTTAAAAAAAATCGTATATATTTCTAAATATTCGAATCACCATAAAAGATCGAATTTTTAGAAATTCGAATTACTATAAAAGTTCGAATATTATCAAAATATAAAATTTTTGGAAATTCGAATTATTAAAATTTCGAATATTATCAAAATATAAAATTTTTAGAAGTTCGAATTATTAAAAGTTTTGTAAATTCTAAAAGTTCGAATCATCAAAGGATCGAACTTTCAAAAATTCGATTTTTTTTTTGGTAATACAAACATTTACAATAACACAGAAAATTAAAAGGCATTAAAATAAGCTGCAACGCTTATTATTTTAATCCAATTTTGCTTATTTTAATCCATTTTGGTATTAAAATAAGCAAAATTGGATTAAAATAATAAGCGTTGCAGCTTATTTTAATGCCTTTTAATTTTCTGTGAATTCGAAATTAAAAAAAAAATTGATCTTTTTAGGAATATTGGATTTTTTTGGTCATTCAAAAATTTGAACAATTCGAACTTTTAATTATTCTAATTTCGAAAAATTAATTTATTCTTGTAATTCAAAATTTTATATATATATATGTATATATCTATCTATATTAATAAAATCAGACTTTTGTCTGTACATTGCTCCAAATTAATTTTTTCTTGCATAGTTTATCATTTTAAGTAGTAAAGATAACAAATATGCCATAAATAAAAATTCTGTCTGTCTGTCTATCTGTCTGTCTGTCTGTCTGTCGTCAATATTTTGTACCGGCACAACTTTAAAACGGCTCAACCGATTGAGGTAAAACTTGGCAGCGTATTCAGTCTTAACGTAACTTAAAATCTTAGCCATATTTGATTAAAAAATATTAACATGAACGAAAGTTATGACATTTTTTCAAAAAATTTAAAAAAATCAAAAAAATGCAAATTTTTTATTTTTTGTCAGATTGATTTGAAACTATTTGTACCTAATTTTTTCACATAAATACAATCAATTTTTTTTATTAAATTAAGTAAATAGTCTGAATTTAAAAGTCTAAATCAAATTTTTGAATTTCCAATTTTTTTAATAACATTGTAATATAAGAATTCGTTATTTTCAACTTTTTATAAGTAAAACAATAATGTTTTTAGTCTGTTGGGTATTAAACGCAATCTTAGCTGCACACCAATGAAAAATATTAATTTAAACAAAAATATGACACTTTCAAAAAATTTAAAATATTTAACATTTTTTATTTTTTGATAATTCTTTACTAAACGTTCTTTATTTAAAATTTTGTGACCAATTAAGTATGCTTTTAACAAGAAATTTTAAGAATTTTAATTTAAGAATTTTATCAGAATTTTAAAATTAATAATTGCAAATCTGAATATGAAATCAGATATTGTAAAAATAAAAAATCGAAAATTACTTTTTTACTCTTTGAAATTAACAATTATTATATTTAAATTATTATTATAGATACAAATTATTTTTAAATATAATAAAACTAAATAAACTAAATAAACTTAAATATAATATAATAAATATAATAAAATTAAATTATTTTCATTTTATTTAAAAGAAATTTTTCTATTAAAAATTTATTCTTCAAATAATTTTTAAAGTTTTTTAAAATTTTAATTTAAATTGTATTGATTAAAATAATTTTTATTTTCAATACTATAAAATTAAATACAATTTTAAATTATTTTAATTTTATTAAAAGCAGTGAAAAAATTAAATTGAATTGAATAAATAATAATTAAAAATTTATAAAAAGATATTTTAATACAGGAGAACACGCATAGTTGGATGTAATTATAAATTTCAAAATTTATTAAATCTAAATATTATAACCGTCGAAGACGGGTGCGACAGCTAGTATATATATATATATATATATATATATATATGGAATATTAAACGTTCGAATTATATTAGAAAATTTAATTTTCAAACTATATAATTTGAACTTTTATAATAATTAAAAATCAAATATCCAAAAATTCAATCTTTTAATAATTCTAATTTTGAAGAAGTCGATCGTCATTCGAAAATTTGAAAATACGGTCAAAATGGACAATTGCATTTTTAAAGAAATTCTATCTTTTGATAATTCAAACTTTGGAAAATTCAATTTTCTAATAATTTGAACGTTTAATATTTAAAATTTCTAAAATTTCAAATTACAAAAATAAACAATAGAAATTCAAATAATTAAAAATACGAATTATCAAAATTTTTGTAGAATTGTTAAAAATTCAAATGTCTATATAATATATATTGATCGAATTTTCAATTGTTCGAATTATATTTTTATAATAATTCAATTTTCTGATAATTCAAACTTTTGATAATTCGAATTTCTAAAAAATTTTCTTTTGGTAGTTCGAACTTTTAATTATTCTATTTATTTTATAACTCGAATTTCTAAAAATTCTTTCTTTTTGTAGTTCGAATTTTTAATTATTCTATGTTTTTAGTAATTCGAATTTCTGAAAATTCTTTCTTTTTGTAGTTCGAATTTTCAATTATTCTATATGTTTTTAGTAATTCGAATTTCTAAAAATTCTTTCTTTTGGTAGTTCGAACTTTTAGAAATTAAAATTTTTAATTATTCTATGTTTTTAGTAATTCGAATTTCTAAAAATTCAATCTTTTTGTAATTCGAAATTTGTGATTTTTTAAAAAATATTAATTCTATTCTATTTCTATTAATTAAAAATTCGTATAAATAAAAATTCGCTAGTTAAAAATTTGTATAAAAAAGAAAATCTTGTTAAAATTTTAATTTGAAAATTGAAAATTCATCTTAAAAAATAATTATATTTTCAATAAAATAAAGTTGAAAATAAAATTTCTAATTAATAAATTTTTATGGGAAATAAATGCGCCGCTAATTATTAAATTATATATTTATATCTGACATTAGAAGTCATTTATATGAATTTTAATTCGATTAACCTCAAGTCAAAAAGCAAATGATGGCGTTAGGGTTGTAAATCACTCTTCATTCCTCAAACCCCCGAAGAAATTTCACACCATTCCCCCCCCCTCTCTCTCTCTCTTTCTTCAATTTACTAATTGAATTCCGTAATCGAAGTTTATATCCAAAGCCAATGGTTAACGCCCAAAAAGGCGGACTAATTTGAAACCACTCCCTTGAAAAAGATGAGAACATCTCGGTTGGAGCAGCTCAGCATCCAACAGCGAGATTAGTATCACTTTGTCGAAACTCGTGATCGCGCACGCGTCTTAAAAAATCCGCCAAGCTCAATTTTTTTCTTTTTTTTTTTTATTCAACATCAGTGTTTTATACAAAAGTGTTGAAATTTTTGTGAAAATCGTCATTTTTTTTGGAAAATCTCAAATTTTCATTTTTTTTTTTTTTTTTTAAATACTGTGCGTGAAATTCTATTATTTTTCATTGCAAAGAAAAAGAAATTATTACAAAAAATGGAATAAGAATATAAGTGAAAAAAAAAATCTAAATTTATAAATATTTAATGTAAAATATTTGGAACTGAAAAAAAATTAACAATTTAAAAATTCGACGCCATTGTTATAAATAATTGAATGTTGTTTTTTATTTTTTTGAAAATTTTTTGAAAAAATCAACTAAAAGGAATTTAATTCCAAGTTTAATGGATCATTAAGTGTAGTGAATTTTTTTGGTGTATAGAAGTGTCATAAAAAAAAATACAATTGTTTTTGATTTGAGTAAAAAAAAAAAAAACTAAAAAAATGCTTGGGGGGTATGAATCTCAGGCGGATTATTATCCTCAGTGGCATCAACCCTATAATTATGTCACTCAACTTCCTTATGGTAAGTCAAGTTTGAAAATCGGTTTTTCAATTTATAAAAAAATGTATTTTTCAAAATAAGAAAAATATTGGTCCCAAAAAATTGTTATCCAAAAAAAATTATCTTTTTGTTTATAAAAAATATAATATGCATAGTTAAATTATTATAAATACTGTGATTATAATATTATCTGTAATGATTTACAAACAACTGTCATGTGCTGTTATCAAAATTTAAAAATAACATATATACACATACTCATCATTTCTTTAAACAAACTTCAAAATATGACAAAACATTTTTAATATAAATTCAAAAAAGTTATTTATTGAAAAATTGTAATTTAAACATTTTATTAATTATTTATTTATTATAAAAATAATAATAATAATAATAATAATAACAATTATTATTATTATTATAATTCATTAAAATACAATTGATTGAATAAAATAAACTAATCAAAGTTTACATATTTCGAAAGAATTTTTATCTAGACGAATTTTTATTTGTTCACGAAACTGAAGTACGCAACATTTATGAGAAACGATTTTTAAAGAAATAATTTTTTAAAATGATAAATTCTATAATTTTTTGTCTAAAAAATATTTCTTAGTAGTTTTTATTAATTAACAAATTATAAAAAAAAATATTTTTTAAGCAAAAAATGTAGAATTTTTCATTTGAAAAATTATTTCTTTAAAAATCGTTTATCATAAAAATTGCGTACTTCAGCTTCGTAAAAGTTCGAATTGCCAAAGGCAGAATTTTGACAAATTTGAATTAATAGGTAGTTTTAATTACTATAGAAAATCAAATTTCCAAAATTTCAAATTTTGCTAAAGATCGCGAATTTCTAAAAATTCGAATTTTGCAAAAGATCGCGAATTTTTCTAAAAATTCGAATTTCTGAAATTTCGAATTATATCATAAAATCGTATTGTTAAAAATTCGAATGTCTATATATAATTGATTGAATTTTCAAATGTTAGAATTATCAAAGGATCGAATTTTTAAATATCAAGTTTCTGATAATTCATAAATTACTTTTAATTATTCGATATTTATAGGTTATTAAAAATTCGACCAATTAGACGTTAGAATTTTTAACAATTCTAACTTTTGATAATTCAAACTTTTGAAAAACGATTTTCTGCGATGATTCGAATTTTTAATAACGATTGTCTGCTATAATTCGAACTTTCAAAAATTGGATTTTCTGCATTAATTAGAACTGTGAATAATTTAAATTTCTAAAAATTCGATCTTCTTTTTTTTAATTTAGGCCGAAATAAGACAAAGAAATTCAGAAAATTTTATGATTGATTAATTTTAAAATTCCCGCCAAAATTTTCTGTCGAATATTTTTTTTTCGAACATTTGCAATTTCGGTCAAATAAAAATTCAACATTTTCAAAATTTCCATAAAATAACAATTTTGTGTATAAAAATAAAAATTATGTCAAACGAAATTTCGATGAAATAAAAATTATATTAAAATGAAAATTCAGTTAAATATTAAATAGAAGCTGTATTTTAATTAGTTGGAACTTTTTTTTCCTGTATGAATTTTTAAGACGCCAAAATTTTCATTTGTCCGAAATTACAAATGACCGAACAAACTATCGACAGAAAGATTTTGGCTCAATTTTTGAAAATTGACTAATCACAATTTTTTTTTTTGATAATTTCTAATTGGTGAATTTTAAAAATTGTGACGAAATCTTTCTGTCGATTTTTTATTCGCCTATTTGTAATTTCGGATAAATGAAAATTCGGCGTCTTAAAAATTCTGTCAATTAAAAATTCGTACAAATAAAAATTCAGATAAATGAAAATTCGGTGATTTAAAAATTCTATCCATTAAAAATTTGTATACAAATAAAAATTCGGCGAATTGGAATTTCTGCGTCAATTTAAAAATTCGAATCACATAAAATTCGATTGAATGAGAATTGTGTTAAATTCAAATTCTTTTCAATAAAAAGTCATGTAAAGAAAATGACTAGAAAATAAAAATTCTGCAAAAAAAAAAAAAATTTGGTAGCTAAAAATTTTGTTATGTAAAAATTAAGTGAAATAAAAATTTTTAAATATGAAAATTCAATTCAATGTAAATTCTACTTTATAAAATTCGGTAATATATAGAAATTCGAGTTTATTAATTTCGAAACTGTATAGACATTTCAACAAATTTTGTTTGCGAATTTTCTTGCGTTTTAATAAAATTAAAGAATTTTTATTGGGTAGAATTTCATTGCATAGAATTTTCATTTTATATTATTTCAGATGAATTTCCATTTGTTCGAATTATTATTTGATATAATTTCCATATAAACGATTTTTCATACTACAGAATTTTTACTTAACCGAAAAAAAATTTAACAGAATTTCTAATTGATAAAATTTTCATTTGTCCGAAATTGCAAATGTCCGAACAAACAATCGATTTTGGCGCGATTTTTAAAATCAACCAATCACAATTTTATGGATAATTTTTGATTGTCTGATTTTAAAAATCGCGCCAAAATCGATTGTTTATTCGGCCATTTGCAATTTCGGACAAATCCGAAAATTCTATCAATTAGAAATTCTGTTAAATGACTTTTTTGTTTTGTTAAATGTTTAACATAGAACAAATGTAAAATTCATCTGAAAGAATAAAAATTTATGTTTTATGTTAAATGAAAATTCGGGTAAATAAAAGTTCGAACAAATAAAAATTCTGTGAAGTAAATTTTTGGTTATGTAAAAATTTTGTAATATAGAAAATAGTTTTGATGAAAATTCTGCAAAATATACTAATTCGAAAAAATAAAAATTCGGCTCAAAAATAATTATGACAAATGAAATTACATAAAATGAAAATTTTAACTGATTTTTATCTAATCCCATGTGGAAAAGTCGACTGGGCCCCAATCTGGTCCAAACTGGGTTTCCCGCAATGTCCAAAGTGGGCAACCCAGACAACGCCCAAACTGGGCGTGTAACGCTGATCCCAAAGATTTCCCAAGGTTGGGAAATCCCAGCTGGGGCCAGATTGAGTTATTCCATTTTTATTTATAATTGTTAATTAATAATTATATAAATAATTTAACAACAAAAGAGTAAATTAAATGAATAAATATAATTTCCTTTTAAATGAAATTGTATTAAAGATGACGACTAACAAACAATGTATATCAGTAAAAAAAGTAAAAAAAATATTTATATAATTTAAAAATTAAATAATAGTGTGTATGTATTAGATTTTCAAGTTTTGGTATACAACTTATAAATTAAAATCTAGAAATAACGCAAACCTATGAAATAAACAAAACTGCGCACGAGGGGAATCGAACCTACGACCTACGGACTTATAGATTAACGCTCTAACCACTATGCTAACGACGCGTACCTGCAGACAAGTTTTAATTTCTCAGTATCATTTATATCATACAATTATTGAATCAAAGATGTGAAAATATCATTAGGTTAGACAATAAATTAAAATATAATCATTTACTTAATTTCATTTATTTTAATTTAACATTTTTACCAGTAATAATTTTGGATTAATAAGTACCAAAGTCAAAATTTTGTTTAAATAATTTATTAAATTAGAAAAGTATGTTCAATTATTATTAATAAATTGAATAAAAATAGAAAATAAATGATTGAGAATGGGATCAGAGTCAAAAAAGTCAAAAAGACTCAAAAAACGACTAAGTTATATTATTATTAATTAGCTTAGTTCAATAAATTAAAAACTAAGAACTTGACATACATTTTATTTATTCAGGGAAGATATTATTTAAGCATTAATATAATTAACTAAACTTTTCAATTTCCTTCTTTTTCCTTAAATGTGAATTTTGTTCATATTGGCTTTTGGAAAAATCTCCAAACGGCATATAAATTAAATATAAATATAATTAACTAGTTTTATTATTTCTCAAGTTTTTTTTATTTTGGGAAATCCCAGTTGGGGCCAGGTTGGGTTGACCCAAACTTTGTCCAAGTACAATGAAAAACAAACATTTTTTTCAGCTTTTTACAGTTGCACTTTTTTGTATATCCCAGATGAAACGATTCTACGGAAATCACTCCACGGAAATTCCATACGGAATTTCGTAAAATTTTGAAAGTATTCCTTTCGTAATTTTGCGAATTTTCTTGGAAGAATTTCATACAGAATTGCACAAAATTTTCAATAAAATTCCACAACTTTATTTTTTGCTGATTTTTTTGTGATTTTAAAATAACTGCTGCTACTATAACGAAAACTAGTCGACGATGATGTTCGTCTGGTGGATATAATATAGAATTTATGATAGATTAATTAATATCTAGTCGAACTTATTTGAGAGGTCAATACCCTGCATAGTTCAATAGGTCCTTAACTGAATTTAAAAAGTTGTATGGACTATAAAAAGTAGTTAAAAGAACTAAGAATTTAGTTGGGTCAAGGAGATTTTGTAATTGTTCTAATTTTTGAAGTTGATTTTACTACTTTTGTTAAGTACAATTAACCACTAATTCTTAACTCCATAAAAAATAGTTAAATTGACTACAACGCATATAGTTAAAATAACGAAAAAAGTAGTTACTTTTACTACTTTCAAGTCAGTTAACTAAAGGTAGTTGAGGATTTCGGCTAAATTTTTTTCAGTGTACAGTTGTGAAATTCTAACAAAAATTTTGTACAATTCTGTATAGAGATTATGTGTATAATTCTTATAAAAAATTCCCAAAATTGCAAAAGAACTTCTTTCAAAAATTTTGCGGAAATTTTTGCTGAATTCCGTATATAATTTTTACGGAATTCCGTAATTTCCGTGGTGTAGTTTCCGTAGAATCGTTTCACCTGGGATATTTGTTCAGCATATTATTTAAATAATAATTTAATTAACTTAATTCTTTTATTTCTTCATTTTTCCAACTTTGAGAAGTAAAGTTAGGCCCAGATTGGCGCCCAGTCTCACTTTGGGCGACTTTGGGAAGATTTCCACACGGGATAATCATGTGTCCTGTTTTTTTTTTTTTGTTTCTTGGTAAAAAAAAAATGTGGTAAATCCTAAATTTTTTTCTGTCTCAAGGTCACACTGGAGTTGCAGATACACATTCTTATTGGGGTGCCGACTCCGATATATCGGGAGGTAGTTCCGGCGCCGGAAGTCCAACGGCATCTACGCCGCCTTTGATCGAAGAACTTGGCGTTCAGGACTCAAGTTACTCATCTCCTGAGCAATATCAATATCATCCAACTAATTCACAGCATCAACATTATTCTGGTCTAATTTATCATCATCATCATCATCATCAACAACAACAACAACAACATCAACAACATCAACAAGATGCATCACAAAGTCAACAACAAAGACGGCAAAATGAATTTTCCATTTCGTGTGCAGTTCTTCATCAGTCGGAAAATGTAAATCATTCGGTTCAACATCATTTGTCAACAATTAGAGAAGGTGGATTGGTGGTGAGGCCAAAGAGACGTAATACAGCAAATAAAAAAGAAAGAAGACGTACACAAAGTATTAATAATGCATTTGCTGATTTGAGGGATTGTATTCCAAATGTTCCGGCCGATACAAAATTAAGTAAAATTAAAACATTAAGACTCGCCGCTTCTTATATTGGATATTTGATGGCTGTTTTGGAAAGTGATGAGGGTCAGGAGCCACAGACATTTCGTGCGGAAATATTGTCAACTGGCAAACGAAATAAATCACAACATTTGGTAAGATTTTTTTTTTCTTTTGTTTTTGTGCAAAAGAAAAAACTATTTTTTTGATAATTCAAACCTTAAATAATTTAAATTTTGAAAAATTCCATCTTTTATTGTTTCGATTTTTTAATATAATTCGAACATTTGGAAATTTTATTTTCTGCATTAATTCGAACTTTTGAAAATTCGATTTTCTGCTATAATTCGAACTTTTAATAACTCCAATTTTTAACAATTCTAACTTTTGATAATTTGAACTTTCACTAATTCGAGTTTCTTCGATAATTCGAAATTTTTATAAATCGAATTTCTTCGATATTTCGAACTTTTAATAATTCGAATTTCTAAAAATTCGATCTTTTGGTATTTCGAATTTTTAACAATTATTCTATTATTAAAAAATTCGAACTTTTTAAAGTTCGATTTTCTACGATGATTCTAACTTTTAATAATGAGAAATTTAAATAACTTAATTTTCTAAAAATTCTATCTTTTAGTATTTCGGATTTTTAACAATTCTAACTTTTGAGAACTCGAAATTATAATAATTCGAACTTTTGAAAATTCGAGTTTCTTCGATAATTCGAATTTTTAATAATTCGAATTTCTGAAAATTCGACCTTTTGATATTTCGAATTTTTAACAATTCTATTATTTAATAATTCGAACATTTCAAAATTCGATTTTCTGCGATAATTCGAACTTTCAATAACTCCAATTTTTAACAATTTTAACTTTTGATAATTTGAACTTTTAATAATTTGAGTTTCTTCGATAATTCGAAATTTTTATAAATCGAGTTTCTTCGATATTTCGAACTTTTAATAATTCGAATGTCTGAGAATTCGACCTTTTGATATTTCGAATTTTTAACAATTCTATTATTTAATAATTCGAACTTTTGAAAATTCGATTTTCTGCGATAATTCGAACTTTTAATAATTCGAAATTTTAATAACTTTAATTTCTAAAAATTATATCTTTTGGTATTTCGGATTTTTAACAATTCTAACTTTTGAGAACTCGAAATTATAATAATTCGAACTTTTGAAAATTCGAGTTTCTTCAATAATTCGAAATTTTAATAATTCGAATTTCTGAAAATTCGACCTTTTGATATTTCGAATTTTTAACAATTCTATTATTTAATAATTCGAACATTTCAAAATTCGATTTTCTGCGATAATTCGAACTTTCAATAACTCCAATTTTTAACAATTCTAACTTTTGATAATTTGAACTTTTAATAATTTGAGTTTCTTCGATAATTCGAAATTTTTATAAATCGAGTTTCTTCGATATTTCGAACTTTTAATAATTCGAATTTCTGAAAATTCGACCTTTTGATATTTCGAATTTTTAACAATTCTATTATTTAATAATTCGAACTTTTGAAAATTCGATTTTCTGCGATAATTCGAACTTTTAATGATTCGAAATTTTAATAACTTTAATTTCTAAAAATTATATCTTTTGATATTTCGAATTTTTAACAATTCTATCATTTAATAATTCGAACTTTTTAAAGTTCGATTCGAACTTTTAATAATTCGAAATTTTAATAACTTTAATTTCTAAAAATTCTATCTTTTGGTATTTCGGATTTTTAACAATTCTAACTTTTGAGAATTCGAACTTTTGAAAATTCGATTTTCTTTGATAATTCGAAATTTTAATAATTCGAATTTCTAAAAATTCGTTTTTTTGATATTTCGAATTTTTAAAAATTTCTATCTTTTAATAATTCGAACTTTGAAAATTCAATTTTCTGCGATGATTCGAACTTTTTATAATTCAAACTTTTGAAAATTCAATTTTCTGATAATTAGAACATTTAATTAATTAAATGAATGAATGAATGAATTAATTAATTGAATTCTAACAATTTCAGTGTGAAAATTCCATGATTGGAACTTCATTAGTTGGCCATGAAGAAACTACGAAAAGTAAAGGACGAACTGGATGGCCACAACACATGTGGGCTCTTGAGCTCAAACAAGAAACCCCATCGAGTCAATTACAATAGAACTTTCAAAAACCATTCAATTGAAAAAGTTACGAATTTTTTTTTTTTTTCTTTCTCTTTTTGAAAACTATATATTGAGTAAAAGATTTTTTTTTTTTTTTGCATATTTGTAGAAAAAAAATATCTCTCTTCTAAAGTCAATAACATCTGTGTAAAAATGACCAAAGTTGTACATATATATACATATATATAAACATAGTTAAAGTATAGAAAAAGAAATTAATTTTTTTTATTTATATAATTTTGCAAAAAAATTCAACTTTTAATGTAGAAATAAATTAATTGCCATCGTTAATATAATTTTAAGAATAAAAATAGAAGAAAAATAATAAAATATCTTTCCAGTGTTTTATATCAAAGAAAAAAATTTTTTTTTTTATATCGTTAAAAAATATATTTATATTTTATATAATTATATATTATAATTTAAACCAAAGAAAGTAGAAAAAATTTGAGACAAATATTTTATAATTTTTCCATTGATTTTGAATTTATTTTTTCTAAACATTGAAAAATAAATTTATTTGATTCAAATATTACTTGACTATTATCAAGTAAATGTTTATTTAAACCAAATAATTTTTATTTGAATCAAATCAATTTTTTTTTCAATATATAAACAAATTTATTTTATCATTGAAAATTATTTTAATCAATAAAAAAAATTTTTTTTTACGAAATTTATATTAATGTTGCCGTAGTGATAATCGGAAAATTTTTAAATAAATGCATAAAGTAGTATATATATATATATATATTGAAGAAAAAAAAATTTACTGTTACATATATTCGATATCGATATTAGGATAATTATAATATAATATATTTAAATAATGTAAATGTTTTTCGACACCAAATATCTTATTATTACTTGCTATTAATTAGGTATATATATAATAAATATAAATCCAGAAAAAATGTTTCTGGCTAAAAAGTTACGAATAATACATTTCTTTTTTTATTTGTTTGTAAATGAAAATTTTTTGTAAATATGATGAGAAAGAATAATAATTTAATTATAAATAATAGAAAAAAAAATTAATATTCCTTTTTCCATGAGAAATTTCCCATATTTAAAAAATAAAATTATGTTTTTTAAAAATGTGCAAAAATTTTTTTTTTTTTTTGTAAATAAAAAATAAAAAAAAATAAATAAATAAAAAATTAATAAAAATTAATTTTTTCAAAATCGATTTCAATCATTTTATTTTTAATTTGGCTGAATTTGGTATATAAACGAAATTTTTCGCATTAAGAAACCAAAATAACAAAATTTTCTGTAAGTATCTTTTAGTAAGAATTAAGTATATATTAAATAGGTTTAAAAATGATCAAAAATCATATTTACAATTTTCACACCCTTTGCTTTGCTTTTTTTTTTCTTTTTTCTTGTGAAATATGTAATCCCAAGGGAGTAGGCGGTTCAGTTAAACTTGTAAACGATATGGATATATGACTGGAGGATAAAATAACATCCTCATAAAAGAAATCTTTGTATATATGAAATAATAAATTTTCTGAGCTTTCAAAGTTAAATAAACATTTACTATTTGGAGAAGTTATATTGTAGATTATACTCTTTTTTTTTCTTACGAAGAATATTTAAATAGGCTTTTTTTGTATATATGGGTGATTCTCCAGAAACAGGTCACTTTTGATTCTTTGATTAATTAGTTAATAAATATTATCTAGAATTGGTTTATTTTTTTTTTAATTTCTTCATTTTAATGATCTTTAATAAACTCATTATCAATATAATGATATTTTACTTCCCAAAATTTATTTTGTCATCTGAAATATGCTAAAAATATACTTTTGCTCGTTCCACACATGGATTTTGCTATTTTTGAATAAGATTTTTGACATTAAAATTAAAAAAATAAAATTTGTCATTATAGTCATTTTAAAGTATGGCTGAAAAACTGTTATTCCCTAAAAGGGTTTTTAATTTTTCGTCCATTTAAATAAAAAAATGTTTATTTATAATGTTTCTTCGTAAATTTTTTTCTGGATCCGGAGTTGAGAATTTGACTAGTTTTTCGAGGTTTTGCTTGTTATTTTCATTGTAACTAAAGCAATTTTTTGATAAATATGTGTAAAAATCCCAATTGAATAAAAATCAACGGTACTAATTAACTAATTAACTTTTAAATTTATATTATTAAACAATACAATTTGCGTATTTTTATTATGTCTCAACTCCGAACCTGTTTAAAACAATCGTTTTTCAAAATAATTTTGAATTTCAACCTATAGTATCGATAAAAGTAATAAAATTGTATAAAATCCCTAAAGGATTTTTTATTTAGTCCTTAATTAACAAAGTAATTAATGTTTTTCATTTGTTTCTCAACTCCAGCTCTCTCAACTCCGGCCCCCGAAATTTTATTGAGCATGCGCAAGTTTCGCGCGAGCAGAAACGACACTCAACTACAGGGCCGTCATTCAGCTTTTCAGTTCCCTTGCGTTTAAGAAACTTAATTTTTTTTCTCTATTTTTATAAAAAAAAGCCGAGATAAATTTCTACAAAACAATTAATTTTTGCAAAGAAATTATTGTTTTGTTATCGAAAAATTAAATATTAAAAATTTAATTACATGTCTGCGCAAAAACAATGGTGCCTGGGGCCCCGGCCGCCCTTGCTACGCTATTGCGCTGAAAGTACTACAATACATATTTATCGTTAAAATTACATTAAAAACGGTTTTTAAGCTCAAATATTTATTAGAATCACTTGTTCCAATCATAATTAATAAAAAGGATGCAATAAACATGTATTTTTAAATAATTTTGAAAAAAAAATTCCTTATTCAAAAGTGACCCGTTTCTGGAGAATCACCCATATATGGAAATACATTTTATTTAAAAACTATTGTTTCATATTGAAATAAAATTATTATTATTAATCATTAAAATGATGATGATTATTATTATTATTTAAAATTGATAATTAATTAAAGACAAATTTAAAATTTGTAACATGTAAAACAATATTTATAATTCAATTTTGAATATAATATTATTCTATAATTAAACAACATTCCAGTGGGCAAAAAACCATGTTCGTTCTAAAAACGTTTTAAGGCCAGGTCCTAGTAAGGCAGCACCACCTATATCGAAACTAAAATTTTGGAAAATTATTTACAGTATTTACTTGAAAGCAAGACAATAAAATACTTTTTCCTTTAGGATAATTGATTATTGTCAAGAAATATACCAGCTAAAACTTTTTTTGAGTTAAAATAATGAAAAAAAAATTAATGACGATAAATTAAATATGAGCATATTTTTTTACGAAAACTTTTAAGATATTTTCTCGGAAATAACAAAAAAAAGAATGCTATTTTCATTTGGAGAATTAATAAACACTAAAAAAATACACCAGCAAAGATTCACCAATCACGAAAATAACAACAAAAGCTTTATTTTAACATAACCCTAATAAAACAAGATATCTTGGGATATATTGATAATATCCCGGAGATATTCTATAGGGATGTCCTATGGATATCAAAAGGATCTCTTAAGGATATCCAAAAAATCGGCGGTTTGGATATCCTTTGGATATCCCATGGATATCTGAGGATATCCACAGGATATTTTCTGCATATCTCTATAGACTTTTATAAATTTCCTCCAGATATCCCATAGATATCGTCAGGATATCCCACAGATATCATCAGGATATCCCATAGATATCGTCAGGATATCCAACAGATATCGTCAGGATATCCAACAGATTTTTTCAGGATATTCTCAGTATATCTTCTGGATGTCAAGAAGATATTCTCAGGATACTGTTTTTAAAGTCATTATATGAGACTACGAGTAAGAATATTCTGTGAATTAAATTTTATATAAATAAAATAATATGCAACTTGTTTTTCGAGAAAGTTGTTTAATTTGAAAAATTATTAACTAATTTTTTTCTCATTCGTGATTCATTCCTTTATTCATATGCTTAACATTGTCAGAAAATAAATTGACTTTAAACAATATAAATTCATCCCCGCAAATAACGAATAACTATTAATATTAATTATACATTAAGTGCATGAGTTTATTTAAAAACTTTGAAAAATGCGTTTCAAATCTTCATTTAAAATAAATTAGAAGCTCATAAGATTTTTGTTTTTATTATATTATTATTCATTATATTAGCTTAACAATTTTAACCTTTAAAAATATATGTTGAGATATTAAATATCCCGTGAATATCCTAAGAATATCCCACGGACATCCTGAGGATATCCCATGGATATCCTGCGATATAATATCCAATAGATATTTTGTGGATGTCTCAGGGATATCCTGTGGATATTCTATGGATGTCCTGTTGATGTCCCACAGACCGGCGGTTTGGATAACCTAGAGATATCCTATGGATATCCCAAGATATCCTGGGGACCTTTCTATGATATCGACCATTGATATGGATATCCTAGGGATATCCTTTTGTTATGAGGGAACACATCAACACTATTTTTGCTGATTTTGACAGCCATTTGGTATAGATAATAAATGTTACAAGTTATTTCGTGATTCTGCCAACAGGAGGAGATTGGCGTTGTTGCTAAACAATTGCAAATATATTATTTGCCAAATGGCTGTCAAAATCAGTAAAAATAGTGTCGATATGTCATGTTAAAAAAAAGGTTTTTTTTTGTTATTTTCGTGATTGGTGAATCTTAGCTGTTTTTTTAGTGTTTATTAATTCTCCAAATGAAAATTGCATTTTTTTTTTTTTTGTTATTTCCGAGAAAATATCTTAAAAGTTTTCGTAAAAAAATATGCTCATATTTAATTTATCGTCATTAATTTTTTTTCATTATTTTAACTCAAAAAAAGTTTTAGCTGGTTTATTTCTTGACAATAATCAATTATCCTAAAGGAAAAAGTATTTTATTGTCTTGCTTTCAAGTAAATACTGTATATAATTTTCCAAAATTTTAGTTTCGATATAGGTGGTGCTGCCTTACTAGGACCTACCCTTAAGGACGTTTTTAGAACGTTTCATGTCCGCCAAATAATGTTCTGGAACAAAAATTTATTTTAATTTAAAGAAAAAAAATTTTATAATTATATTATATTATTTGGAATTATTTTGAATTATTGAAAAACGTCTCATGGGAGATGAAGTATCTTTATAGACAATATATCGAGATGTCCTCATAACTGTTTATAATTAAACAGCTCGTCTCGACGGTCAACGTCTTCCATTCAAGTCTAAACATTCGTGATTCATTGTTGATTTTCCATTTTATTTATTTGATAATAATCAAGTATAATATAGCGTAAATGAAATTCTTCTCAACCCACCATTCACAACACATCGAGAGAAATGTTTATATAACGCAATAAAAAAATGCAAAACGTACATAGTTTTTAATAAATATATCTCTTTTTTTTATTTCAATAACTATTATTATTATTATATTATATAATTATATATGTTTTATTTTTTTAAAAGTGCCCGTAATTTTTGAGTTATGAATTTTTTAAAATCTAAGTTTTTCATTAGTTTTTTTTTAAATGTCAATATTTCAGTTTTTAACAAAATTCAAAATATATCATCGTAAAAGAAAAATTTTGCATTTTTATATGAAAAAAAATAACGATTTTTTATAAACAAATTAATTATTTTTTAACTTTGATCATGATTTTTTTTTCTATTTTCACATGACCGTAAATAATAAAAATAATTTTCAATAAAATTCATAACTCGAAAATTTGGACGTATAAAAAAATACGTATATAATATTTTTTTTTGCTGCAAAGAACGAAAAAATTTTATTTTTTTAAAAATGTCTTAGGTAAATTTCACGTGGAATTGTCCATGTATAAATATATATATATAGCAAAAAATGTCGAGAAGAATTTGTTTGTTAAACAAATAAAGTTATTTGGGATTTTCATCTGGTATAGTTTTTTTTTTTTTTTTTTTTTTTTTTTTTGAATAATAAATGTTGAGCCTTCCAGACTCGACGTTTATAATTGAGTCTTAAACAACTCAATCAACTCCTTGAAGAGAGTTCTAAAATAAACAAGAACTTCTAACAACCCTTTTGGGTCAATTTAAACACTTGAAAAGTTCAATATTCTCGATAAATATTCACAATATTTTTACATCAATATTCTGCAACAATGTAGTAAAAAGTACATTTTTTTTAAACTGTAATTAGATTTCTTTAGTTAAAAATAACTAATTTGATAGCAAAAAAAAGTCTAATTCAAATAGTACAAAATTTCTACTAATCAGTTAAAATTAATTATTAGGTTAAATTCACTTTTAGGTTATGTTAAATATATAAAATTTCTTGTAAGTAATATTGAATTAGTCAAATTTCACTAATTTTTCAGTTATTTTTAAAAATAAAAAAATTAAAATGACAATTTAGTTACAATTTACTATAATAATTAGTTATTTTTACTAATTTAGTTAATTTAACTCTTAACTGGCACTATGGGGTCCAGTAGACCCGAGCATACAAATATTCTTAGTAATTTTCTAAATTTTTTCATACAATTAATTCGAGGATTATGTTCTAAAAAATATTTGTAATAATTTTCATTTTATGGAATTTCATTTGTCATTACTATTTTTGAGCCGAATTTTTATTCGTTCGAATTAGTATTTTGCAGATTTTTCATCAAAACGATTTTTTATATTACAGAATTTTTATATAACCAAAAATTCACTTTACATGAACTTTTATTTGTTCGAATTTTTATTTGTCAGAATTTTTATTTGCCCGAATTTTCATTTAACATAATAGGGCATTTTAAAGAATTTTTATTGGGTAGAATTTCATTGCATAGAATTTTCATTTTATATTATTTCAGATGAATTTCCATTTGTACGAATTATTATTTGATATAATTTCTATATAATCGATTTTTCATACTACAGTAGAATTTTTAACTTAACCGAAAAATCATTTAACAGAATTTCTAATTGATAGAAAATTTTCATTTGTCCGAAATTGCAAATGTCCGAACAAACAATCGATTTTAGCGCGATTTTTAAATTCAACCAATCACAATTTTATGGATAATTTTTGATTGACTGATTTTAAAAATCGCGCCAAAATTGATTGTTTGTTCGGACATTTGCAATTTACGGACAAATGAAACTTCATCTGAAAGAATAAAATGAAAATTCTATGCAATGAAATTCTACCCAATAAAAATTCTTTAAAATGCCTATTATGGTAAATGAAAATTTGAGCAAATAAAAATTCGGACAAATAAAAATTCGAGCAAATAAAAATTGCAAACTCCATATATTAAATAATAATTAAATTTCCTTAATTATTTTTATGTATAATATTTGATAATCGTAGTTTTTTTTCTCTTTTAATATATAATATGTATATATATAGGGAAAAATTCTAAGAAATGTGCGGAAACTATAAAAGTCCATACAGGCGCCATCCTTATGCAATGCAGTCGATTTTTATTACCACAAGGATAAAATTGACGTGACCGTTCCGTGAGAATGACACTGGCACCAGTAGACACATAATTTAGACTATATCACTGACACACGAAGTAGCAGTATCAAATTTCTGCGAGTATCTTTCAATACAGAAATGGTCAGGCCCACTTGAAATACATGAGATCCGTTTTAGAAACATTTCCGCCCTATAACTAATAGGGCCTGACAGACAAGTCAACCCTCGACCTTTTGACTTGTTTGTCGCACGAGCACAAAAATACGATCCTCAATAATAAATTATATATACACAAAAAAAGACGCAGATAAGGTGCAAAAAATAAAAAAAAAATTATTAAATAATTAAATTTTAGAAATTTTTACGTCTTTTTATTTTTTTTAATCAATTTATAATTAATTCTTTATCAATAATAATTTTATTATTTAATTAATATTAAATAAATTAAAATAAAAAATAATACGCTCTCTCACAGCACCAAAACTTTCCTAAAGATTTATTTGAAATGTTCGGAGGATTATTTCAAATAAATCTTTAGGAAAGTTTCGGTGCTGTTTTTTTTTTGCAAAATCAAAGTTGAAAAATCTGTTATTACAAAATTTTTTCTTTGCTTTGGAACAATTAATAAAACTTAAAAGACTTTAATATTTTTCTTTCTATTATTTAAAACAGTAATTCCACAATAAATAAAATAAATGCAATTCCAAGACCGAAAGCAAGAATTATATATGGCGAAATGGGAAATGAATCTTCTTTATTAGAGAATTCAAATCGATTTTTCATTTTCATGTTAATAGTTGTAATATAATCATTATTCCATTTGTAACTAAGTCCAGCTTGTAAAATTCTATTCAAATGACGTTCAAATTCAAAAATATACGGAGAATTAGCTTCAAAATCCAATGCCAATATATTCTCACCAATTGTTTTATCGCCAATCGTAAAAGTGGAAATCTTATTATTCTTTAAATCTGTTAAAAATAATTGTCGAGCAATTTCACGATTCACATGACAAGCAACTGCTTTATTATCCAAAAGATCTTTTAAACAATCATTAATCTCAGTATAGTCACTTGTTCTTTTTTGCAATAACAAAGGACTCTTTATTCCAATTAAATCCGATGCAAATGATTTGTTTAGCATTTTAAATGACAATTCATTGCCAGCTTCATATATGTCTTCATAAACTATGTTGAATTCAATGGTTGTTAAAATTGTATGTAATGTTGATGAAAATAAAAGAAAACCAAAGCAAATTGAAATCAAAGCAATTCTATTCGACAGTTTCTTCACGTCTTGATCAACTGACATTCCCAATAATAGCTGAAACAAATTCAAAAATTTCCAAAAGCTTTTGTCAAAGTTTAAGAATCGAAGAAACAACCAAAGAAAAAGTAGTAACACAGAACTTAAAATCACTGTGTAAATGGTATATGCAATCAAGAGGGTTTCTCGTTTTAATTTAGGTAGTAATGTTTTTATAATTTCTTTATCACAAAAGAAAACACTGTTGCCCATATCGAACCCTGCCGAAATACGTCCTGGTATTACTAGATTACAGGTGTTATTGGTAAGACAGACTTTCATGAACATAAAACATTTAAAATTAAAACCATTTTCATCTTTCTTATTGCATTCTGCAGGAAATAATTCCACAAGTGTGAAGTTCATGATTTTTGAAATAGTTTTAGATCTTTCATTAGAGATTTTATTTTCAATGTTAAATTTCTTATCATAGATGAAACCCATCATTTTAAAACCATTCAGATCTTTTAATTTTTGTGGAAAAATTACAAAACCTTTTTTATAATTCACTTTTGTATAATTCCCAGTAAAATTATTAAAGTAATGGATTATTAAATTTGTTCGTCTCTCTTGAAACATTGAATTTTTAATTTCTTCAACATCGAGAATTGTAAGATGAATAAAATTTCTTGACCATGCTAATCGAAGTATATCTTCACGACTGATACTTTTTTCCCTCATTGAAATTATCATCAAACATCTTGGATAAGCGTGTATGCCTGTCACATTTTGCACAAAATGAAAAAACTTTTCTATTGCTGTTGCATCGTCTTGTAGAATTCCAATTAGAAGTGTTGTTTTGTAAAAACTTTTCGATACTATTGATGATAGCTCTTCTCGATCCTGATGAAGAAAATTTATCACACGACTTGGATTAGTACTGAATGTTGCTAATACAATTTCATTTAGTACATCAAGACTTTTTTTATTATCATCATGCATTAATACCGTTTGATGAGCTTCAAATTCATTTTCTCTTATTTGTTGAATAATTTCTTTAAAATGTACACAATTTACGGATGGATATATTAGTAACAATAACACTGCAATAAAAATAATTTTTTTTAATCTTGATTTGTATTTAATCATTTTGACAAATTCAGAAATTTGTTTCTGATCTGTTTACATTTAAAAGGACGATATGAAACTAGCTTATTCTTATTTCTTTTCAAAATCATTTTTAGCCATTTTTTTTTTGATTTGACAATATATTAAATAAACGAACAATAATAAACATTATCTAAATTAATTAATTTAGATAATGTTTTTTTCATTTGTTTCTTATATTTTTCGTTTATTTAATATATTGTAAAATAACTTCCTTATGAAAAATATATATGGGTTCCTTTACTACAGATATAAATATATTGAATTTTAATTTGCTAGTTTTTTTTTAGAGAAATTGAGGGGCTGGAAACAATAACAACCAGTACGCTCGGCCGGTCGCTTTGAAGCCAGTCAACACGTCAAAAAGGTGAAAAAATTGAAACTCAAAATTCGGATTTTTCAGAAGCACTACTTTATAGAAGATAAAAAAACATATCTTTTTTCTCTCAGAAATTTTTTTCTAAATCCAATATTTTTGATAATAAAAGCAAAAAACCCAAAAAAAAATTTTCTCAAATTTAATAAAATTTTGAAATATAAACGATCATTTCTTTCACAAATAGTAATAAATTTGTTTACAACTTGGTATACATACTAAATTAGGTCTAATAAAGCCATTAAAACATTAGAAAAGGCAAAAAAAATTATTGTTTTATTATTTTTAATTAAAAATTGAAAGAGGTCGATATTCACATTTTTTAACTTTTGACGATAAAATGTCTGCAGGGAATTTCAAAACTGTAAGAACTTCTCTTATAATATTTATATTATTTATATTTATTTATATTATATTTATAATATGCGTATTTTAAATATTTACAAAATATCAAGTATGAATTATAAATGTTACTAATATTAATATTGTTAACAATTCTAATACTAATGTACATACATATAAGATACTGATCACAAAAAATAAACATAACTTTCTTCTTATTTCACTAATTTCTTATTATTCGAGCCGAAATAATTTCACATACTTCAAGAAAGAGTCTCCAGCGGGTTAAGTGAACGCGATGGGCTATCCGCTTTTTCTTGAAAATTAATTTTTTTAAAAACTATAACAGGAATTGATTTGGAATTTTGCAGAAAACTTCCTGAAATAGTAGTGAATAAATATTATAAGAGAAGTTCTTACAGTTTTGAAATTCCCTGCAGACATTTTATCGTCAAAAGTTAGAAAATGTGAATATCGACCTCTTTCAATTTTTAATTAAAAATAATAAAACAATAATTTTTTTTGCCTTTTCTAATGTTTTAATGGCTTTATTAGACCTAATTTAGTATGTATACCAAGTTGTAAACAAATTTATTACTATTTGTGAAAGAAATAATCGTTTACATTTTAAAATTTCATTACATTTGATAAAATTTTTTTTGGGCTTTTTGCTTTTATTATCAAAAATATTAGATTTAAAAAAAAGTTTCTAAGAGAAAAAAGATATGTTTTTTTATCTTCTATAAAGTAGTGCTTCTGAAAAATCCGAATTTTGAGTTTCAATTTTGAGGTGTTGATTGGCTTCAAAGCGACCGGCCGAGCGTACTGGTTGTTATTGTTTCCGGCCCCTCAATTGATATTAAAATTGAGCAATTTCAGAAATTTTGTTTCTTTTACATTTACAAATTTGACAATATATCAATAAAATTATGATTAATTACAAAATATAGGGTAGGTATAAAATTCTACTAATAAATTGCCTAATAATATACAATTTACAATTTTTTATCCATAAAATCAATAATAAATTATAATAATTAAAATTAATAAATAAAATTAAAAATTTTACTTAAGAAAACAGTCAAATTGAAAAAAAATACCAACTTTTAATTTTTTTAATTTTTCTTTGCATTTTAACGAATCTTTTTCTAAAGCTATAAATATTATTATCATGATCAAGTTACAGACATTTGTTTTAAATATTTTAAAGCGGCATTTGATTGATTTGTTTTTGAGGTTTAAACAGAAATGAAATATATCAGGAATTAATTTTATCTTCGCTTTCACTATTGGCGATTCAAACAGCTACACTAGCGCCACAGTTGAACTAATTTAGGCGTGACTCGCTCTGTAGCACTCCATGTGTTTTAAATTATTTTTTTTTATTTAACGCTTAAAAATAATTTTACAAACGCAATAAAAATATCAGAATAATTAAATAATTTGAAATAAACTGTCAAAACAGAGACTGCTTTAGAGCGAGTCACACCTAAATTAGTTCAACTGTGGCGCTAGTGTAGCTGTTTGAATCGCCAATATTTTATATATCTACAGAAAATCATTTTATTTTCTATACTACATCAGAAGGTAACGTTCTACGTTCTAGACTAAAACAGAGGATAACTGTGTTTCTGCGGATGATAATAAAGAAATTCAATTTAATTTTACCTCACTAAAAACAAAATGGTTAAAAAATTATTTTTTTAATTTATTAAACTTGAATTGCTACTATGTTTTTCTTTATTTTTTATATCGATTGAATTCATATTTTCAAAAAGCAATAATAAATATTAGAATAGTTCAATATATTTTTCAATATATTTTATCAGAATTTTGATCCTTTAATAATGAACGTTTTAAACTATTTGCCATACATGGTGTCAAATGTGATTTAGCAAATTCTGCGGGAGTTGAAATTTCACGAACCGATTGAAAATTGATATCAAGAATTACCGTGTAAATATAACTTGCGTAAACAATGCATACAATTAGTAGGGAGCCAAAAACTATTTTTTCCAACCAATTCATAGGTTCTGCATTACTACCCTATTGAAAAAAAACACGTATAGGGTCATTTGGGGTAAATGTAAACGGATTTGCTTAGTTTCGACAATAACGTAATTTTTTTATTTTAAAAAGCAATACTTCCGGTTTTCTACTGCATGAACTTGTTACTTCACTTCCCTAGAAACATTTTATGAGGTACAAAAAAATATTGATCAACTTGAATCGCTTAAAACTGACTGTTTACATTTACCCCGAGATTTTGAAATTTTCCCAAAATTCGGGGTAAATGTAAACACCCCTGTAGTTTAAAGAGGTTTAAGAAAAAAATTATCCCAAGTATACTACTGTGTAAAGGGATGTAAAAACTGAAAAAAAATTCTTGGTAGATGTAAAATAATTGAACCAATTGATTGATATGCAACATATAAAATAAGCAATCATTATCATAACAAAACTAGTAATGTAAAAACTTGAATAACTTCAATGAATTTTAATAGATTTTCATTCAACTTGGTGAAAATAAGTTTTTAAGGTTGCTGAATAAGATTCTAAAATCGAATTTTTAAATTTCAAAATGGCGGATCCAAAATGGCGGACAAACATAAAAATATTGTTAAAAATTGATCAAATTTGCTTGAATCTCGCTACTCGGGGGGTTTTTGAGGTCACTGAATACGAATTTGAAGACAAATTTAAAATTTTCAAAATGGCGGATCAATCAACCAATCAATCCACCAATCAATCACTCAATCAACCAATCTATAAATCAATCATCCAAGCAACCAATCTATGCACCAATCAATCACTCAATCAACCAATCATCCAATCAATCCACCAATCAATCAATCAATCAGTCAATCAATCAAGCAATCCACCAATCAACCACTCAATCAACCAATCTATAAATCAATTATCCAATCAACCAATCAATCCACCAATTACTCAATCAACCAATCCATAAATCAATCGTCCAATCAATCAACCAATCAATCCATCAATCAATCCATCAATCAATCTATCAATCAATCACTCACTCTTATTCTATAGGATTCCTACGTACCTGAGTTTTATTCACCAATCGTGAAGAATCGCTTTCCTATATTTTAAACACGTAAATGCACTATGCAATACTATGCAGGTCTATACCTGCAACTGACTAACACGAAGGAGATATAAAAGAAGATCCAATTTCGTTTTTTATGTAATTTTACAGGGCCAAAATAATGTAATTGTGAAATAGAAGCAAATTTATTCAATTATTTTCTTTTAAAATGCAGCAGAAATTCTGTTTACATTTACCCCGAGTTTTCGAATTCTCGGGGTAAATGTAAACACTTAATTATCTATTAACTGAATTGACGAAATTAAAAAATCAAAGTCAGCTTTTGTTAAGGGATTCATAAGGAATAATTAGAAATTTTAGTTTGAATTTTTAGTTCATTTTTATTCAAATGCGAGACAAAATACTGAAACAGTAAAACTTTGATTTTCAATCTTTCATGCATTAAGCGAAAAATTGGAGTTTGGCTTTGACAATTGTCGAAAAAAAAAATTGGCAATACTCAGAACCTGTTGCAGGTGAGCTGAGGTTAAAATATTGGGGTCGAACTTAATTTTAAATCTGTAAATTAAGCTGCAATATCTGCTGTTTACATTTACCCCTTGTTTACATTTTCCCCAAATCACCCTAATTATTCGTAGAATAATACGTATATTAAATACGAATTTTAACAAGAATTATACGTATAATTATACGTATCTATAATTTTTAATATTTAGGAATATATAAATATGGAATATATTTTTGTTTATTAATATATACCTAAATATTATAAAATATAGACAAGTATAATTATACGTATAACAATACGTATAATTATTATTATAATTAGCAATTTATTAGTAGAATTTTATACCTACCCTATATGTTTGTAATTTATCATAATTTTATTGATATATTGTAAATGTAAAAGAAACAAAATTTCTGAAATTGCTCAATTTTAATATCAATTTCTCTAAAAGAAAACTAGCAAATTAAATTTCAATATATCTATATCTGTAGTAAAGGAACCCATATATATTTTTAATAAGGAAGTTATTTGACAATATATTAAATAAACGAAAAATATAAGAAACAAATGAAAAAAACATTATCTAAATTAATATCAAAAAAACAAATGGCTAAAAATGATTTTGAAAAGAAATAAGAATAAGCTAGTTTCATATAGTCCTTTCAAGTGTAAACAGATCAGAAACAAATTTCTGAATTTGTCAAAATGATTAAATACAAATCAAGATTTAAAAAAATTACTTTTATTGCAGTGTTGTTACTAATATATCCATCCGTAAATTGTGTGCATATTAAAGAAATTATTCAACAAATAAGAGAAAATGAATTTGAAGTACATCAAACGGTATTAATGCATGACGATAATAAAAAAAGTCTTGATGTACTAAATGAAATTGTATTAGCAACATTCAGTACTAATCCAAGTCGTGTGATAAATTTTCTTCATCAGGATCGAGAAGAGCTATCATCAATATTATCGAAAAGTTTTTACAAAACAACACTTCTAATTGGAATTCTACAAGACGATGCAACAGCAATAGAAAAGTTTTTTCATTTTGTGCAAAATGTGACAGGCATACACGCTTATCCAAGATGTTTGATGATAATTTCAATGAGGGAAAAAAGTATCAGTCGTGAAGATATACTTCGATTAGCATGGTCAAGAAATTTTATTCATCTTACAATTCTCGATGTTGAAGAAATTAAAAATTCAATGTTTCAAGAGAGACGAACAAATTTAATAATCCATTACTTTAATAATTTTACTGGGAATTATACAAAAGTGAATTATAAAAAAGGTTTTGTAATTTTTCCACAAAAATTAAAAGATCTGAATGGTTTTAAAATGATGGGTTTCATCTATGATAAGAAATTTAACATTGAAAATAAAATCTCTTATGAAAGATCTAAAACTATTTCAAAAATCATGAACTTCACACTTGTGGAATTATTTCCTGCAGAATGCAATAAGAAAGATGAAAATGGTTTTAATTTTAAATGTTTTATGTTCATGAATGTCTGTCTTACCAATAACACCTGTAATCTAGTAATACCAGAACGTATGTCGGTAGGAGTCGATATGGGCAACAGTGTTTTCTTTTGTGATAAAGAAATTATAAAAACATTACTACCTAAATTAAAACGAGAAACCCTCTTGATTGCATATACCATTTACACAGTGATTTTAAGTTCTGTGTTACTACTTTTCCTTTGGTTGATTCTTCGATTCTTAAACTTTGATAAAAGCTTTTGGAAATTTTTGAATTTGTTTCAGCTATTATTGGGAATGTCAGTTGATCAAGACGTGAAGAAACTGTCGAATAGAATTGCGTTGATTTCAATTTGCTTTGGTTTTCTTTTATTTTCATCAACATTACATACAATTTTAACAACCATTGAATTCAACATAGTTTATGAAGACATATATGAAGCTGGCAATGAATTGTCATTTAAAATGCTAAACAAATCATTTGCATCGGATTTAATTGGAATAAAGGGTCCTTTATTATTGCAAAAAAGAACAAGTGACTATACTGAGATTAATGATTGTTTAAAAGATCTTTTGGATAATAAAGCAGTTGCTTGTCAGGTGAATCGTGAAATTGCTCGACAATTATTTTTAACAGATTTAAAGAATAATAAGATTTCCACTTTTACGATTGGCGATAAAACAATTGGTGAGAATATATTGGCATTGGATTTTGAAGCTAATTCTCCGTATATTTTTGAATTTGAACGTCATTTTAATAGAATTTTACAAGCTGGACTTAGTTACAAATGGAATAATGATTATATTACAACTATTAACATGAAAATGAAAAATCGATTTGAATTCTCTAATAAAGAAGATTCATTTCCCATTTCGCCATATATAATTCTTGCTGTCGGTCTTGGAATTGCATTTATTTTATTTATTGTGGAATTACTTTTTAAAATAATAGAAAGAAAAATATTAAAGTCTTTTAAGTTTTATTAATTTTTCCAAAGCAAAGAAAAAGTTTTGTAATAACAGATTTACAACTTTGATTTTGCAAAAAAAAACAGCACCGAAACTTTCCTAAAGATTTCCTAAAGATTTATTTGAAATATTCCTCCGAACATTTCAAATAAATCTTTTGGAAAGTTTTGGTGCTGTGAGGTAGCGTATTATTTTTTATTTTAATTTATTTAATATTAATTAAATAATAAAATTATTATTGATAAATAATTAATTATAAATTAATTAAAAAAAATAAAAAGACGTAATCCTAATGACACAAGATATCTTGGGATATATTGATAATATCCCGCAGATATACGTATATACGTAATTATACGTATAATTCTTGTTTCAAATTCGTATGTCTTATTATACGTATAATAATACGTATAATAATAGGTATTATTATACGTGGTTTTTTTCAATAGGGTACCCATTTCTATTATAATTTGACTGATGTTAAAAGTTTGCCATGTATTACTTTCGAATTTCAACAAAAATGCTATAAATCGTATAACTGCAATCGTACCAATTGTTATCAAAATCATGTACCACAATTCTGGTGAATGATCAATGTCTTCAGTGAATTTACCCCTCAGTGGAATAATAGCTTTAGCAGTATTAATTTGTAGTATTTTATTATTTCTTTTAGAGCTTAAATCGTTTTCGTAATAAAGTTTTCCTTTATCTATTAGCAAAAGTATCGGCGGTTCATCAATGCTATTATCACATTTGTTTCTTATACCATGCTCATTGTAATAGCCATAATCACTATTGAAATCTTCTTGAAATTTTTTGTACGAATGTTCTTTATAATTAAAATGCATTTTTTGTGCAAGAATATTAAAAAATTTCACTTTTTTCATATATAAGTCTACGGATGACTCATTAGGAAATAAATAAGGAAAAAATTTAATGTATATATATTTAGATCCAGCAATTTATTTGGAAACCATTTACTACACTGAAAAAAATAGTATTGAATCAAGAAAACCTATATGTACTTTACCAATATTTTCTTGATCCAAGAAAATTTACTTCAAACTAATAAAAATTTCTTGGATTTGACTGGAGCGAGGGGCTATTTACTGAGATCCAAAAGATCCAGGGACGACGTACTCCTTTTTTTTGTCAATTTTCATCTTTGGTCGTCCCAAGCCGTCTCTTGGATCTCGCATTGATTGCATTGTTTTGTTAATTCGACTATTGGCTTCTCGACTTCCTTCAAGACGTATAATTTACAAATGTCGTTTATTGTTTATATTTGTGTAAGGGTTAAATATTTTATTATTTATACTTAAACATAAACACAATTATATTAACTTTTAAAACAGTTAAATATTTAAATTATTAAAATTTTTTAGGGAAAAACAAAGTTAATTGCAAGATGGTTATTTAAATTAAATTTAATTAACATTAAATTCTTTATTTTTTAAGATTACTTCCGAGGTTATTTACATGAAATATTTTTTAATTCAAAATTGGCAAATGGTACAAAATGATTTAAGAGGCATACGATTCCTAAGTTTTTTATCATTTATTATTATTTATCTCTGTATTATATTGTAATAATTAATAATTATAATAAACAAATAATTTTTCAGTTTTATTATGTTCATTCAAAATTTCAAATAAATAGTTTAATTAACATAATTTATTGATAAAGTAAAAAATATACCAATAGTTTAAAATTTCCACATTAACTATAATTATATTAATTTCGAGTTAATTTATATTAGTAAAAAAAGTAAGTATTAAATAACATGGTAATTAAATAACTCATTTTATAATTAATACTTTAAAGTGAATTTAATGTAATAAACAATAAATTAAATAAATAATCAATTGAAATAAAATCAAGATCTCTTTTGATTTCTTGTCATCTAATTGTCACTGGATCTCTTGGATCTCAGTGAATAGCCCCTTGGACTGGAGTAATTATTGAAAAAACCATTCATATTACTTATAATAGATAATATTTCCAAACTTGATTTGAGCATTATTTGGGATTTATTATACGTTAATACTGTAATATCAAAAAAATTTAATTTCCAAAATAACATCAAACATCTGCTAATTGTCTCATTTGTAGGATTTGAGTTTATTAGTAAAAATCTTGGATGTGATGAACTTGACAATAAATCACCATTTCTAAAAGTTAAAAATTGATGCATGAAAATCACAATTAACCAATTCTATACTGTGGAAGCAATTATTTATTTATAATATCTTTTTTATGAAACAAGGCAATGTAAATAAAGTTGTCAATGTATAAAAATTAAAAAATTGATATATATTTATAGCTTAACGATATAATATAATTCAGAGGAAATTTATGATATATGATTCCATTTCCTCAATTTTAAGTATATATATATGAAATATTTTAATCAGAGAAATACTTGAGTAATATTAAATTTCGTTGTGTATTGAAAGTGAAATAATAAAATATGCCTTATTGAAGGGGTATAATAGAAATATATAATTTAAAAATGTTACTGCTTTTACGATTCGTTATTCCATTTCAACTAAGTATTTATTGCAATTATAAAATCTAACTAAAGTCTTTAAGCAAAGGTATATATGAGAGATACTCCTAGGTGTTGTGTCTATAAAAACTACAAGATAAATGAATTCTTCTCTATCTCCATCCACAGAATCTATAGACACTGTAAAGCAAACTATATTGATTAAATTTTTAATATAAAAAATTATAACCCTTTTTAACCTGTTATTATTATAATTACAGTCACTGTTCTCTATTCGAGTTGAAATCTTGAAATATGGCAATTATAATTAAATCTAAAAATTCAAATTATAGACATAGATAACTTTTCAAATTAAAAAACAAGAAACGACAATTATTTATAATTACAGCTTTCATTTTTAACAGATAATTGGAAACTCTTTAAATTCGTGTAAATATTTAAATACTCACGGTATTGATTCATATACAGAGTTAGGGTGTTTTTAGAGGAAGGATTATATATACTTTTTCAATATTTTGCATACACCGAAGACATGGACATAGTAAAGAAACCATACTACAATATTACAAGATATGTTATTATTTTCACCGGATTAAGTAGAAATTATCCTACGTGGTTTAATTTCTTGACAAAATTATTTATTTTTTTTGTTCTCTTCTCTTTTATGGGTGTTCAGGTAGTATTATTATATTTCTTTACAATTTATTTTTTAGTTAAATATCAACACTTATAAAATTAGATTGCAGGAATGATAAAATATTTAAGTAATATTGATTTGGTATTGGTGTGTATTCCACCAATATGCTATTCTTCAATGGGTACAATTCTTTATATAAATAATAATCTGCAAGTAAAACAAGTAATTATTAAGAAATAGTTATACTATTTCATGTCAATTGTATCACTTTTATAGGCCCAAAATTGAGCGCAACAGAATAATAGTCGATAAAAATTTTTAAAAGCCATAAATTATTTCTAAAAATTTTTTATATATATTTATGATCGTTGATTACAAATAAGAAGCATCAAATGTTAGATTTACAATTTTCAAAATGGCGGATTCAATATGGCGGATGATTTTTTAAAACATCGGTTAAATCATTAAGATTTCCTTGAAAATTGTTACTCGGGAGTTTTTGGGGTTGCTGATTACGAATTTGGAGTCAGATTTGAAAAATCCAAAATGGTGGATTCAATATGGCGACTAAAAATTTAAGAAATTTGTCAAATTCGTTTGTAACTTTTTACTCGGGGGTTTTTGGAGTCGCTGATATATAATTTTCATATAATTTGTAGGCTGAGAAATAATTTTTGGGTTTTTAAAATTTTTATCGACTTAAATGATTCTTTATTTTTGGGCATTTTATCTAATTGTATATAGGGCCGTCATTTTGAAATTTTTGAAAAGGCCATTTTGCCTTCTGTTACACAAAATTTTGGGCCTATATGGTTTTTAGGGTTTCGTGGCCCAGAACCGAAAGCCTTATAGTTTCGCTTTGGCGTCCGTCCGTCTGTCTGTCGTACACTCGTATGGTTTCCATGGCAACCGTTACTACGGCAACCATTTCCATAGTAACCATTACAATGGCAACCGTTTCCATAGCAACCGTTACCATGGCAACCGTTTCTTACAACCATTAGCATAGCAACTATAGCAATTCACAAATAATGTAATTATAAATTATTTATTATATACAAATAACTTTTGATCTGAATTTAAAAAGCCACGAAACCCTAATTTTTTAAATTTGACTTTGTGGTTAGACACTCAAATTTCGATATGCAAATATCTCTTTAACGCATGAAACTGTTGAATTATTTTTTTATTGTCGCTAAAATTATCTGTGAATAATAATTAAATAAATTACAACTTTTTCTTATAGATAAACGTTGTTTTCTGGAAAATGCAAAATGACTGGGATACAATAACATCAGAAAAAGAAGTTAATATTCTACACAAATATGCCAGAAAATCCAGAACTTATACTATATTATACACTTGTAGATATTTTTTTTTATTCAATATAATAATTTAAATATTAAAAATTATTCGAAAATTTAAACAAAAAATTTTTTTTCTAATTTTCTAGTAAAATATAACCGTTTTTATTTATAATAAACCATTTTCTTTTTTTATTATTTTTACTTTCAGTTGGATTCCTTGGAATGCTTATGCTCTATTATTCATCACATGGCATTCCAATGATTATTCACATTTTGAAAAAGAGCGATGGACCTAAACCGCTTCTTTTTCTTATTGAGTGTGGATTAGATTTACAAGAAAACTACGGTTGGGTAATATTTTATAGTTATTTAACTTGTTACGTTTGTACATATGGAATTGTAATTGGAGGTACAATTCTTGGAACGTTTCTTGAGCATGCTTGTGGAATATTTGAAATTATAGGGTAAACGTTAATTTTTAAAATTTTTTAAATTATTAAAATAATTTGTTAAACACTAAAAATTGTATTTAGATTACACTTTAGGTAAAAATTATCATTGTATATGAGCACTTTTATTCTGACATAAAATATGCTTGATTTGTTTTAAATTGGCATAATTTTTTTTTTTTGTTAATTATGTATTAATCATTTTTTGTATAATATAAATCAACAGAATTCGTCATTTAATCGTCAGTATTGATATTGATTGATTACAGGTATAAATTGACTATTGCCATAAATGAAAATCCATTTTCTAGTAATGTAGTGAATTCTCAAAAAAAGTTTCAGCAGGAAGTTAAACTTTGTGTAGAAATGCACAGAAGAGTTCTATTGTTTGTATAACACAAATTACCATTATTTATCAATTTTATCAATAAAAATACCTAAACTACTTCATGTATGTTTAATTAAAAATTTTACTTTTCGAGATTTATGGATGATATCCAAGCTGTATTTTCAACTCCCTATCTTTTTGTATTTGGATTAAGTGTAATTTTATTAAGCATCACTGGAGTGCAAGTAAATAATTTACATAAATAAAAAAAAAAATGTTTTTTGTATCTAAAAAAACAATTATACATATGAAGAATAAAATATTAGCCTAGGTTTTAATCTTATTTAATTGATTTAGTTTGTAATGAGTGAGAAATCTTCTGGGGATGGAATAAGGTATGGATGTTACGCAGTATTTCAAGTTGTTCATATTTTCCTCTTAACTCTACCAACTCAGAATTTACTGGATAACAGCTTTCTTCTTTCCAGTTCGATGTATAAACTATTTTTTTACTTTTAATATTTCTTTGAATTTAAAAAAAAAAATTGGAAACACATTTACCTTCATAACTAATATTAATTTTGCAATAAGATTTGTCATTCTGTATTCGAAATATTTGGATAAATTTGATGAGAAATTTAATTTTCGCATTAATGAAATTCTATTATTTTTACGTTTTATAATTATAATATATTGAATTGATATTTTCGAAATCATGCTGTGTTTTTGGTTAGAACGTTTACAAATAATAGTATCACTAATTTTCACTGAACAATTAGATTAACATTTTATTGTCAAAAAATGTTATTACACTTTGATGAATTTGGATTTAATTAAATCAAGTTTGGTTTCGCCAAAACGATAAAGATGCGTTGCACTCAAATGAACTAAGAAAAAGTATAATATAGAGAGAACTCCCACGTCCTCTAATAAAACTGGCTCTGCGCAACTCTGTTCTCAGATGGCGCCACTAAACGCCTGCGTAAACTAATAGAATTAATACTTTAGCCTCTAAAAAAAACTCTAATGTTGATAATACTAATTAATAATGATAAAATTTGTTTTTAATTATTATTAATTAACTAAACGTAAAAATAATACGACTTTTATGAATTTTGTATTTCTTTTTGAATGACAATTAAATTCTTCATCAATTTATATCAATTTATCATAATATTTCGGAATCCCATACAACACCAAATTTACAGGTACTTACGGCACAATTAATGTTATAGTTATTAATTATTTACTGCTTTACATTAATTACACGAAATGATGCCATTGTCCCCACTTGCCATTTGTCATAATTCTCGGACAACTACCGCACCCTGCTCTAGTGAAAATTTAGTGACTTTATATAGTACCTTTTAATTTTAACTAAAAAATCACTAAATTTTCACTGGAGCAGAGTGCGGTAGTTGACGAGAATTATGACAAATGGCTAGTTGGAACAATGGCATCCCTCCACATTTCTCATATAAATTGACTATATTCTAACCTTCATTTATATTTTTTAAAGACACGAATAGTTAATCGAAAGTAAACTGTTAATTTATATCCAATTCGCCAGCGAGAAGGAACATAAAACTAATTATTGTTTTTACTGTAGATACAATGCAGATTGGTATCATCTGTCAAGTGAATCAACAAAATTATTACTGATTATAATGAGAAAAGGATCTGAACCTACTACATTTATCGTTGGCAAAATATTCATACTTTCATTACAATTTTTTAGAAGGGTAAAAAAATTTTTAAAATTAAATTGCAAAAATAAAGGCTGCTTTTCGTATAATCTAAAAGAGGAAAAGAAAAACTGAATGTGCGACGAATTCATCGCACATTCATGGAGCATTTACACCTTCGGCAAAAAATTTTCTTCACTTTGCATTTTCCGAAATACATTTACCTGATTGGTTGTCCAGAATCTAATTCATTGTCGACAACCAATCAGGTAAGTGTATTTCGGAAAATGCAAAGTGAAGAAAATTTTTTGCCGAAGGTGTAAATGCTCCATCATATATAGTGAATGGAAATAATGTGAAAAATGAATGAAAAATTGTTGATTTTTTGGAAATTTTTACTCTTTATATTTAAAATTGTTTTTTTATTTTTTTTCTGTACTTTTTGAGTTTTTTAAAAAACGAATTTTTGCACAAATGAGCACTATTGGGCACAATATTTGTTTATTGAAAATTTTTATTTTACTGATCTATAAATTTCTGAACATAATTTTCTCACAAAAAAAAAATTTCAAATTTAATTTAAAAATTATTCTTTTGGCCTTTGGATTAAGTTAAGGCGCACTCACACCTTTTTGGCTGCCTGCAGGTTACCATGGCAACGCATGAGAGCGAGTACGACAGAAAATTTAAAAATTTGAATATTCAAATTTTCTGTCTCACTCACACTTGTGCGTTGCCATGGTAACCTGCAGGCAGACAGGCAGCCAAAAAGGTGTGAGTGCGCCATTAGAAAGCACTGTAGGGCAAGTTCACCAATTACGGCGCGTTCGTAAAAATAGAAATTATTACTATTATATTTAATATAACTGTTGCAAAATGATTAAAAAAAATTATTTTAATATCTTTTTAATACAATTGCAAATAAAGATGCACCTTTAAACAATTATTAATTTAATTGTTTGAGATCAAAAATTCTTTCCCTCGCCGTAATTGAAACATTTTTAAAATTCCCATTGGCTCCAATTACAGTGGGCAAAGTATCTTCAAAATACACGTAATTTTGGTCAACGTAATTAATACACCGAAACTGATGCCAACGCGCCGTATAATAGAAAATTACGATATATTAGTTTTAATTTCTCATATTTGTTTAAATAATCGATTTTTTATAAAGTTTAAATTTTTTCTTAGTATCTAAATATAACATAAGATTTTAGTTTAATAAGTCTTAAATTAACTTTATACAATAGAAATGTCGAATTTTCTATTTCAAATGTGTTTTGACTTGAATCACGCCGTAATTAGTACATTTACCTATTTATTCAATTCAACAGTAATTTTCTTTAATTTTCATTTATTTTTCACATTATTTCCAGTTACTATGAATGTGCGACGAATCCGTCGCACAATCAAAGATTGCGATTCGCCAGAGTTAAGAATTTAATAACAGTTTATAGAAATAAGTTAAAATTGATTAAAAAAAAATAGCTAATAATTTGTATTTGTATCTCGATAAAATTCAAAAATATCAGTACTAATTTTACAAGATGATAAAAATTACTAATTATATGCGGTTTGATTAGAATTATTTTAAATTATTATAAAATTGTTCAAAGGTTATTCAAACATCAATGTCATATTTCACTGTTTTGAATTCTGTACGAGGATGAAATGAAATGTCTTCTACTGAATTTTACACCTATGGATATTTGAGTAGTTCTTAAATCTTTGATAGTAAACAAAATATTTAGAGCGCCTTACATTGTAAAGAATTATGTAAAATAAAAATAACAGTATATTGAAATTGTTTATTATTAATTATTAGCTTTTTTTAAAAATCTTTAAATTTTAATAAAGAATTAAGACAAACTTCCTCGTATAAAGATTTATGGGCAAATCCACAGAACCGGCCGATTTTTACTTATCAAGATGAAAATTTTCCAAATAGCAAGCACACCTTTTATTTATGGTTTACTTTCTTTAAAATATATTCAAGAACAATTATCTTCTTGCGTGATTCATTTTATTTTAATGCCGTTTGAGTTAAAAGCCAAAAACGAAAATATTATTTTTCTTCTGGAAATTATAATTATAAATGGCATTTCTTTGTTTTTTTTAATATATTATTTGAAATATG
The DNA here is from genome assembly GCF_019393585.1 of Leptopilina boulardi. Lineage (NCBI taxonomy): Eukaryota > Metazoa > Arthropoda > Insecta > Hymenoptera > Figitidae > Leptopilina > Leptopilina boulardi. The sequence continues at coordinate 3,568,842 of NW_026137932.1, read as the reverse complement.
TGCAAAACATTTTGAATAATAAAATATGATAAAATACAAATAATTAATTTTTTAATTATCAAAAATAAATTATTTATATTTTATCATATTTTATTATATATTTTATTTATTAGCATTTAATTTTTTATTTCTGTAAATTAAATTGTTTACTTACTAATTTTGATATTAACTATTGTAACCAACAAACTGACATTATTGACATCGATTTTGATATAACTTTGAAAATAAAACAAATGAAAGGATAATTCATTTTTCACGATTAACTAGTTAAATTTCGATAAATTTTTTTTTATTTTTAATTTTTAGACGTTATAAATTGAAAATATAATTTGGCGTTTGCATACAAGAATTATAATAATGTCTTTATATAATCACACATGTTTTCAACTCATCATATTTTATCCTGTAGTTGTGCTACTGAAAAAAGGCTAAGTTGAAAATGGTTCACGCTTAAACATAGAGTGATAATTATTGGAATATTTTCTTTAATTCTGATTGCACTCTATTCTATGATACATACATTTGTTCGTCTGTTCACAAGCAATAAGCTCCAATTTGAAAAATTCAAATCGAATAATCGCCGCAAAAGATATTTACAAAAATGTATAGACATTTCATTATTATAAAATAATGAGTAACGCTACTTTCAACGACTATCATTTCTTTTTATTTAAGAGCACATATTTTTTATTACTTTCAAAACATTCTTCAATAAGTAAACTATAATTCACCACAGTTTGGAATTGTTCGGATCTATGCCGAACAAGTTATACCTATAAGAATTAAAATTTATACCTGGAGTAACACCGTAAATTTCATTTTTTAAGTTACTTAATTCGATTTTATTTTTTATAAAAGACTAGAAGGTTCACATTTATTCAATTTTCTTATTTCAATAGGTTCTCAGAGATATTACAAAATGGTTGAAGTATGAAAATAATTAATATAATACTTCTAAAATAGAAAAATATGTGAGTAACATGAAATCGACCGGTTCTGTGGATTTGCCCTTATATCTGATTATTTACAGATAAATTAGATTACAGAAAGCATGAATAGATTTTAGTTTTAATGATTAAAATTTTTTAAACCTTTTCTTTATTCACTCAAAAAATTTTTTAAATCTTCTCAGCCTGATTAGAATCGTTTTTAATTTGAAAAATACTTTAAAATGACAAAAATTTTTTTTTTGAGAACTAATTTTCATTCATAAAACAAAAGTCTTATAAAACTTAAAATTCAATTATTGATATATATACTTTGAAAATGAAAAATACATCATGATTAAATTCAATTTACTATTTAATTTAAATGAAAAAACAAAATTGAGTATTTTTCTTTACTTTATACTCGTAAATTAATAAATACGAATACTAATTGTTTTTTTATTCAATTTATCCAGGCGTAGAGAGAAAGATTTCAAAGAATAAATTTAACCTGTGCATGCGGGGAGTAAAATGTATTAAGTAATTCGAATAAAAAGCCTCAGTCTTACTTCTTCTTCTTCTTCTTCTTCTTTTTTTTGTGCTTATCTCACGAAATCTAAATTAAATATAAGGTCTTTAAAAAATTCATTTTATCCTTTTGAAATTAACAGGCTGTTTCAAAAAGAATGAAAAAAAAAGAAAGAAAGAAAGAGAGTGAGAGAGGGTGTGCAAAGAATTGTGTAGGTGTGCTATTTCAGGAATCAGTAGAATCACTCGATTCTCATTGAAAATGGGCGACTCGATGTCGCGATTGTAATTAAGACAAATCGGTGAGGATGTCGAGATTGCACATGGGGAGTTGTACCTCGATTTTGTCGCCGCGTCTTTTGCGTCTTTACGCCCTCGCCAATCACTCCAGCTGCCTTTTCATCCCTCTCTTCTTTTTCAACCCTATATACTGACAATTCACTCCCCTCACTCTTTTTTCTTCTCACCACTACTTTTTCTCTTGGAAAAGTCCAGAAAATACAACGACAGAAGATTTTCCCCAACACCATTATTTATTCAATCACATCCATGGGACTATAAAACCCAAAGATTCCCTCGAGCTAAACATCATTCCACTGACTAAGCTCGAATTGAATGTAAAAATGTCCGATCGTCTTTTAATCGCGTTTGTGAGTGTGCTCGTATTTTTCATCGCTTGTGTTTCCGGCGATTACGGTATGTGTTTTATTACAATTGTGAAAATTATTATTATTATTATGATTATTTTGTTTTTCGGTGATTTTACTTTTTATATTTCAAAATGTTCGTTATCAATTGAAAGGGTGATATGATTTTAACTCCTAAATGGGACTCATTAAAAATCTCACCCTTTGTGGAGTTTTCTAAGGGAGTTAATTATTTATAATTAAATTATCAATTTTTTATTTCCATGTGGGAATTTAAATTGCCAAAAAAGAAAATTAATGTCAACCAAAGTTGAGGGTGAAAATTTTGGAAAACTAAAACTCCCAAAGTGAGTTGTTTTAGATTAAATTAGCACACTAGGCATAAAATTAACTCCCTATAGTATCAATTTCAAAAGGATATTGTATAGAAAAAAGATTTCTTTGATTCAAAGAAATTGATTTCTTTGAACAAATTTTCATTTGATACACAAGATTTATTTGATTCAAACAAATTATCTTTGATTCAAAGAAATTTTTTTTGGAACTGAAAAGCTAAAAAAGAAAATTTTATTTTAAAGAAAAGAAAAATATGTCAAAGAAATTAGTTTCTTTAAATCAAAGAAATCTTTTCTCTGCGTATAGAATTTTAATTAGAGTCCCGTTGGGGAGTTAAAAAATCTAAATCCTTTTTTTTTTAGTAAAAAATATTTTTCTACATTGTCTTTTTTTTATAGATTTTTCTTAATTAATACATTGTAATATGGTAATGTTTTTTTAAATTATTTTTTTAATTTATTTAAACAATTTATTTTTTTTATAATTTTAGATTTAACTAATTTTTTTCTAATAGCTGATAATATTCTTTAAAATAATGATAGAAAAAAAATGTGGAAAAAAGTTGTTCTCCGTTTTGCATAAAATTTATTTAAATAATTTTAATATAAGAAACTTTTCATTAACTTCATCAAGAATTATATATAGGGTTAATGCACTAATTACGGCGCGATTCGAGTCAAAACACATTTGAAATAGAAAATTCGACATTTCTATTGAATAAAGTTAATTTAAAACTTATTAAACTAAAAGCTTATGTTATTTAGATATTAAGAAAAAATTTAAACTTCATAAAAAATCAATTATTTAAACGAATATGCGAATGTATCAATTACGGTGACCAAAATTACGTGTATTTTGATGATGCTTTGCCCACCGTAATTGGATCCAATGTGGAAATCTTAAAAATGTTTCAATTACGGCGAGGGAAAAAATTTGATCTCAAATAATTGAATTAATAATTGTTTAAATGTGCATCTTTATTAGTAATTATATCAAAAAGAGATAAAAATAATTTTTTTAAATCATTTTACAACAGTTATATTGTGACGTTGTGAAATTTACAATTTTACAAATCACAAAGGTTTATTTATTTTTTAATATATTAAATCACTTTGTTTATTATTCCCGAAAAAGATATTTCAATATCAAAAAAATTTACTAGACGAAATCACATTATATGGATTCGAGAAATGGAAAAATCTTATTTAATAATATAATTTAATATTAAGAATTAATGTCTGTAATTTTCTTTTTATTTATGTACTTTCGAGCCAATGTTCAACTGAAACAAGAAATTAAGAAAAATATCAATATTTAAGAAAAACTTTGAGAAAAATTGATTATATTGAATATTTTGTATTTGTCAACCTAACCCCAATTTTGATGTCATCAATAATTGGATATTTTTGAAGTTTATTATCGATTATTTGGATATATTTTTATTATTAAAATTTGGATTCTTGAATATTCACTTCCTATGTACCCATTATAATTGGATAATTAAGAGATGCCAAGTATTTTCACGTTTTATGCAAATATCACCCTGAGAATAGCATTGACTTCGTTTCCTGGCGAAATACTGCGGTTAGCCAAAGCCCATATAAAATATTTGATGTTATGGATTTATCTCAATTTGAAGTTTGAAGATTTTTACTTGAGTGTGGCATTATCTTTGTAAATTTCAATATTAATTCCGAATTTATTAATATTTATATTGGAGAAGAATTAAGGATTTACCATCTTGCGTCGGATTAACGTATTAAAATCGTTAATCAAGAAAAAGTATTATTATTATTATTCAAGAAAACAATTTTTGTCAACAACATTTATTATCAAATTTGAATTTCGCACTTGATCAGTTTGGACCAATCAGCGTCAAGATATAGATAAAAAACCTTTTTACCGACCGTCGAACTTTCTTTTTTTGTCCCGATCTTTTTATTTCTTTTATGATATTCATTTTTTTTTTGGTTGGTAACGAAAATCTCCTAGGAGAAAACAAACAACGTCTTTTTTTATCATTCTTTAATGTGATTTCGTATAAGCTAGACGCTTTTATTATATTCTTTCGTCACTTTTATTTTGGAAATCTCAATTAATATAAAATACGTTTTAATCATTTATTATAAAGGAAAAATAAAGGAAACATCAAAAATAAGAAAATATATCTATAAATCGAAAAAGAGGAATTGTTTGAATTTATCATTTTGGAGATATTCGTTGCCGTCAGCCATTTTGAACACATTGATTTTTGTAATTCTCTGGTTAAAATTTTATTTCTCATTTATGAATAATATCTCAAAATTACATATTTGTTTGAATTTTTCAATAATGAATTTTCTTTAAATCTGAATTTAATGTAATTTAGAATTTCAATTTAATTTAATTTAAAATGATTTCTTTTGAATTTAATTGATTTTGGAATTATTTAAGAATGAATTTAATTCTCTAAATTTAATTTATAATTTTTATTTAAAAATTGATTGAAATGTCATTCATTTAATTTTATAATTATTGTATCTATTTTCATTTTCCATCTTTTTCCATTTCTCGAATTAAAGAATCCTTATTCTTTTAAAAAGAAAGAATAAGAAATTATTTTTCTTGCATTATATCGAGTCTTGACTAAAATTTTTATAATGTTTAAAAATTTAAATAAAGAAATTTATTAACCTTTTGTTTATAAAATCTGATGTTTTATTTAATTTAAAAATTAAATCTTTTCGAATATATGGCTTTTCCGAACCGCCCTCTCTACTGTTAACCGAGAATTGGGACTGCGGCAGGCCGAGTAACAGGACGACTATTTTAATTTAATTTGAATCATTTTCTTTGCTTTGAGTTTCCCTTGATTATTGAATTTGACAGTCTTTGAGTAAAAGCCTGGTGGCCGTGTGTACTCTTCAGACTAATTTGACAATCAAAAATAATTTTGATTTAATTGTCGAATTTGACAGTCTCTAAAATAGTTTGCCTAGTAGCCTTATGTATTTTTCCAGACTAATTCAACGATTAAAGAAAAATTTATTTAATCTATTCAATCAATTTAATTCTCGTCCCTTAATTATTTATTTATATTTTTGTCCCAAGAAAGGACTGCGCCCAACAAACAATTTATTCGAGTCTTCCCTTTGTAACTTTGATTTTTTTCAACATTCAGCATCATCATTAAAAATCATTGGTTACAATATTAAATATAATAGTAATAATAGTTATTTTTTATGAACGCGCCGTAATTGATGCACTCGCCGTAATTGTTGCACTTACCCTATATTGGTAAAAAAAAATTCATTACAAAAATATTAAATTTTTTTAAATTATTTAAATTAGAAACAAGAGGAAGTGATTCTCTAAGTGAAAGCGTCGGCGAAAGAACACCACAAGAAAGAAGCGACTGTGTAACTCACAATTGTATGAAAAGGACCATCAATAGTGCACCAGGGGCAATGTGGTTTGGGCCCAGATTAGGCAGACGGCGAAGATCTGGTCAAAAAGCTTTGAACTTTAGACAAATTGAAGCTGTTTCAGGTGTGTTATGCAATAATTGTGACGACTTTTGTACAGTGTAACACTGTACGTATACGAATTTTGGTAATAGTAAACTACTTTATCGACTCTTTATAATTAGCAGTTGAAAATTTCTATTTTTTAAAAAAAAGAAATAAAACACATTATATTAACATTAATTTAATAGACCTTTTCATGCTGTCCTTATCTAGCGCATACAATGACGAATGAGTTGGAAGAGGACAGAATGATCAGCATGAAAAGGTCTATCGGTTTTATTTTCCAAATATAGAAATTTTCAACTGATAAATATCGTCAGTCGGTAAAGAAGATTATATTTACCGACAGTAGAGTGTTGCACTGACAGTAAAAAGAAAATTAACTTTTTATTACTTTCTTCTTTATTTTATCACAATATATAATATCTTTTTTTTTCTATATTTGATAGAGGACAAAGAGACTGCAAAATTTACTCCTCGATTAGGACGAGAATTGGCTGAAGAAATTTTGTTTGGCGATTTTGAGGATTTCCCTGAACAAATTGATAGACAAGATTTTTATGATGAAATCCGGCCAAAACCAATGTGGATCTTTCGTAAAGGAAGAGAAAATCCAGTTCCTTTTTTGCCAATACCAAGGCTTGGTTGAAAAATGCAACAATTGTTGGAAAAAATCTAGAATATTTATTGTATTTGAGATTTAAGACTTTAATGCAAAATACTTTTTGTCTTTTAGAGCTTTGGACTGCGATCTTTTTAGTATATGCCATTTCTTTTACAATATGCATTTATAAGTTGTGAGAATATTATGCGTTCACCGTAAAAAAAAATTACTTATACTTATACTTTCCGTTACTTATTCGTTGAAAAAATGAATTCAGATATTTGAAATTTGAAAAATCATTTCTTATTGAAAGAAATAGAGATTACGAAATTTTCTTTAATCCACTGTTTTTAAGCAGGAACAACAATATTCTATTATTTGAATATGTAACAAAGTTATATTTATTAATTGAATTATTAAATTATGTAAAATTTTTAGATAATAAATTAAAAAACAAAAAGGTCTGTATCAATTTTTATTTTGCTTATAATACCACATACAGAATTTAAATTTCTATATGTAGAAATTATGTACTAGATCCCACACAGCATATTATATTTCCTAAACATTTCATGAATATTTCATTGAAAGATTTGAAATATTTCAATGCAAGGTTCATGAAATGTTTATGAAAATAGGAAAATGTCTGCCTATAAGAAATATTGCCGTACAATTTTGCTGAAATATTACACTTTAAGACTCCTGCAATATTACACATGAAGATTCTGCAATATTCAGGAAATATTTCAAAGAAAGTTAGAAACTTTTTTAAAATATGTAATCAATCGTTATTTTCTTATCTTTATTTTCTTAGGATCCTAGAAAATTAAAAACTACTGCGCAGCTGTACAGGCCATAGAAACTGAGATCGACCAGTGCGCATCATTTAAATTGGAATTTTTCTATAAATATTTTAATGAAATATTTCAGCAAAATTACACGGCAATATTTCTTATAGGCGGACATTTCCCTAATTTCAGCATAATATTTCAAGGACTTCGCATTGGAATATTTCAAAATTTCAATGAAATATTTCAGAAACATTTAGGAAATCTCATGTACTGTGTGGGGAATTAATTACTGTTATGTCTATTAATTAGATCTAGATATATTCTTAGATAAATTAAGTGTACATTATTGCATATATATATATTAATAAAAACATCTTTGGAAATACAAGAAACAAGAATTAAATCATCATGTAATTACAATTTTAAAGTTTCTAAATTATTCTTCACATATAATTTATTTGAATTTTTATATCCCATATTAAATTAATTTTTAAAAATAATTATTAGGCTAACTTAAAAATTAATCTTTATATTAATAGAATATTCTTTTCATCTATGATTGAATATTATGGAAATTGATTTATAATTAACAAATTAATTTACTTGCACATTTATATATAATTTTTTGTCGAGATAATAATTAATCTATTTCTCTTATTTCTAATTTGTAGTTTATAAATTAGGATTGGTCCACAAATCACATTTTTCTTTTGGATTCATAAATTGACCTTTTTCACATTGAAATGCTTCTGCAAATTCATGACTATTCATTATGGTTCCAATGGTTCTAATATCATATGGCGCATGAATTGAATCCAAAAATTCTTCATTACGATTTTCACAATATTGCTGGCAAAATAGTTCAAATTAATACTTTATTATAATATTATCTTATATTCATTTATAACTTCATACTTATTGTTTATATGATAACTATGAAAGTTATTATGAATGTGGTTTTATTATTTGGCATGTAGAAAACATTTTATTTGAGGGAATCAAAAATTTGGGTTATTCGTCTAAAATAAGGTCGTATTTGAATTCAGTGTATTAATTCTAGAAAATTATTTGACTCGAATTATACAAATAATGCTCAATTCAACCTAATTTTAGAGTTGAACGTAATAACAACCGGAAATAGTTAATTGATTCCATTAAACTGTTTTTTGGATGTATGTTTATAATATTTACATTTGCAAAAGATAAAAAGAACAATTGATTTGCATCAAATTCTTGAAATTGTGGTAGCACTTTATTTCTTTCATCTGGATTTTCATGGAACAATCGTCTCATAGCTCTAAATGCCAATTTTAATCCTTGTGTATCAGCAACATTTTCATCTAAAGTTGTCACACCGTCTATCTAAATATAGAAAATGAAACAAAAATTTTTTACTTATTTTATTTAAATAGATGGAAATTCATACAGAATTTAATAAGATAATTATAATAATTGAATAATTACATTAAGATTATTAAATTGTCTCTCTAAACAATATTTTTTGGCTGAATATATAGAATTAATCTCATTATTAATTGAAAATAAAGCTGTAAATAAATAAATAATTTATTTTTGAAAATATATCAAAAAACATTCGCACTGATGAAAGCCCACATCGAGGATGAAATATTTTCAACATAATCTAAAGCTGCATTGGTTTATTTAGCTGTTAATTATTATATTAATACTTACATCCTGTATGAAGTTTCATATTTTCGAAATCAAACGTATGAGAGATTTCATGACCGATTATAAATGCCAATCTTCCAAAATTATAGGCCCTAATATATAAAAATATAAAATTATATATATTTTTTAACTTTCATTTTATAAATATTATAAAACAACTAACATTGGTGCCTCTGGATGGAAGAACGGTGGTAGTAGTAATCCTGGCGTTATTTCTGAAATAAGGAAAAAAAAAAATATATATATATTTTTTTTTTTTTGAAAAAAAGAAATTGGAATCGAATATATTCTGGATCAAAATAATAATAGATATTATTGATAATTGTTAGTTTTACATTTACATATATACATATATACCTATTGATTTTGTAAGTCGATTGAAAGATGCTTCAATTTCAATATTTCTTTTTTTTCTGTTATTCGTTGAAGCATTTAATGCACTAACAAGATCATATAATGACATTAATGCATATTGAAAACTGATGAGCATTCTGTACTCAGCTTTAGCTTTTTTAAAATTCAAAAAATTTTTGAATGCAACTAGAGTGATTTTGAACTGTAAAAATATCAAGAATAAATAAGTGTTTTGTCTATATATATATAATTATGATATTTCTATGTTCAACTAATTGTAAATATAATTCCCAGTGATCACAAAACGTTCTACGTTCCAATAATGCGTTGTTATATAACGTTTTTAGAAAATTGAACCAACGGATCGTAGAAGGGCATATACGTAATGTATTTATTTTGTAATGCCTTTATTGCCTTCTACGATCCGTCGGTTCAATTCATGTCTGCTCAAATAATGCTTTGAAAATGTTTCATGTTTCGCTAAACATTTTCAGAAAATTAAACATCCTTAAAGTGTTATTTTAAAAGAAATGTACGTTCTTAAAAACGATTTAGAAACGTCATTGGAACATTCCCTATATTGAAAATTACCACGTGGGATCCCATATGTAGAATCCCACGTGGTACTTTTCAATAGAGTTAGGTGTTTTATTGCCAACTGGGTATTGATTCTTACATTGTACGGTGATGTTTCTATATCATTTTTCCATACAGGAAAATCAATTCGTGTAAAACTCAGTTTTAATTCATCTACCACATTCTCAGCTTCTTCTTTTGCATCATCATCTAACCAACTGTTTCCAATTTCAATTTTCAATTCTCTTTTCAGACTTAAAAATACTTTATTGAGCTAATGCATAATAATAAATATTCATATATATATATATAAACTAATTGACATTAAAATCTAATTTGACGAATCGAATGCAATGTGAACCCACTCTCAACGCTTATTGTTTAGAAATTAATCTTAGTTGAAAATGAGGCCTTTAGCTCCTTTCATTTGATTTTTGATTTAAGACTTTAAAAAATAGCCAATAATGTATAAATGGAACTTTTATAAATATTGCGAATTGAAAGATTACATTATTTGATCTAAAAGAATAATTCTCCCACATAGCACGACTTCTTGCTGTGAGGTTACTGTAAGGATATCTGTAGGGTTTGTAAGGTTACTGTGTAAGCCTGCAGTAAACTTGAGGTCATCTTAAAATTTCCGCCTTACAGTAAGCTTACACAGTAAAGCTAAGGTAAGCTTACACAGTAAGGTCGTGGTAAGTTTACATGGTAAGGTTGTGGTAAGCTTACACGGTAATGTAGTTGTAAGCTTTCTTTAAGGTTACTGTAAGGTTGATGTAAGGTTACTGTTAATATAAAGTAATATGAAAATATATTAAAAATAATTATATTATAATATATATTATATTATAAATTTTTTTGTATAAAAAATTATATATTTGGTAAAGTACTTTATGAACCCCAATAGGGTTTGTCAAATAAAAGTTACTGCGCAGCCGTATGTGCCATAGAATACTACTGCGCATAAATATTAATAAATTTTATTTATTAACAACATTCTAAGTTTACAGTAACCTTACATCAACCTTACAGTAACCTTAAAGGAAGCTTACAACTACCTTACCGTGTAAGCTTACCACAACCTTACCATGTACCATGTACCATGTACCTTACCTTACAGTAACCTAACAGCAAGAAGTCGTGCTATGTGGGCTATATTATAATAAATAAAACGATACATATGTATATTCATAACTTACAAACTCTTCTCTTTTGTAAAATTCATCATTATTTGCAAGTTCATTATAAATTCCTTCTTTCATTGGGAGTTTGTTGATGCAACGATTAGATCTAACAATATATTTGAAAAATTATTCAAATTTCTTATCAAAAGTGAATAAAAAAAATTTACTAAAGCATATAAAAAAGAACACAAAGTCATATATACCTTTCGATAGTACTCATTTCTCTCATATGTCTGTTAATATAAAACATTTAAGGAAAAATAAGAAAATTGAAAACTTTAGTTAATTATATTAATGCTTAAATAATACCTTCCCTGAATAAATAAAATGTATGTCAAGTTCTTAGTTTTTAATTTATTGAACTAGGCTAATTAATAATAATAACTTAGTCGTTTTTTGAGTTTGGGCTTTCCCACTCTGACCCCATTCTCAATAATTTATTTCCTATTTTTATTCAATTTATTAATAATAATTGAACATAATTTTCTAATTTAATAAATTATTTAAACAAAATTTTGCAATCAACGACAACTATACTTTGGTACTTATTAATCAAAATTATTCCCTCATAACAAAAGGATATCCATAGGATATCCCAGGATATCTTGGGATATCCCTAGGATATCCAAACCGCCGGTATGTGGGACATCAACAGGACATCCATAGAATATCCACAGGATATCCCTAGACATCCACAAAATATCTATTGGATATTATATCGCAGGATATCCATGGGATATCCTCAAGATGTCCGTGGGATATTCTTAGGATATTCACGGGATATTTAATATCTCAACATATATTTTTAAAGGTTAAAATTGTTAAGCTAATATAATGAATAATAATATAATAAAAACAAAAATCTTATGAGCTTCTAATTTATTTTAAATGAAGATTTGAAACGCATTTTTCAAAGTTTTTAAATAAACTCATGCACTTAATGTATAATTAATATTAATAGTAGTCTCATAATGACTTTAAAAACAGTATCCTGAGAATATCTTCTTGACATCCAGAAAATATACTGAGAATATCCTGACGATATCTATGGGATATCCTGATGATATCTGTGGGATATCCTGACGATATCTATGGGATATCTGGAGGACATTTATGAAAGTCTATAGAGATATCCAGAAGATATCCTGTGGATATCCTCAGATATCCATGGGATATCCAACCCGCCGATTTTTTGGATATCCTTAAGAGATCCTTTTGATATCCATAGGACATCCCTAGGATATCTGCGGGATATTATCAATATATCCCAAGATATCTTGTGTTATTAGGGTTACTGGTAAAAATGTTAAATTAAAATAAATGAAATTAAGTAAGTAATTATATTTTAATTTATTGTCTAACCTAATGATATTTTTCACATCTTTGATTCAATAATTGTATGATATAAATGATACTGAGAAATTAAAACTTGTCTGCAGGTACGCGTCGTTAGCATAGTGGTTAGAGCGTTAATCTATAAGTCCGTAGGTCGTAGGTTCGATTCCCCTTGTGCGCAGTTTTGTTTATTTCATAGGTTTGCGTTATTTCTAGATTTTCATTTATAAGTTGTACCAAAACTTGAAAATCTAATACATACACTATTATTTAATTTTTAAATTGTATAAATATTTTTTTACTTTTTTTACTATATACATTGTTTGTTAGTCGTCATCTTTAATACAATTTCATTTGAAAGGAAATTATATTTATTCATTTAATTTACTCTTTTGTTGTTAAATTATTTATATAATTATTAATTAACAATTATAAATAAAAATGGAATAACTCAATCTGGCCTCAGCTGGGATTTCCCAACCTTGGGAAATCTTTGGGATCAGCGTTACGCGCCCAGTTTGGGCGTTGTCTGGGTTGCCCACTTTGGACATTGGGAAACCCAGTCTGGATCAGATTGGGGCCCAGTCGACTTTTCCACACGGGCATCTATTAAGGTATTAGTCGCGCGCCGGCTCTAACCAAAAGTTTGTCTTGAGTCTGACTCAGTCTGTGCTTAGCAAGAGGTATAGTTCTGAGTCAAACTTTTTGAAGGGTACAGGTAACTTCCACTCAGAGCGCCGCGTTCTCGCACGTGTAGAACTAAAGTTTTGATCGCGGCAACGTCGCAATCTGAATATTATTAAAAAAAATTCAAATATGCTTCTTTAAAAGCTATTTTTGAATTATTTATGATTAATAATTATGTATATAAATGCTTAAACTTTTTAAAAGTATGAGACTTACTAAGAATAATTAATAATTAAAGATGTGAATATTATTAAAAAAAATTCAAGTATGCTTCTTTAAAAACTAATTTTTAATTATTTATAATTAATATTTACATCAATAATGTATTATAAATTGGTTTATAAAGTAAAAAATAAATATTTCATCAAAAAATGTTTTTATTTCTTAACTGTTGAAATATAACCAACCAATTTAACGTTTCTCATTCTTATTTTTCTTAAAATATATGATTTAATTTAAAAAATTGAGAATTATTTAATACTAATCTATGTTGTGAAATTTTAAATATATTATTTTTTTATTCTACTCTATGAGATATTCCTACTTTCTAACTGTGTACTTTGCATGATTTTGAATTTTGTATGCATTCGCGCGCTACAGCGTTGCCAAGTTTACTGCTTTCCAGCAGTGGTACTTCATATAATTTAAAATTTTGTTAACTTTCTCCTAATATATTTATAGTTTGGTACGGTCAAAAAATTTCAGTTTTTTTGTAGGCATTCGTTTCATGAGAATGTATTATGTGGTAGTTTTATTTTAAAATCTGACGACTGGTTTTCATTTAAATAATTATAAAGCAAATTCCTTCCATGCATTAGGTGCTCCGTCCATGTAAAAAGTATCAACTTTGAAATGATATTTTAAAGCTTAGGAACGGTCAAAATCGATGGGATTGGTCTTATTTTGTAGATAATTATGTCAGAAACACTCTTGCAAAATTTAAAAAATATCTGACGAAAATGATTTTACGCGACTAATACCTTAAATTTTATGAAAATTAAAAAAAACTATAAATCATGAAACCTAATGTATGACTATAAAATGAAAAGTCTGCTAACTTAGACAAATTTTAACGAATTCTAATCGATTAGAAGTCATTTGAAGCAGAATTGACTATACTTTCGATATGTTAAAAGAAAGTAGGCATATGTTATATCAGATAACAGTTATAAATTGATCGAAAAGTTGAAAAATCAATAAAAAAATCGAAATTTTTGAAAGTATTTGGTCTTTATTGTCATCAATTAAGAAGATACAACAAAAATCCTTTATACAATTGCAAAAATCTGTTTTTCAGCTTAAAAATTAAAAAAAAAAAAATGAAATCGGAAAAAAAATTATGAAGTTGCAAAGATTTTTTCACAAAAAATGGTTTTTCGTCTCTAAAATCAAATTTTGAGGGTGTATAAGCAATTAAATATACATCATTATTTTCAGTTTTCTGTGCTATATTAGGTCCGATAAGAAGTTTTTGAAGTCATATTTTTTTTTTGCAACACAGTGTAATTAATATTAACTTTTAAAATTAGCTAAAATCCAGCTTCTAATTTTTTCATAACTGAAGTTAATAAATATCATACTATCTCTATATCTGTATTGCCTAAGTTTGTTTAAAAATTAATATTCAATGCAATAACGATTTGAAAAATAATTCGAACTTTCTTTATATATTTCTCCTGAACGCAAGTGACAACCGTGGCACAATTTATCATTATCAAATGATATTTCTATAAAAAATTTATTTTAGAGCTTCTTCATGCGTCCCGTTTATCAAACTAAATTTTATAACAATTTTATGTTCACATTTGTTAAATGATACATTTTTATTAATGTTCGAAAAAGCGATATTTTGCAGAATAAAATGTGACCCCTGGCGGATTCGATTTGCGTAATGTCTACTTAACTAAGCGGACTTTAGGTAGACATTAGGTAGACATGTAAAAAAACGTATAAAAAAGCTATTAATCGACTTATTATGATAAAAAAAAGTTGATAAAAGGGTAAATGAATGTTTATAGAGTAAATTCGTACAAGATTTGTAATTAATAAAGCAATAAATAATTAATAATGAATGGAAATGTGCGCGAGGTACCTGATCAGTTCAGCTGTACAATTATTTTCGTGCTATTTTCATGAAAAGAATATAAATTAACTGCAAAAACAATTGATATTTATAAAAAAGTGTAAAATTGATTTAATTTTATTGTTTGCAATACGAATTATTAAATAATAATTAAGTTTTTATCAAATGTGAATAGTGTTGTGAAAACCTGTGAAAACTAATGAGTTACTACATTACCGATCGCATATGATAATAAAAAGTTCTCTATGAGTGTAACAAAAAAGCTGCAATCATGTCCGTAATTTTGGACGAGAAACAATTATGAAATCAATAATTATTTGTATAACTTTATTCTGCATTTTAAAATTCACTTTTTATTTTCTTTCAAAGCAAAAGCTTGGAAGAAAACATGCTCGCACTGTATTGTAAAAACTGGTGGCGCCATCTCTCATATGCGATCGGTAATGTAGTAACTCATTAGTTTTCACAGGTTTCCACAACACTATTCACATTTGATAAAAACTTAATTATTATTTAATAATTCGTATTGCAAACACTCAAATTAAATCAATTTTACACTTTTTTATAAATATCAATTGTTTTTGCAGTTAATTTATATTCTTTTCATGAAAATAGCACGAAAATAATTGTACAGCTGAACTGATCAGGTACCTCGCGCACATTTCCATTCATTATTAATTATTTATTGCTTTATTAATTACAAATTTTGTACGAATTTACTCTATAAACATTCATTTACCCTTTTATCAACTTTTTTTTATCATAATAAGTCGATTAATAGCTTTTTTATACGTTTTTTTACATGTCTACCTAATGTCTACCTAAAGTCCGCTTAGTTAAGTAGACATTACGCAAATCGAATCCGCCAGGGACATTTTAGGTTAAAAGTAAAAATTTATAATTATCAATGTTTGAAGCTAATTTATTCTTTGGAATCAAATTAGTTGTATCAAAAAACTTACAAAATTACTAAGAATATATCAAACTAATATATTAAAATATAAAAAAAATTCAAAAGCAACACATTCAATAAATTTGAGCTCGATAAAATGCTCGGGTCTACTGGACCTATGGTGGCAGTTATGGGTTAAAACGCATTAAACTAATTCGCTAGGGAGTCCGTAGAAGTCAGTGGGATTCCGTTCGATTATAGAGAATTTGACTTTCGAACGCAAGCAATCAAAAGGATTCAGTATTATATTCTATGTCGATTTTCTTTCACGTTGCGCATACGCCGAGCTGTGCAAGATTATTTTAGTCTATTTATTATTTAATTTTAGTTAAACAATTTAATATAAAGAAAAATATTATTCTTACTTGCAGTATGTTTTGTTTGTTTAATGTAATATGAAAAAGAGAATTTTCACCCACTGTATTGAAATAATATTTAGCCACATGTTGCCAATTTGTCTGAAAAAGTACTGAAGCTTCTGTTCTTTTAATTACTATATCTTTATACAATCTTAATCCTTCATTTAACGAGAAATCTGTAATAAATTTAATATAATTAATATAAATACATATATGCGCATATAAAAAATTATACTACACTTACCTGGGTCAATACATGCATAATACAATCTCTTTTCAACATAAAGTTCTCTGTTATTTTCGTCAATATTTTGATTTTCTAAAATATCTAAACATAAAATATAATTGTTGAAAAATTAAACCTATCCATCAAAAAAGGGCATATATATTAAAATTCTTGGCCCCTACTAAGGGATTATATTAGTATATAAATTTCGCCTATAGGGCGGGAACATGAATCTAAAATTTGGTTTAAAAAAAGTGCTCTCTAAATTTGAATATAAGTAAAATTTCTCTTACAATGTTTTAAAAATCTTCCACGTAGAAAAATAAGTGTATATGTACTTAAAAATAAGTGATTTTCACTCAAAAATAAATCAAGTTTCATTTATTTTTAAGTGCATAATATACATTTATTTTTCAACGTGGAAGACTTTTGAAACATAATTCTAAGTGAAATTTTACTTATTCAGATTTAGAGAGTGTATACATGTTACAAAATGTGTTTGATTTTAGTTTTTACCTCTAATCAAAGAAATTAAATTGTCCTTCGTCATTATTTTACTATTCCAAATTGTAATATTCGCAGGTCTAGGATTGTTTTGAGCCCAATTACCACAAGTATATTTATAAAAATTATTACAAGGTTGTTGGTTGCGATCTAAACCGCTTTTTACAAGATTGGCTACATATATATGCAAAAAAAAAAATTTACTGATAAAATAAAAATATATCCTATATACATGTTAAATATTTTAATAACCATCATACACTCTATTGAAAAATCCTATTTAGGTTCCTGTCAGAACTTATACGGATTAATGAACATCAATATTGGCGATTCAAACAGCTACACTAGCGCCACAGTTGAACTAATTTAGGTGTGACTCGCTCTGTAGCACTCCATGTGTTTTAAATTATTTTTTTTTATTTAACGCTTAAAAATAATTTTACAAACGCAATAAAAATATCAGAATAATTAAATAATTTGAAATAAAATGTCAAAACAGAGACTGCTTTAGAGCGAGTCACACCTAAATTAGTTCAACTGTGGCGCTAGTGTAGCTGTTGGAATCGCCAATATGGGTTCCCATAGGGAAAGTTAGTCATTTTTAAATAGGGAAAAATTTTATTTCTAATTTCTAATTATTTTTATAAAAAAAAAGAAATAAAATGTACAATAGACATTAAAAAAAAATTCAAAATGGCGGATTTAAGATGGCGGACAAAAAAAATTGAAAATCAACCGGATTTGCTTGAAATTTATGTTTCTTGGGAATTTTGGGGTCACTGATTACGAATTCGATGTTAGTTTTCAAGAATTCAAAATGGCGGACAAAAATGAAAAAAATCAACCGGATTTTGCTTAAAATTTATTACTCGGGGGTTTTTAGGGTCGCTTAATTCAAATCTGATATCAAAATTTAAAATCCAAAAACCCTCGAGTAATAAGTTTTAAGACATTTGGATTCAATTTTTAAAAAAGTCGTCCGCCATATTGGATGCGCCATTTTTAATTTTGAAAAACTAAGCTCAGATTCGTAATCAGCGACTTCAAAAACCCCCGAGTAACAAATTTCAAGCCATTTGAATTGAGTTTTAAAGAACTCGTCGCCAATATTGGATCCGCTATTTTGAATTTTGTAAAAACTACAGAGTCGCAGTGATATCTGTAGTGTGCCAAAGATGATGTAAAAAATATAATTTTGCAATTTATATAACAATTGCATATGTTTTTTGATAAGATGTTCACGACCCAACGGAAAGGGTTAAATATTAATTGCCTGGCAATATTGATTATGTCCGCACGGAAAAAAAAGAAAAAGTAATTTTTACTACTTTCATAGTAAAATTGGACCTGTCCGAAGTTTCTGCGCATCTCTGGCAACTTTTACTCAAAAAATAGTAAAATTTACTATTTTTGTAATAATTTTTACTATTTCTGGAGTAAATTTTACTATTTCTGGAGCAAATTTTACTATTTTTGGAGTAAAAGTTGCCATAGATGCGCAGAAACTTCGGACAGATCCCATTTTACTATGAAAGTAGTAAAAATTACTTTTTCTTTTTTTCCGTGCGTCTTGAGGGAATATTGCCTAAATATTACGTTACAATAATATACCTAAATATTCTCTTAGGGCGGGCATAATCAATGTTGACTTAACATTGCCAGAAAATATTGGCAATGCATGCAATATTGACACAATATTGTGGCCATATATGTTATGCTATTTTCGGATTCCTATATTATATTTATACTTACAAATCTCTTCGATATCATCGTACATACAATTAACTAATGTCAATGCATATCTAGAAATATATGTAAATTTAAAATATTCATAAGATATACCCTCACAGCACCAGATATCCTAGGATATTCCAAAAACATCCCTTGGATATCCTAGGGATATCCTAGGGATATCCTAAGGATACTTTAAGAATATCCAAAGTAGCGGCGGTTAGGATATCCTAAGGATATCCCAGGGATCTCTAAGGATAACCCTAGGACGTCCCAGGGATATCCTAATCATTTCCCCGGGTATCCTTAGAACATCCTGAGGATATCCTATGGATATCCCTGGAATAATTAAGGATGTCCTTAGGACGTCCTAAGGATATCCACAGTATGTCTATATTATCTTATAGGTTAGAATATCCTTGAGTCGTTCTAAAAATGTCCCTA
Source organism: Leptopilina boulardi (assembly GCF_019393585.1). Classification (NCBI taxonomy): domain Eukaryota; kingdom Metazoa; phylum Arthropoda; class Insecta; order Hymenoptera; family Figitidae; genus Leptopilina; species Leptopilina boulardi. The sequence goes on along the minus strand of NW_026137932.1, from coordinate 3,549,377 downwards.
AGGTATCCATAAAACGATCCTAACATACAAATTGATTAAATAAAAATGGAAAACATATTTTTTGGATGTATTTATAATGTATTTCCAAGATATCTAAAATGATTTACCTTGTCTACAAGAATTCTTTTTTCTACTTTTTCTTTAAAAAATCTCTTGAAACCAACTTAAGCGCTAACTATATTTGTATCAAAAAATCGCTATCTCAAATAGTCAAAACTTGAATCATAATGATATCCTAGGGAGATCTTAGCGATATTTCTAAAATATTTTAACGATATACCAAGTTTATCCCAAGAATATCCCCACGAAATCACTAGGATATCCCTGGAATATCCCAGGGATATCCCTAGAATATCCTCAGGATATCCCTAAAATATCCTCAGGATATCCCCAGGATATCCCAAAAATATCCTAGGGATCGTTCACATATTACGTCACGCTATTTTTCATTATTTTTTAACCCCCCCCTTCCCCACGTCACACATTATTCTATACATTAGCGCCATTTTTTCTACAGGTCGTCACACATTCAACAGACCCCTCCCCCCTCTAAGCGTGTGACGTAATATGTGAACGATCCCCTACGTAACGGCGGTTTGGATGTTCTGAGGATATCCTAGGATATCCTATGGACATTTTCAGGATATCCTACATTAGTTTAGGATATCTTGAGGATATCCTCAGGATATCCTTTTGTTGTGAGGGTAACTTTTAATAATTAATTAAAAATATATATACAAAAAGTTACTTACAATATTTTTATAATCAATAGGTATAACATGTTTCGACTCATTTTTAAACGAACTGAAATAAATATATATTTATATATATATATATTATTTAATAATTTTATAATAATTTTTATAACTTTTTAACAAATTGTTGAGGAAAAAGGAGACAAGTTCAGAGGAGCAAATGAAATGACTTGGAATGTAAATTGTATTCTTATTTTTATCGTTTTTGAGTTCATCGTAAAACATGACATTAAATTTATAGATATTAAAGGAAAGAAGAAACTGATAATTTTACTGTTATGTTAAACAAATTTTTTTTATTTTAACGTAAATTGTGTTGAAACATAATATTTTTTTACGAGTTTAAAATTTTTTTAATAATTTTTACAAAAAATTTTTATAGTTTCATACTTAAGGAAGTTCTCTCGCAAACAGAAATGACGAAGAGTTAATTATCAAACTTGATAAACTGATAGATAATGGTTTAAAGAAGATGTAGTTAAATTTTTAGGGGTCTAGGTGGATTTTGACAAAAGATATAAATAATTTTCTCTTTTCACATTTAACACGGGTTCTTATGGGAAATTGAATTTTTTGGTCTGAAATCTCAAATTGTGAAAAATCTGACGAAAAGATATTACTGGAACTTTATATACATAAAGTTTAATAGCCAATGTTAACTTACTTTTAATAAAATTGATCAGACCTGGCTTAGGAGACTCACAATTAATTATTTTGTCTAAAAAAACACCGTATTTTGACAATCAGAAATTACTTAGCACAACGCTTGGCAACGTTGCGTCTTGTAGGTTAGGTATAGAAAAAGCGCGAAATTTGAAAGTAATATAAGTAGTATATACATATAATAGTATATTCTTCAAAGATTTATAATAATGAATAATAATTTGAATTTGCTTATAAAATTAAGATTTTTAAAATAATAAATTATTATTATTATTATTTAACGAAAATAAATCAAACAATAGCAGACGACACGAAACGTAACGGGGGAAATATAATCCAACGTTGCCAAGCGTTGAGCTAGTACTACGTGATACAAATGAAAACTTAAATGGGCATTGATTTGACTGACGTTGGAGGGGGAGAACTTCCTTAAGCCGCTAGATGGTATGGTTTTTTTCCATATCTCCCTAGTAAGAAGGCATGAATTAAAAAGTTTTGAAATTTATTCAATTCCTGTGAATTCCTTTTTTGTCCATTATATTTAATTCCCCAGAGAGGTTTCGAAAAAATTAAAGTTGAACTCCTTTCTATGTTAATTCCCATATGAGATCTTTTATAAGATCGCTTATGGTTTCTTATATAGGTATATGAAATTTTATACGAAATCTTATAAGGACACCTCGTAAGAAGAATCTCATCAGTGTCCATACATGATTCCATATAGGTTCCCATATGGGGTCGAAATTTTAAAAATAAAATTTATGAATATCACAAAAACGGTGAGAAATACGCAAAATCAAACAAAATTTTATTTTTTTTGTTCGCAATTGGTATCAATGCTTTGATGTTGTCACTGCGCTTGCGAACCAACGCATCAGTCACGCAACGCAAACATTTAGGAACCTATTGAAGGCCTTTCTCCAATAGGTTCCTAAATATTTGCGTTAGGACACGTCGCATTGGTTCCCATGTAGTTTAGCGTTGGTGACGTCATACGTCTACGTTTACGAATGCTCTTAGGTTCCTATTGGAGACGCTCCAAGTGAGGCAGCGCCATCTACATTGATACTAAAATTTTGGAAAATTTTCAACAGCCATTTCTTGAAAACAAGATGGTAAAATGCTTTTTCCTTTATGGATAATTGATTATTGGCAAGATATATAACAGCTAAAACTTTTTTTGAGTTAAAATAATGAAAAAAATTTCCATGTCGATAAATTAAATATGAGCACTTTTTTCACAAAACCTGTAACAGTACTTTCTCAGAAATTACAATCAAAAATGCAATTTCCATTTGGAAAATTAATAAACGCTAAAAAATACACGACCTAAGATTTACTAATCACGAAAATAACAAAAAAAAATTTTACTAAATATTTAACATATTGATACTGCTTTACTGATTGTAACAGCCCTTTGGTAGATTATGTATTTCAGGTGGTTAGCAACAGCGCCAATCTCCTCCTTTCGGCAAAACTGCGAAACGTCTGGTGACATATATAACCTGCTAAACCGCTGTCATAATGAGTAAAATATGTTATGTTAAAATACTTTTTTTTGTTATTTTCGTGATTGGTAAATCTTAGGTCGTGTATTTTTTAGCGTTTATTAATTTTCCAAATAGAAATTGCATTTTTGATTGTAATTTCTGAGAAAGTACTGTTACAGTTTTTGTGAAAAAAGTGCTCATATTTAATTTATTGGGAACGGTGGTCTAGTAACAATCTAGTAACTTTGACCCATTCTCTACCCTCCATTTTGTTTTTTCTACTCTTTCTAACCTATTAATTGAAGAGAGACAAAGAAAGAAAATGGAGGGAGAGAATGGGTCCCCACCAGATGGCGTATTGCAGTTTAGCCGATCCCAATTGACATAAAATTTTTTTTATTATTTTAACTCAAAAAAAGTTTTAGCTGGTGTATATCTTGCCAATAATAATCAATTATCCATAAAGGAAGAAGCATTTTATCTTCTTGTTTTCAAGAAAAGGCTGTTGAAAATTTTTCAAAATTTTAGTTTCAATGTAGATGGCGCTGCCTCACTTGGACCTGGCCTTAAAACAGCAAGAGCTTCATCCACGAAGTAATAATAAGGAGACTCCAACTATAATGATTTATATTATCGGAATCTGGCTAGGGTGACTGGGCCATAAGTGACCTGTTCGCTAAATGGAATTGACTCTCGAACGAGAGCGCATGTGCAGTGTCATATATGTGTCTCTCTCCAACTAATGTATAAAGTGCGAGTGAAAAAGTCGCCGTCATCAGTCTAATGGAGCGGTCACACCTCGGCTGCAAGAGCAGTTGTAAGAGTAAGAGAGATAGAAGATTTTCCATCTCTCTTACTCTTACATGGTTGCCATTGGCAACTGCTCCTGCAGGCGAGGTGTGACCGCTCCATAATGCTGGCAACTTTCTCAGTCGCACTTTTCCTATTAGTTAGAGAGAGACACGTATATTACACTGCACATGCGCTCTCATTCGAAAGTTAATTCCCTTTAGCGAACATGTCACTTATGGTACAGTGACCTTGACAGATGGCAAATACAGAGTTGTGTCTCCTTATTATTACTTTGTGGCTTCATCCGTTTTGGTGCATAAATTCTTTGCAACCTGCGTTTTGACCATAGAGTTATTATAAATAGAGTGGGGAAGGACTGTACCTAAGCGTCCGCTGCATAGAAAGAGAAAGACAACCGAAACCGTATATCTGTCCTCTTCTGCCCCCTTCAGTCACTCGCCCGCGCTTGCGCAGTGAAGCATTTTTAGAGAAGGACAGAACTACGGTTTCGGTTTTCTTTCTCTCTCTTCGGGCGTCTCATCGCCACTTACTGTGGCTCCTATACCTTCCCCACTCTATTTATAATAACTCTATGGTTTTGACCGATATCGATGGTTGGAAAGGGAGGGCAGGCTTGGCCAAAACGCAGGTTGCAAGAATTTATGCACCAAAAAGGATGAAGCTCTTGGGCTGTTTCTGAATTGGGATTTTTGTCGCACCTTTGATAAAGTGTATACTCGGGAGACGCTTTCTATTCACCGAACGGTCAATACGTCGAACAGGCAAAATGTCGAAAAGCCAATACGTCGAACTGACAAAATGTCGAAAAATTTTATTGACTTAAGTATAATTATAGTTACTTCAATAAAATTTTTCGACATTTTGTCAATTCGATGTATTGACTGTTCGACTTCTTGGCTTTTCGACATTTTGACCGTTCGACGTCTTGGCTTTTCGACATTTCGTCTGTTCGACGTATTGACCGTTCGATAAATAGCAAGCGTCTCATACTCGGGAAGTATGCAGTCACCTTGTTTTTAAGTGGGTAAAAAAGGACACTACATACTTCCCGAGTATACAATTTATCAAAAGTGCGCTAAAAATCCCAATTCGTAAACGGCCATACACTTTATTGAAAGTGCGCTAAAAATTCTAATTCGGAAACAGCCAAACACATTTCTGTCACATTTCAGATGTTTTACTATTGATAATTGTGGATTCAGCATAAAGAACAAGTTTTGGAAATTCGTTAAGGCCTAAGCAGAATAGATTCTTGAACGGGAACGCAATCGTGAACGGAAACGTAAGAATGGGTGAGAGAAGAATAAAGATATTTGCTATCCTTCTCTTACACATTCTTACGTTTCCGTTTACGATTGCGTTCCCGTTCAAGAATCTATTCTGCTTAGGCCTTTATATATAGTTTCGTGCGCCAGTTAGTTGACAACACGTCAAAAATGGCAGATTCAGGTTTGAGCAGAAGTGATATTGAAGAAGTTTTTAAAAGATTACGTTCAATTCCAACGAATAAGGTTAGTAAATTTTTAAATTAATCACTTTCATTCAATGTAAATAATTTTCTAAAACAATTGTTTTTTAAAAAATTCTTTTTATTATTTTCAAAAATTGCTTCCACCTTTCCTCGAATAAGACCTAATTTTTCCTTTCAATGACACATAATTTGCTAATTGAAAAACTTTCCATATAAAATATTTTTTTAATTTTATTATATATACAAGTGTAAATGAAAATTATTTTTAACTATATATGAAAAGATTGAAATTTTTTTTTTTTTAATTACAATTTTGGAGGTTATGTTTCGAACTAATTGTCAATATTTAACATCATATGTATATATATAATATGTACATATTGGTATAATTATTTCTCAACTGTCACAGTAAGCAATTAAAAGATTTTGGATTGACTTGATACTTTTGTTAATTTTTGTCCTATAGGATTATAAAAAAATCTCTTAAATATTGACAAATTTAAAAAAAAAATATATAAAATGTGGTGGGGGTTGAAGTTTTGACGTTTCAGGTGACAATCAGTTTTAAATACGTATAATTACGATAAAACTTTATGGATTTTAATTTTCAAATAGGTTTTTTTTTGGAAGTTTTTTTTTTATGTAATTTATTTTAATTTATTTATTTTTATATATTTTATTGAAAAAATTCTCAGCTTTTGACTGATAGTAAAGAAAGAATTTCCTTAAAATGACGAAATGGATCAAATTTAAAAAATAAGGATTAATTTTTCGATGATTAACGATTTAGAAGAAAAAAAATATATTATTTTATATAAATTATAATTTTTTGACAAAAAACTTTTTTTCCACGTTTTTTGATCAACAATTTAAAAAAAAAAATAATTTGTAGGCAAAAAAAATTTTTATTATTTTTCGTGTGAAAAATATTTAATTTTTTTTTGAAATCGATGTTCGTAAATGTTAATCAAAAACATTGTGAACTTTACCGAAATTTTTTTTTTTGGCAAATAAAAATTCATTAAAACTAAAGACTCATTTTTTTTATTGTGAAAGAAAAATTAAGTAAATATTTAAAAGTACATAAAGTACGTAATTTTTACTAAAGGCACGTAAAATATGTACTTTTGACTAAAACTCGATCATTAAGCTCACGGCCCAAAAGAAAACAAAATTAATCATTGTTTATAGCTATAACATTCCATTTTTATATTAAAAATGAAAATTTTAAATTAAAAAAAACAATCAATTTTGTTCCGTAAATTGATCCTTAATGTTTTATTTTTTGGTCTGTAAAGTATGTAATTTTTAGTGCCGATGGTATTTCGAGGCCTAAATTAATTAATCGGATAAAAAAAAATTAAGGATCTATTGTTTTAATAAATTTTTTTTTTAGTTAATAAAGTACCTAAACAAATGACAAACTAGATTTTTGCGTTTTATTTATTTAACTTATTTATTTTAAAAAATTTTTATAAGTCTTAAAATTTTTCAACATTTTTAACGACATTCTCTGGCCTTTTTTCCGAAAAAACTATTTTCTTCAATAAATTTTCATCAAATTTTGAAAAATTAATATTATTATTTATTTATTTATCATATGTTTTATTTATAATGTGTCTGTTCAGTTATTACTTGTTTTTAAAAAATGGATTGATTGATTTGAACTCCAAACTCTATGTTTTCTCCAACGTTAGGGTGGTTTTGTTTTTATTAATTTGACACCGCAATTGAGCGTCTACATGCAATAATCGGTCGAGCGCTCAGCTGAACGCTGTAATGCCAGTCAGACGGGTCAAAAAGTAAAAAAAAAAAAATGAAAATTTTGATTTTTAAAAAATAATACCATGCAGAAAATGAAGAGACGCATCTTTTTTTCTTTTGAGATTTTTTTATAGGACGAAAATTTAATTTAATAAATCCAAAAAACTGAAAATTTTTTTTTCACTATTTTCATTATATTTTTAAACATAAATCGTCGTAACTTCCACAAATATTAATGAAATCGATTAAAATTCGGTATACAAACGCATTAGGGTCTAGAGAATACGATAAATTAATAAAAAAATTTTTAATCATTAATTATTCAATAAATTATTATTATTATTAATGACGTGTCGATAATCACGATTTCTTACCTTCGCCGAGAAAAAGTCTGTGAGGAACTTTCGAGTTGAAAGAACTTCCAGTGAGACATTTGTTTATTAATATATAAAGAAGTTTTTTGGAAATTTTCGAGTCAATTCATTCACAACTTTCAAAAATATAAGTGTTTTTTGAAAAAGCGGGTGGCGCGCTAGCGAGTCGCCACGTGGAGAGTTTCATCTGCTAGAATAATAGGCGATAGTGTTTTGTTTTCGTACATATTTTTTATTTATTTTCGTATATAAGCAAGCATGTCCGGCAATGTTCTCTAGACCCTAATGCGTTTGTATACCGAATTTTAATCGATTTCATTAATATTTGTGGAAGTTACGACGATTTATGTTTAAAAATATAATGAAAATAGTGAAAAAAAAATTTTCAGTTTTTTGGATTTATTAAATTAAATTTTCGTCCTATAAAAAAATCTCAAAAGGAAAAAAAGATGCGTTTCTTCATTTTCTGCATGGTACTATTTTTTAAAAATCAAAATTTTCATTTTCTTTTTTTTTTTTACTTTTTGACCCGTCTGACTGGCATTACAGCGTTCAGCCGAGTGCTCGACCGATTATTGCATGTAGACGCTCAATTGACCATTATTTCTATGACTTGACATATGTTTCTTATTTGACTCCCTGAAGAGGAAATCATTTAGATTTCGAAACGTTGGAGTAAACCTTTATTAAAACAACAATGGTCCGAATGTTATCGTTTTATTCATACGAAACCTTCTAATTAATACATATATTTCTCGGACGTTAAACTATTTAAAATTTTTTATTATTATTGTTATAAAAATTAAAAATTTTAACTTTGATAATTCACAATTATTAGTTTTTTTGGGGGGTAATAAATCTAATTTTTAGAAGGCCCCAAACAAGAGTTAAAAACTTATTTTAAAAAAAAAACCCAAAAAACTACTTTCTTTACTGCATTTAAGAACCCTATACAAATGAAAAAAAAAACGCCACACAAATTTAATTTTAATGTCAAGAGATTGAACCGTCTGCGGGGGCATGATTATTCCATAATGTGAATCATTTAGAAATTTCATTTTATAGAATTTTATAAGATAGAATTTTACTTTATTCGAATTTGTATTTTTCGAATTAATATTTAATAGAATTTAAATTAACCAGAATTTATACTTAACAGAATTTCTAAGTAATCAAAATTTTAATTAACAAAATAATCTTTCAACATAATTTCCATTTAGCACATTTTTTATTCAAAAGAATTTTTCTTAACACGAATTTTTATTTATCAGAATTCTTATTAAACTGAATTTCGCCAGAATTTGCATTAAATCAAATCTAACATTTGTCCGAATTTTTATTAACACAAAAATGTCATTTAATAGAAATCTTAAAACTCAGAATTTTCATTTATCCTACATTGAAATTGATCGAATAAACAAACGGCAGAAATATTTTAGCGCCAATTTTAAAATTGACCAATCAGAAACTGTCAAAATTGTGATTGATCAATTTTAAAATTGGCGCCAAAATATTTCTGCCGTTTGTTTATTCGACCATTTTCAATGTAGAATAAATGAAAATTCTGAGTTTTAAGTTTTCTACTAAATAACATTTTGTGTTAATAAAAATTCGGACAAATGAAGATTTTCTTTAATGCAAATTCTGGCGAAATTCAGTTTAATAAGAATTCTGATAAATAAAAATTCTTTTAAATAAAAAGTGTGCTAAATGGAAATTATGTTGAAAGATTATTTTGTTAAATAAAAATTTGATTACTAAGAAATTCTGTTAAGTATAAATTTAATTTAATATTAATTTAATTTAATTTGAATTCTATTAAATATTAATTCAAAAAACACAAATTCGAATAAAATAAAATTCTATCTTATATAAAATTCTATAAAATGAAATTTCTAAATGATTCACATTATGGAATAATCAAGCCTCCCCTAAAAAACGTCAGAACAAATTTAATTTCAATGTCAAAAGTTTGAACCGTCTTAATAACAAAAATGTCTTTAAGAAAAATAATTAAAATTTTCCAGACATGTTTCGATTGCAATGCAAAAAATCCAGTGTGGTCCAGCGTCACATATGGAGTTTTTCTTTGCATCGATTGTTCAGCTGTTCACAGAAATTTAGGAGTTCACTTGACATTTGTGCGCTCAACTCAACTTGACACAAATTGGACATGGCTTCAACTAAGAAACATGCAACTAGGTGGAAATGCAAACGCTGTGAGAATAACAAATTATTCAAAAAAAAATAAAATAAATTACATTACCAAATAATTTTTAATTAACAATAAAATGTAAATTTTAGAGAAAATTTTTTGCTCAACACAATTGTATGAGTAATGATGCACAACAAAAATACACATCAAGAACGGCACTTCTTTATAAGGAAAAATTATCTCAAGCTTCATCAAAAGCAATGCGTCTTTATGGAACAAAGGTGATTATTCACTATTCCTTTTTGCCCCCCCCCCCAAAAAATATATTCTAATTCAATTTATTTGTAGTACAAATATTTTAATGTATAATTTATAGGTGTTTGTTCCTCCACTTTCATATAAGTCGGTGAGCTATCACATCTCTCCGTTTGTGTGTATTTTTTGAAAAAATTTCAACTCATTAACAGTATGATTATTGTAATAAATTTTTCTTTCTCACTCAATGATAAAAAAAAAAGTCGAAACGCATAAATAATGCAAAAATTAGAATTTTTATTTTTTAGAATTTTTCATATAATTTTTTTAAAGACAAATTTTTTATTACGAATTATTTTTCAACAGAATTTCCCGATTTTCTATATTAGGGAATTTTTACTCTATCGAAAATTCATTTAACAAAATTTCTATTTGTTCGAATTTTTATTTTGACAGAACTTTAATTTCGTTGGAATAAATATTTTGTCGCGAATTTTAGAATTAACCAATCAAAACATTCTGGATAATTTCTGATTGGTTAATTCTAAAATTCGCGCCAAAATGTTTATTCAAACGATATTAAAGTTCTGTCAAAATAAAAATTCGAACAAATAGAAATTCTGTGAAATGAATTTTCGATTGAGTAAAAATTCTCAAATATAGAAAATCGTGAAATTCTGTCAAAAAAATAATTTAATAAAAAATTTGGCTTTAAAAAATTATATCTACAAAAATTGTGTGAAATAAATATTCTAAGAAATTAATTTTTTATGCTTAAAAATCAATCCCGTGTAACACATTATTATTATTATTATTATTATTATTATTATAATTAACACCGCTTTGATTGATTTTAAAAAGACAAATATTACGTCTCAAAAAATAAAATAAAAATGTGAGCAAAAATTTATGCAAAAAGAAATTTTACAAAATTTAATAGTATTTATTTACTTTATTAACAGTTACATTTAGAGAATCCAGCACAACCAGAAGTAGAAGAATCAAATGAGATAGATTTTTTTAAAGAACATGAGAATTTAGAAAGTAACAACGAATTCACAGTGCCTAAAGTGGAAAAGCCGCTAATCACGCTAAACACTATTACTAGCGAATCAACACCAAAAATATCAACAAAAACAGAATTAATTGATAATACTTTAGGTCCGTCCGTTAAATTATCAGATACCGGTGCTTTAACCACTGAAAGGAAATCAACAATTGGAACCAGAAAAGTTCAACCAAAAAAAACTGGGGTAAAAAATTTATTTATTTATTTAAATATTTTAATTTATACAAAAAAAAAAAAATGATGAAATTTTATTTATTTTCAAGTTGGGCAAGAAAAGTGGTTTTGGCGCTCAACGTGTGAAAACAAATTTCGATGAATTGGAAAAAAGTATGCTCGAAGCATCACGAGAAATTGTGAAAAAAGAAACTGAAGAAAAATCTAAAGAGGAACAGGAAGAAATTGCAACACGTTTGGCTTATCAATATGAACAAAATTTAAGTATACAAGCAAAAAAAGTTGAGGAAACAATAAAACAATTAAGTCCATCTAAAGCCGGACAGGCCGAGAGACTTGGCATGGGATTCAATAATCGCAGGTGAGTTGCAATTTTTAAAACTATTACATGTAGAAAAAAAAACAACACAAAAAATGTTTCTCTTCTTCTTCTTTTTCCAGAGGTGCAAGTCATTCGGCTTTTGGCGATATGAGTACAATTGCCCAAGAGTCATCATCGAAAGTTTTCACTGCCTCAGAGCCAAAAAGAGAATTACGATCACTCGATGAAACACTTGCGACACTTGCTTCATTCAAAGATATTGATGATTTTGCATTTGAACACATTTTCAAACCGCCTTCATTAAATGCACGTTCACAAAATGATGAGGTCACTATTATTGCTGAACCTGAACCGCCCAAGAGAATGACGCCACGTCATAATTCTCAAAAGGAGAATAAAGTCACTGCTGAGGGTGATGCTCAAAAGAAATTTGGCTGCGCCAAAGCAATAAGTAGCGATCAATATTTTCGCGACAGTATTGGAGATGATAATGTACGATTTTGAATATTTATTATTAATACAGTCGAACCTCGATAACTCGAAATTCGTTAAGACGAATTTTTCAGTAAGACGCAGAAAAAAACTTAGAATTTTTAATTCGAACTCGAACAAAAGACTGTTACTCAATTGTTTATTTATAAAGAAATATTGTCAAGACCATCAGTCAAAATTCTTGTGTCAAAAGTAAAAGTCATTCATTCTAAATTCTTAACTATTATGATTCTAAATTATTCGTAAAGACAATAAAAAAAACAATTTCACAATATTTAACAGACAATTGACAATTTGGCTGTTGAATACAAAATTATAAATTCGAAACACAGAAAAAAAAATATAATTAAGTACTGGCCGCTATTAAAGAATGGAAGACGTTATTCAAAATTACAGTAATCAAAGGCTATGATAATGTCAATAAAATTTACAAACAACATACATAAGAAATGTTCGGATATGTTTGTGCTTTTGGATGACTAAATATATATTCATGACTTGACAGTCAATAAACCGTCTGTATTCAGTAGAAATTTTCCGTAGATTTCCTCTACTCTGATCAAGAAAGGGTCAGGAAAATGCGAGTACTTCTAATAAAAGTCGACTACAGACCGCAATTTGAGAGTTTTGATAGTGGGAGTTAAATGCGGGGATAGAATGAGGCGCATGAATTTTCTACAAATTTCAAATTGTCTAACACTTAATTAATCTAAATTTAATTGGCCTAAAATTCGTATGAACTAATTATTACTTGGCCTATTCTGTATATGACCTAATTCTTATTTGGCCTAATCTTCATTCAATCTAATCGTCATTTATCCTAATCTAAATATAACCTAATTCTTATTTAACGTAATATTTATCAGCCCTAAATCTCACTTGGCCTGAACTATACACTAAAAACATTTACCATAACAAAATAAAATTTAGTCCACGTAAGAATTAGACCAAGTGAGGATTAGGCCAAATAAAAATAAGATTACATTAAGATTAGGCGAATTGAGAATTAGATTAGATTAATAGTAGAACAATTAACAATATAGTAAAATTAGGCAAAATGAGAATTAGGTCATATAAATATAAGAACAAATAATAATTAGGTTATAGTATGATTAGGCCAAATGAGAATTAGGTTTTATAAAGATTGGATGAAATGAAAATTAGTTTAAGCAGAGTTTATTCCATATGATAATTAGACCAAATGAAAATTATTTCACATGATTATTATGGTAAACGGTGTTTAGGCTAAGTAATAATTAGGTCAGATAAAAATGAGGCTAAAAAAGTATTCAGTTACAGAAAATTTAGGTCAAGTGAGATTTAGGGCAGATAAATATTACGTTAAATAAGAATTAGATTATATTAAGATTAGGCCAAATGACGATTAGTACAAATAAGTATTAGATTGAATGAAGATTAGGTCATATACAGATTAGGTCAAGTAATAATTAGTCCATACGACTTTTAGGCCAATTAAGTGTTAGGTTGATAGCTGTTAGAAAATATTAAAATGTTAACTCAATTAGTTCCAAATGTCCATTTTTTAAATTCAAATTCGAACTTTCGGTTCTACGAGATGGGCTTTTTAAAAAATTCGGCATTCAGTTTTTTTTATGCTTTTGAGTGTCTTCTTTCAAAATCTGTAAGAAAATTTCATTTTGGTCTTCATGATAAAAAGTTATAATTATTTAAACACTCAAAAAACAGTTTTTTTTTTAATTTAAAATTAGATTTTCTAATCGAAATCGGATGAAATCCAAAACACCAAAAAATCGCGTCTAAAATGTTCACTGAAAAAAAGGTTTGGTATCAGCAACCAAATATTTGGTTGGTATTTAAGCAACCAACATTTTTTTTGTTGAATCAAAAAAATTTTAGTTGTCCCAATCAAATTTTAGTTAGGACAACAAAAATACTTTTTTTCTAATTTTGGTTGTGTCAAACAAATTTTGATTGAGACAATTAAAATTTTGTTGATTTAACAAAAAAAATTTTGGTAGCTTAAATACCAACCAAACGTTTGGTTGTCAATACCAAACCCTTTTTTCAGTGTTGGGACAATCAGATAGGCATGATAACAAAAACAAAAAATTATTTAATCACTTCAAAAACCGGGTTGTTTTTTTGTATAAACAATTATAACTTTTTTTCATGAATACCAAATTGAAATTTTCTTACAGATTCTGAAAGAGGACACTCAAAAACAAAAAAAAACTGGATGCCGTATTTTTTAAAAAGCCCAACTCGTACAACGGAAAGCTCGAATTTGAGCCAAAAAAAAAACGGACATTTAGGACTAAATGCGTTTAAAAAATAATTATTTAACAAAAGATTTTGAATTAACATCGTTTTTCTGCAACAAGATCTTTTAAATTTTATTGCAATTAATTTTAATTATAATTTATTTCGTTTGCTTTAAATGGTTAAAAATCAATTTCCAGTTTTGAGGTTATATTAACGTGTACCATTCCTCCTAAAGATTTAAAAAAAAATTTTATTTAACCCTTTAATTGCAACATTACACCTCAGTCTGTTTGTTTTAATTTTAAATATCTATAAACGTGAGGGAAATCTTTTTATATCAATATTTTTCAATAATAATTTTTTGTTGTAAAAATTGTCCTCAGTAATTTTAATTTAGTGCTATACACATTTTTCAGTATACTTAAATTCAATTTTTGGCTATATAATCTATATGATCTTTTAAAGTAAGCTTTTAAGAAGTATCAAATTAATTTTCAAATTAATGTTTTAACTTAAGAGCTCAATTTTTTTTTTTGGCTTAAACCCTTTATTTTGGGGTAAAAATAAAGTACCTAAATTTAGTACTTCGAACTCGTACCAGAATTTAAGAATTTTTTAAGAAATAGGTGCATTAAATCAGTTTCTTTGCGAATTGCGGCCTTTCATGACATTTTAGCATAAAAATAGTTATTATAAAAAAGAAAGTGCATAAAATTCTGAGTAATTTGCTAAACAAATGAACCCTATAGTTAAGGTCAATAAATCCTTAATATCTCGAAATCTTTGTTAAGTTGAAAACTCGTTAACTCGAAGTTAAATTGAAATTTTAATTTCCCTTGAAATTCGAATTATCAAGGTTCTACTGTATTATATAAGTGCTTTTAATACTGCCGTATTAAATCATCCCACATAGCACAACTTCTTGCTGTGAGGTTATTGTAAGGATATCTGTAGGGTTTGTAAGGTTACCGTGTAAGCCTACAGTAAACTTGAGGTCATCTTAAAACTTCCGCCATTACAGTAAGCTTACACAGTAAAGCTAAGGTAAGCTTACACGGTAAGGTTGTTGTAAGCTTCCCGTAAGGTTACTGTAAGGTTGCTGTAAGGTTACTGTAAACATAGAGTAATATGAAAATATATTAAAAATAATTATATTATAAATTTTTTTTATAAAAAATTATATATTTGGTAAAATACTTCATGAACCCCAATAGAATTTGTTAAATGAAATTTACTGCGCAGCCGTATGTGCCATAGAAAACTACTGCGCATAAATATTAATAAAATTTATTTATTAATAATATTCTATGTTTACAGTAACCTTACAGCAATCTTACAGTAACCTTACGGGAAGCTTACAACAACCTTACCGTTTAAGCTTACTACAACCTTACCATGTAAACTTACCACGACCTTACTGTGTAAGCTTACATTTACTTTTTCTGTGTAAGTTTCTGAGGGATTCCACGGGTAAAACGAACAGTTGTCGGTGAAAAGTTATCGATTTGGCTCAAATTTTTTAGGCGTATTCTACCTCTAAAAATACTCAACTAGCCAAAATTTCAAGCCCCTATCTCATAAAGAACACTCACAATCGTAAATTTCGTGAAAAGTGACATCTTTCAAAATGAAGATTGAAAAATCCATTTCTTCTCGAAAAAATGTTAATTTTGGTCAAAAAAAAAATTGGAAAGATACTAGTCGATGGGAAATTTTCCAAAGAATCCAATGCCGTTGGAATTTTTGACCTATCTCTAAACGCATGCGCAGTAGATTAAAAAAACTGATTTTTTTAAAAAAATTCATAACTCAAAATGACCTATTTCGATTTGGCTCTAATTTTCAGGAAAGACAGCTGAAAAGCTATACTTTAAAATGGTTATACCTAAAATTTGCATATTTTGAGTTTTTAACCATTTTTATGCAAAATAGTGAGCTAATTCAAATTTTTTCAAGGTTTCCTTACAGTATTTGCTTTTTTGTGCGCGTGCGCAGTTATATAGACAAAAACTAAGCTCAAATTAAAAATCCTCGAAAAATTTCCAATCAGTTATCTATATTAACACTTCATTTTTATTTATTCTAAACAAATTTTAACAGAAAAAACAAATACAAGTTATAATTAAGAACGATATTTTGTACTTTGTTTATAATTCTTTGTACAAAATATCGTTCATCAAAAATTAATAATTTCCCAAACTGAAAAAAATGTTAAGTTAAAAAAACAAACGTAAAAAATAAATTTTTTTTAAATACTCTCATATTTGTAATGCTCTTAATTATAACTTGTATTTGTTTTTTCTGTTAAAATTTGTTTAGAATAAATAAAAATGAAGTGTTAATATAGATAACTGATTGGAAATTTTTCGAGGATTTTTAATTTGGGCTTAGTTTTTGTCTATATAACTGCGCACGCGCACAAAAAAGCAAATACTGTAAGGAAACCTTGAAAAAATTTGAATTAGCTCACTATTTTGCATAAAAATGGTTAAAAACTCAAAATATGCAAATTTTAGGTATAACCATTTTAAAGTATAGCTTTTCAGCTGTCTTTCCTGAAAATTAGAGCCAAATCGAAATAGGTCATTTTGAGTTATGAATTTTTTTTAAAAAATCAGTTTTTTTAATCTACTGCGCATGCGTTTAGAGATAGGTCAAAAATTCCAACGGCATTGGATTCTTTGGAAAATTTCCCATCGACTAGTATCTTTCCAATTTTTTTTTTGACCAAAATTAACATTTTTTCGAGAAGAAATGGATTTTTCAATCTTCATTTTGAAAGATGTCACTTTTCACGAAATTTACGATTGTGAGTGTTCTTTATGAGATAGGGGCTTGAAATTTTGGCTAGTTGAGTATTTTTAGAGGTAGAATACGCCTAAAAAATTTGAGCCAAATCGATAACTTGTCACCGACAACTGTTCGTTTTACCCGTGGAATCCCTCTTCTGTAATGGCGGAAATTTTAAGATGACCTCAAGTTTACTGTAGGCTTACACGGTAACCTTACAAACCCTACAGATATCCTTACAGTAACCTCACAGCAAGAAATGGTGCTATGTTGAGATGTTAATAACAAAATTTGTCAATTATAGTGGGAGAGAAAAAATAATTTACGCCGTTTCGAAGGATCGTCAAGTATTTCATCGGCAGATTATTTTGGCACTGGTCAATCGAATCCCACATCGCCCACATCGTCATCATCATCATTGTCAATGAATTTTGAAGGTCGCGTTGATCTTGAAGATGTACGCGAAAGTGTACGACAAGGTGTAAATAAAGTAGCGGGTAAATTAAGCTCTCTCGCTAATGCAGCAGTTTCTTCAATTCAGGACCGTTATGGACTCTAAACATATTTAAAAATAAAAATAAAATAAAATTGTCATAAAATATTGTTAATTAAAAAAAAAAAAAAAAAATTTCTTATACGTGTTATTCTATTGAACTGTAAATAAAAGCTTCCGAGAGGAAAACAAAAATCTCTCAACTGTTTTTAGGGTTATAATAAATAAAGAGTTCTGTAAAATTGTAAATTTATATTTTTTTATTTTTTCCAAAAAAAATGAATTTAGATCTAATTAAAATTTACCTTTTTTTTTTATTAAAATCAACGAGGAATAATTTAACAGGAATTTTTTTTTTTGGAAATATTTTTCCTTGGATCATAGCTTTTCGATTATCTTAACTATATATATATAGTACATATCACAAATTTTACTCGTGTATCTAGATTTTGCACGACGGATTTAACAATGTATAATCGAATCTTTTGATTTGTAAAAGAGAAAAAAAAACAGGATATAGAGATTTAAAAAATATATATAGGACAATAACAAGTTAGTTAACAACGAGCAATTAAAAAAAAAAAAATTTCTATAAATATAATGTGTAAATAGCGCGCGAATTATTTTTTTTTATTGTTATATGCAACTCTCGAGAATTGTTGAGGCATCGCCTATCGAATTGAAAACTGATTCAGCTGGTGGTTGTTGGCATTTAGTGACTAGATGTGAATATGGTTTTCCATGAAGTAAACATACAAGAACAACGGTCATATTGTCGCAACCAATTTCCATTAATACATCAGGCGCTAAACAATGTTTCAATAATTCCTCACATATTTCTTCGGGATCAACAAATTTTTGTTCTTGATCGCCATCAATTTTTTGCTGACATGCAGCTAATCTACTTCTCACAAATTTCACTACATCTTGATTTTTCATTACATCCCAAATTCCATCGCAAGCCAATATTAAAAATTCCCAATCTTCTGTTAATTCAAATTCTTTTACATCAGGAAGCACTAAAATGCGAGAAAATAAATTTTGAAAAATCATTAAATTATTTATTAATTATTATTATTATTGAAATTTTATTCAATTACCAGTGACTATTTGTTCCTCTTGAGTTTTACGATTATTTTGTTTAAACATAAAATCCCCAAATGCACGTGACAATGCCAAATGTCGATTGACTCTTCCCAATTCGACCCAACCACCTGCAGCTTCGATACGCTTTTTTTCAAGTACCAAATTTGGCTTGTGATCTAGACTCAAAGGAACAGAATGTCCACGAACACAAGCGACCGCTCTACTATCGCCTGCGTTCGCCTAAATTATTTAAAGGAAAAAAAAAACAATTTTTTTTTTACCAATTTAAATTTTTGTAAACCCATTAATGCCCGAAATCTTAAAATTCTTTGTACATTTTTAAGCTGTGTTATTATGAATAAAAGGTTATTATTCTACGTTTTCTATAGGTATGAGTGTTTTTTCGATTTCGGCGTCAAAAATAAATTTCGAGAAAGCCAAAACTAAATATGGCGGTTTTAATAACAAAAAACACAAAAAAAATTTCATTTATTCAAGATTTTTTTTTCACTCAGAAAAAGTGTAAGAATAAAATTCTTCTTTCAACTATGAATGCATAAAAATTGTATACTTTCTGGAAACGTAAAGCAGAATTAAAAATTTCCAGATGGCGGACCCAATATGGCATCAAATCCATTGTAAAATTTTAAAAGTTTGGTATATATTGTTTAAATTGGAGCGCATGATTATATTTCATAATGTGAATCATATAGAAATTTCATTTTATAGAATTTTATAAGATAGAACTAGCAAAATTAAACGCGCGCAAGCGCGCCAAATTGAATACTTCATTATTTGTTATAAAGAAATTAAAGATTAATATTATCAATAATAATTTAATTTATTAGAATATTATTACATATTAAATAATAATAATGAAAATGATATGTTTACAAGCCTCGGATTATACGACTTTTTCCGACTTTTTTCAAAAATACGACTTTTATCGACTTATTTTAATAAAATGCGACATTTTTTTTTACATTTGAAAAAAAATGTAAATAAAATACATTTTTTTAGTATAAAATGTAGATCTTCTTCAGATCTTCTACAATTCAATTAATTAACAAATTTTGAACTAAAATGATTCTTCACTAAATTAATTATTTTTAATAATTTTAATTAAATACATCACAAATTCAATTATATCAAAATTATTTTTAAATTAAAATTTTTATGAAATTTAACAATTGTTTATAATTTAAAAAAAAATCTATCACAATAAAATTGAATTATTTTTTAAAAATTTTAATTCAAAATAAACTAAAATTCAATTATTACCCGAAATTTTAATACAAAATCAATTAAAAAACCAATAATTATCAAAAATTTTCAATTTAAAATTGAATGATTTACCAAGTTTTCAATTTAAAATGAAATAAAATTCAATTATTTTCTAAAATTTCTATTCAAAATTAATTATCCAAATTTTCAATGAAAAATGAACTTCAATTAAATTATTATCCAAAATTTCAATTAAAATTCAATTATTTTCCAAAAATGTTTAATTTAAAATCAAATTAAATTTAATTATTCTCAAAAATTTGAATTCAAAATTAATTGAATTTTCAATAATTTGAATTTAAAAGCATCTAAAATTTAATTACCTATTTCTAAAATTGTCCATCGAAATTTTTTTTTTGAAATTTAATAATTTCAATTATAACTCTAAGGAAATTTAATTATTTTTAACTATTTTAATAATATTCTTTGAAAATTCAACTATCTGAAACCATTTTTCAATTAAAAATGATTTTCAAATTATTGTATTTTTTCCGCATTTTCTAATAAATTTTTAGTGAAATCATCTAAAATTTTAATTAAAAAAAATCACTTAAAGTTTCAATTAATTTCAAAAATCTCAATTTTAAATCTTTGAAAATTCAATTAAATTTAAAAAATGTTTTCCAAAAATTATTTGATAAATTATTTTTAGTTCTGTAAAATTTAATAATTGTTTGAAAATTAACAATATCTTTTGAAATTTAATTATTTCTAAAAATTTCAACTTTAACCCTTCGAAAAGGATTATTATTTTAAAAAAAAATTTTTATTTAAAAATCTGTAAAATATTTTTGTTAAAATAAAAAACAAATCCACTTTTTTTTGGAATATAAATCGACTAAAACGACTTTTTTGTGTCTTTAAGTTGATTCGTGGCCTGTGTTTTTATAATTAATATTTAATAGGTATTTGTTGGCCCCTGGTACCTTAAAAATTAATTTTTAAAAATTAATTTTTTTCAAATTACTATCTTGTACGAAATTTCCTGGCGCATCTTTTTTCTCATCATAAATTTTTTGTATTTGTATACAATTTTTGAATGAATATACAACTTTAAAAAAATTTTCGTTGGTAAACGTTGTGTACTTCAGCTTCGTGAATTGAATTTTCGAATTTGGAATTTTAAAGAAACTTATTCCGAAATTTGGAAACACAATTATACAACTTTGGCAAAAATAAGAAAAAGAATTGTCAAAATTTGACACGTCATAAGATTACTATTCAAAAAAACACGTGAAATCAAAAAAGGTCAACTTCAAGTTAGGACAGAAGGACAGACCAAGCATTTTATTATTATTATTATTATTATATATAATTTTACTTTATTCAAATTTGTGTTTTTCGAATTAATGTTTAATAGAATTTAAATTAACTAGAATTTATACTTAACAAAATATTCTTTCAACATAATTTCCATTTAGCTCACTTTTTTTTAAAAGAATTTTTCTTAACATGAATTTTTATTTATCAGAATTGTTATTAAACAGAATTTCGCCTGAGTCGAATTTTTAAATGCCAGAATTTAGTAGAAAACTGAAAACTTAGAATTTTCATTTATTCTACATTCCAAATGATCGAATATTCAAACGGCAGAAATATTTCGGCGCCAATTTTAAAATTGACCAAACAGAAAATGTTAAATAAAAATTTGATTATATAAAAATTCTGTTGAGTTTAAATTCTACTATTCTACTTCAGCTCTATTAAACATTAAATTCGAATAAAAATTAAATAAAATTAAATTAAAAATTAAATAAAAAAAAATTAAATTAAAATTAAATTAAATTTAATTTAATTAATTAAATTAAATTCTATAAAATGAAATTTCTAAATGATTCACATTATGGAATAATCATGCGCCCCTTCAAATTGCCAAAATATCAGAACTTGTATGTTTTCAGGGTCGCTGATTACGAATTCGATGTCAGTTTTTTAAAATTCAAAATGGAGGATCCAATATGGCGGAGAATAAATTTAAAAATTCATTCAATTGGTCTGAAATTTTGTTACCCGAGGGTTTTCGGGGTCGCTGATTACGAATTTGAAGTCCGTTTTAAAAAATTCAAAATGGCGTATCAAATATTTTGAACGAAAAATTTTAAAAGTCATTAAATGCCCTAAATCTTGTCTCTCGAAGGTTTTTGAGGTCACTGATGACAAATATACAGTTACTTCTTTAGTTGTGAATAAAAGACAACTGCTAAGCGGAGTTGATTACTAAAAAGAAAGTTGAAATAGGTACTTTTTTAGTAATCGGCGTCGTTTAGCAGTTGTCTTTTATTCCATCTGAAGAAGTAACTGCATATTTGTCATCAGTGACCCCAAAAGGCCCCGAGAGACAAGATTTAGGCCAATTTAATGACTTTAAATTGTTGTGTCCGCCATATTGGATCTGTCATTATGAATTTTTGAAAACAATCATCCAATTCGCAATTATCGACCCCGAAAATCTCCGGGTAACAAAATTCATGCCAATTGAATGCGTTTTTTAATTTCTTGTCCGCCATTTTGAATTTTGAAAAACTGACATCGAATTCGTAATTTTGGCAATTTAACCCTCTCTCTGTCCTAGTGATCGTTATCGACAAAAAACGACAATTCGGTCGCCAGGTGGGGACTATGGAAAATACATTCTATAGCGCTGGAGTGGGGATAACCCAGTACAGGGAGAGGGTTAAACAATATATACCAAAATTTTAAAATTTTACAATGGATTTGATGCTATTTTGTGTCCGCCATCTTAAAATTTTTAATTCTGATTTACGTTTTCAGAAAGTATACAATTTTTATTCTTGAAAATGTACAAAGAATTTTGAGAAATTTTGGTCGTTAAATTCCAATTGGTCCTCAGGATATTTATTAAATTTTTTAACAGTAATCTAAAAAAAAAAAAAAACTATTAAAAATCAACTTACACTGTAAAGAATGTTATCTTTAATAAGTAAAGTGATGGCAGTTGAACCGGCTTGTTTCTCTCTTAAAATTGACTCATGCTGCATATCTTTGTCCAATTCCAAAAAAGCTTTTTGTATCGCTAAACTTATATTTCCATTTTGATACTCAATTCTGTTTGTTATATACTCGTGAAGATGTTTACTTATGTGTTGTGAAATTGCTGCTCCTAAAAATGAGACACAAAAACATGAAAATAAAATTCATGAATTTAAAAACGCCCGGCATTCTCCTAAATCGGTATTCTTGATAAAATAATATTCAGTTAAATAAGATAATTTAAAATAAAAATTTTGTTAAAGAGAAATTCGGTCAAATAAACATTTTTTTTTTTACCTAAAAATGCCTTTTAAGTAAAAGAATTTCTATTTCACCGAAACTGTATTTTGACCGAACTTTCACTTTTCCGAATTTTTATTTTTTATTTGACAGAATTTTTTTTATCCGAATAAAAACTCGACCGAAATAATTTAAGTGGAAATTTTAAAATCAACGAATCATAATTTTTTTTTTTTAACAATGTTTGATTGGTTAATTTAAAAAATTTCCACTTAAAATATTTCGGCCGAGTTTTTTTTTATTCGGATAAATAAAAATTCGTCTTTTTAAAAGTTTTAAAAAAATAAAAATTCAGACAAGTGAAATTTCGGTAAAAGTTTCTTACTTATAAAAATTTAGTTGACTTGAATTTATCTTTAATATAATTAGATTAAATACAAAAATTTAGTTTAAGTGATTTGGTTAAATAGAAATTGTCTGTTAAATAAAATGTAGTTGGAATAAAAATTTTCTTTAAAAAAAAACTGTTTTTTTTTTTTTTTTTGTATAATTTCTTTTAAATAGAAATTTCCTTAAATAAATTCTGTTAAATTGAAAATTTTTAAGCAATACCGTAAAATGGGGTAAAGTCGGCGTTTGGGGGTAAAGTCGGCCGGCGCTTTAAATCATTTTAAAGTTTAACTATTACTTTTTTCCAGAAGAAATCCGAGTTTTATTAAAAATGTAGTTAGAATTAATGTAAATTAATAAATAAAATACAATATTTAAGTGTTTAAAGCGCCGGCCGACTTTACCCGCAAACGTCGACTTTACCCCATTTTACGGTATTAAATATTTTGATTTTAATGTTTGTATAAATAAATTTTTACCCCCATGCCCATCGTAAACACCAAAGAATGCAGTTCCTGGATCATCAGGTAGAGAAAGAATATGAACGTGACTATCTTCCATGCTCACACGCCATCCTTGCATACTTGAACTTCCCACTCGAAAATTATCATTTCTACAACAAGCCGTCTTCTTTGTCGTCACTGGTTCACTCAAAGTTTGGCCCATTGTAAATTTTTAATATTCTGCTTTTTTTTTACAATAAAATTTTTAATTATAAAAAAACTTTCGAAATAATTTTATACAAAAATTTTTTTTTCTCATTTTTATTACACTTTAATAGAGGTGCAATTTTTCAAAACTTGCTATTTTTTTGCAAACATAATTTTTATACATAATTCAACATATTATTTATTAATATTAATAAATAAAAATTTTTTTTTTAAATTTATCAGATTTTGAAAAATTGCTCCTCAATTACGGCGCAAAAAATGAATAAAAAAATAAAAAATGAACAAAATTATAAAAGAGCAACACAGAAAAATACAATTATTATAATCAAATATTCAAAATAGTTTAATCCAATATTAAATAATTTAATTTAAGCGCAGAAAAATAGAAATGACATTTTAAAAAAAATTATAAAATATAAATTAAATATATTAATAACAATTTTTTAATTTGATTAAAAAAAAACAAATTTTATTAAAATAAATAAAAAATTTATAAATATAAACTCTTTTTTTTCTTAAAAGTGCAAATCCTATTTAAATTAAAATGATTTTTAAAAATAACTTTTTTTTAAATATCAATTTTTAAAACTTACTATTTCAATGAAAACAATTTTTTTTTCAATAATTAATACATTTGCTATTGTTTTTGTAAACAAAAATGACATTTATAAATGTTTACCTGATGTAGATTTAATATATAAACAATTTTCTTACGGCCTTTGACCTACCTTCTGTCATTAACCCAATTAAAACTATTTTTAAATTGAAGAACCTAACCTTTTTTATTTTGTATAGTTTTAAAGACCGCACTTCAGTTTTTAAATTATCTGACATTATTTTTATTTATGATAAAAAGAAAATTTTCAATTTATAAAACAAAACTAACGAACTTACCCATGAATAATTTAAATTTTTTCATTCACTAAATTGTCGAAAAAAAAAAATAATTCACAAATTTGTTGGGTAAATTGAATTTTTATTTTTGTAATAATAAAAAAATATTAGATATCAAGAATTCTTAAAATCCATTTAAATGTAATGAACTAAAGAAATCTATATAGATTGGTAATCGAAGATGAACTTTTCGCACTAAAGCTGAATCTACATTGGCTACAAAAAGGCGAACGTGAACGTGCTGACGTCACAATGCTGCGCAAACAATGGCCGTTTCCAAATTGGGATTTTTGTCGCGCGGAAAAACAAGGACACTGCATATTTCACGAGTATACACTTTTCTCGAAACATAATGGACACTTTTTATAAAATTGGACAACATACTAATGGAGCGGTCACACCTCGGCTGCAGGAGCAGTTGCCCATGGCAACCGTGTAAGAGTAAGAGAGATAGAAGATTTGCCATCTCTCTTACTCTTACACGGTTGCCATTGGCAACTGCTCCTGCAGGCGAGGTGTGACCGCTCCATAATGCTTCTCCGAACTCCATGGCCGTTTCCGAATTGAGATTTTTAGCGCAGTATATTCTTTATCAAAAGTGCTCTACAAATCCCAATTCGGAAACGGCCCATGAATTGTTGACACAACCTTAGGGTGTTTTCGAGATCCGTGCTGTCAGGCTGCAGTCCCATGGCAGCGTTTTGTACGGAAGCGCCTACGAGTCACCAGCGAACTATCTTGTTCGCGTCACATTTTTAGCTGTGAAACCGAGGAACGCGTTCGATGGTTTCGCTGTTTCCTTGTTTTTGAGTGACGATAAAACACACTATACGGTTCGATGGTTCTCTGGTTTTACTTAGTTCTATCGTTATCGAAGTCTAAATTTTGTATTAAAAAAATAAATTTAAATTTAAAAACCGAAATATAATAATATATTTAAATTATATATTTGAGATATATCAGATATCTTATAATGTGTGCCTAAAAAATTATTTTATTTAAAAATAATAGTACAAAATATTAATAGTATAGTACAAATATAAAATGCAAACAAATCAACTTACTTCAAAATAATATTTTGTACTATTATTTTTAAATAAAATAATTTTTTAGGCACACATTATAAGATATCTGATATATCTCAAATATATAATTTAAATATATTATTATATTTCGGTTTTTAAATTTAAATTTATTTTTTTAATACAAAATTTAGACTTCGATAACGATAGAACTAAGTAAAACCAGAGAACCATCGAACCGTATAGTGTGTTTTATCGTCACTCAAAAACAAGGAAACAGCGAAACCATCGAACGCGTTCCTCGGTTTCACAGCAAAAAATGGGACGCGAACAAGATAGTTCGCTGGTGACTTGTAGGCGCTTCCGTAGTTTTGCGTTACGTTTTGTCACTAGACCCTGAGTGTAAACATAGCAAACATATATCTGCATCTCTTTTACACTCATGGTCTAGTGACAAAACGCTGCCATGGGACTGCAGCCTCAGCGTGCTGATAGTATGAAACGGTTCTCAACCACTTTCTGACTGAGTTTTGTAATCGCACCTATGAATGTCACTTTAAAATATGCACCTAACCAAACCTCGACGGCCATTTTTCGATATTTTTATAATTCAGGAGAAGAGAAAATATTTTGGAGGCGACAAAATGAGTATTTCTTAAATTTGTTATTTTTGCAAATGAATATTGGGCCATATTGTTCTTAAATAAAAATTGTTCAATATGTACATGTGAAAAAATAAGTTTTAAACAATATTTTAATTAAACTTTTATTTCACTAAATTATAGTTTCAGCTTTACCCTCTCCAAAATATTTCACGAAAATATTTTGGAGGCAACCGCTGTTTTCCAGTTCAAACAATTTTTTAAATAAATTTTGTAATTATTATCGTGTAAGAAATATAGTTTCAATTATAATTGCATTAAATTAAAATAATATAATTTGAAATTCTTTGATATTTTTATAATTCAGGAGAAGAGAAAATATTTTGGAGGCGACAAAATGATTATTTCTTAAATTTGTTATTTTTGCAAATAAATATTGGGCCATATTGTTCTTAAATAAAAATTGTTCAATATGTACATGTGAAAAAATAAGTTTTAAACAATATTTTAATTAAACTTTTATTTCAATAAATTATAGTTTTAGCATTTCCCTCCAAAATATTTTTCGAAAATAATTTGGAGGCAACCGCTGTTTTCCAGTTAAAACAATTATTTAAATAAATTTTGTAATTATTGTCGTGTATGAAATACAGTTTCAATTATAATTGCATTAAATTAAAATAATATAATTTGAAATTTTTTGATATTCTCACAATTCAGGAGAAGAGAAAATAGTTTGGAGGCGAAAAAATGATTATTTCTTAAAAATGTTATTCTTGCAAATTAATATTCAACCATATTGTTCTTAAAAAATATTTGTTTAATATGTACATGTAAGAAAATAATTTTTTAACTAAACTTTATTTCAATAAATTATAGTTTTAGCACATCCCTCCAAAATATTTCGCGAAAATAATTTGGAGGCAACCGCTGTTTTCCAGTTCAAATAATTTTTTAAATAAATTTTGTAATTATTATCGTGTAAGAAATACAGTTTTAATTATAATTGCATTAAATTAAAATAATATAATTCATAATTTTTCGATATTTTTATAATTCAGGAGAAGAGAAAATATTTTGGAGGCGACAAAATGATTATTTCTTAAATTTTTTATTTTTGCAAAAGAATTTGGGCCATATTGTTCTTAAATAAAAATTGTTCAATATGTACATGTGAAAAAATAAGTTTTAAACAATATTTTAATTAAACTTTATTTCAATAAATTATAGTTTCAGCTTTTCCCTCCAAAATATTTCACGAAAATATTTTGGAGGCAACCGCTGTTTTACAGTTAAAACAATTTTTTCAATAATTTTTGTAATTATTGTCGTGTATGAATTAAAGTTTCAATTATAATTGCATTAAATTAAAATAATATTATTTGAAATTTTTTCATATTCTCATAATTCAGGAGAAGTGAAAATAGTTTGGAGGCGAAAAAATGATTATTTCTTAAATATGTTATTTTTGCAAATGAGTATTTTATTTCTCTCAATTATAAAACATTTGTTAACGTTTTTAAAAATTTTAAATTGAGGATTAATGCCTTGGAACCGCAAAATCTTCGTCGCCTTCCATATTTCAAATACTGGACTGTCTGTCACGTGTTACTGCTGCGATGCTGCGAGTAAAAAGACAAAGCGTGCTATCAGCACACAAGCGTAGTGTAGGCACAACATTTTTCACAAAATTCCTAGAACTTTTTTCTCAATAACACCAGAAATTAAAGCCTGTTTCATATACACGCGCTTTTAATATGTAATTGACCAATCATAAGAAGTTTTCAAAAAAATTCGTTAAAAATCAGTTGAGAACCCCTTCGTTCTCACAGCGTGCTGACAGCACGGATCTCGAAAACACCCTTAATTACATGTGTCACAATTCGAACGTTCCTAAGCAATTCATTCTTCTTCAACCTTGTTTTTAATCTAACTTTGTATTTCGAGATTCAATTATCTTCAATTCGATATTCTCAATCATGTTAGAAAAAAAGTTAGTGTAAAAAAAAAGAGAAGGATTTGCTTTCAAGTCTTTTGGAATTAGATGAAAAGCCAATCGTGAAAAATATACATGTAGACATACGTTCTCATGTATTCTTGCTAGAAGGACCGGTTTGTCATTTACCCCTCAAACAAAATATCGTGATTTCGTTTTCGTATTAAATAAGTAAAAAAAAAATAATTTTTTTTTCGTTCATCATCCAGCCAACTTATAAAAATCCAGTTCCTTTCTGATTTCTTTTTAAGAATATATATATATAAAGATCTCATTATTTTCATATTCATATATATATATATACACTATCATCTATAAATTAGTCAATTTTTTTAGCAAAATGCCAAATAAATTGACCTTGGAGGATGTAAGTAGTTTGCGCGTATTCGAATCTTGACGTGTGTCGATTTGTTAATTAAAAAAAAAAAAAAACAAAACGAAAACAACAACAAAAATCGCTCATGTTTAATTTTTTTCAGTTCCCGATTTTAAGTAGAATATCAAATGTGAGATATAGAGATAAAGATGCCGTAATTAAAAAAATAAATAATATCATTCGTGATGGACCTGAAAAATTGCAGGTATATATACATATATATATTGATTTATTTTTATCACTTGTCAAATTGTGGAATTTTATACTTAGAATGTCACTTTTGATATCTATATATGGGACGTTTCATGTGAAATTTTCGTTCAAAAATTTTTTTCTCAATGAAACATTTTTTTTTCAAAAATAAATATTTAATTTTTTTTTTTTTTTTTAATTTTTTAAAATTTTAAATAATTTTATTTAATAATTAATTTTTAAGTAAATTATTATTTGAATATCATGAAAAACTTGATAATTTCTTAAAAAATTAATTTAATTTTTTCAAATTATTTTGAAATTGAACATTTGACATTTCATACCTCAAGTTTGACAAATTATCTCACAAGAAAAATGACAATCGGCATTGATTTTTTGCATTAGAAAAGATGCAATATATATGAGGCAAAATTCCTGAAATGTCCGAACAAAAAATTAAAAGTTCTTTGAATTTAATCCATACTTTTCTAAAATGTTGTTATTGTTGGTGAAAGTCTAAAAATCAATTATTATTGCATTTAATAAAATAGTTTTTGAATTACAACGTTTTTAATTTTTGACTTTTGAAAAAAAAAATTTTTTTTCAATGTACAATATTTATAAGTAGAATGCATAAAAGTTAACATATATCTAATGATTTTTAAAGCTTTTTTGACGGGCTACACGCTGTTAATAAATTTTTTTTTTTTAAATAACATTTTACCTTGAAATTCAAGGTCAAAATGTTAATTTACGTTTATCTCAAAATCGGATTTTTTAAAATTATTTTTAACTATCTCAATGGAAAGCTTGACTAATTTCCTACAAAACATGTAATTTTCAGAGTGGGATCTTTTAAAGTTTTTGAGTTATTAATTAATTAATTAATTAATGTTTATAACAAATCAAATATTTTACAAACGAATAAAGTTACCGTAATTCTGAAGTTAGCAATTGAAACTTAACATAATTCCGCATCCAACGAGCCCTGTATGAAGTATTTTGGATAAGTAGATTGTTAATAAACAATTAGTTAACATTGCAATTGTTTATTAACAATCTACTTATCCAAAATACTTCATATAGGGCTCGTTGGATGCGGAATTACCTTAACTTTCAATTGGTAAGTTCAGAATTACCATAACTTTATTTGTTTGTAAAATATTTTATTTTTTACTAACAACAAGCATCCAAAAGCCCTATATGAAGTATTTTTGTTCAATTTTAGTTAAATAACAATAAAAAATGAAATATCTTACAAACAAATAAAGTTATCGTAAATCTAAACTAACCAATTGAAAGTTAAGCTAATTCCGCATCCAACGAGCCCTATATGAAGTATTTTGGATAAGTAAATTGTTAATAAACAATTGCAATGTTAACTAATTGTTTATTAACAATCGACTTATCCAAAATACTTCATACAGGGCTCGTTGGATGCGGAATTATGTTAAGTTTCAATTGCTAACTTCAGAATTACGGTAACTTTATTCGTTTGTAAAATATTTGATTTGTTATAAACATTAATTAATTAATTAATTAATATCTCAAAAACTTTAAAAGATCCCACTCTGAAAATTACATGTTTTGTAGGAAATTAGTCAAGCTTTCCATTGAGATAGTTAAAAATAATTTTAAAAAATCCGATTTTGAGATAAACGTAAATTAACATTTTGACCTTGAATTTCAAGGTAAAATGTTATTTAAAAAAAAAAAAATTATTAACAGCGTGTAGCTCGTCAAAAAAGCTTTAAAAATCATTATATATATGTTAACTTTTATGCATTCTACTTATAAATATTGTACATTGAAAAAAATTTTTTTTTTCAAAAGTCAAAAATTAAAAACGTTGTAATTCAAACAGTATTTTATTAAATTCAATAATAATTGATTTTTAGACTTTCACCAACAATAACAACATTTTAGAAAAGTATGGATTAAATTCGAGAACTTTTAATTTTTTTTCGGACATTTCAGGAATTTTGCCTCATATAACGAAAATTATCAATTTTTCCTTGAAAACGCTATGATTATCAACTCCAAACATGCTCACTATATTTTTCTTATAATCTACACGTAAAAATATGTAAAAATGTATAAATTTGAAGCCCTTTAGATGAAAATTTTCTTCGTTTTTCGAAGAAAATTTATGATTTTTATCGAAAATTATTAGTTTTTTTCTTGAAAACGCTATGATAATCAACTCCAATCGTTCTCGCTATATTTTTTTTTTGTAATTTACATGTAAAAATGTATAAATTTGAATCCCTTAAGATAAAATTTTCTTCTTTTTTTATTCGAAAAATCCATGATTTTTTCTAAAAATATGAGTATTCCTTAAAAACAATATGATCATCAATTCTAATTGTGCGACCAGGTGGTCCAAAAATGGAAAAAAATAAAATTCAAATTTTTTAAAAACGCTATCCTGTAGGAAATGAAAATCCGCACCTTTTTTTCGTTGAGATTTTTTTATAAAACGAATATTAAAATTAATAGAGGTAAAAAAGTAGAAAATTTTTTTACGATAATTTAATGGACTTTTAAAACATAACTCGTCGTAATTTTGCTAAATATTAATGGATTTTTTTTTGAAATTTGGTGCATTTTATTCAGTGTATACTATTAAAGACGACAATCATAAAAAAAATCAAGAAAATTGTTATTATTTAATATTAAATAATAATAAAGTTTTAATTTTGAAAATATGTGTTTTTTAACCTTCTGTTGAAAAAGTTATCGAGGGAATTTTCATTCTGGAAAAACTTCTCGCGACAAAGTTTTTATACTTACATATTAAAGAAGTTTTTTCAAAAGTTTGGAATTAATTCTATAAAAAATAAAGAAGTTAAAAGGAAAATTGTGAAAAACTATTTTTCCTTATACTGCAGCTACACCTCACGGCTTAGTTTCTTCAGGGGCGTTCTTATTATATAATTCATCCTACAATCGATCATGCTAAATAATTTGGTATACAAATTTTTGATTTTACTAATAATGAAAAATTTTTGTATTCTATTTCTGTTAATAAACAAAAATATATCCAAAATACATATTAAGAATTATAATTATATTTGAAATCAGTATTTATACATTTTGAATAGGAAAAATAATAATTTTATTATACAATATGAAATAATAATTTATTATTTAATTTAAGAAATATATTTTTTATAACAAATAAATAATTATTTTTTTGATGTTCGAGTGTAGGGCGAATTATATAATTAGAACGCCCCTGAAGAAACTAAGCCGTGAGGTGTCATGGCTACTGCTGCAGTATAAGGAAAAATAGTTTTTCACTATTTTCCTTATAACTTCTTTATTTTTTATAGAATTAATTCAAAACTTTTAGAAAAACTTCTTTAAATATGTACCTAAGTAAAAACTTTGTCGCGAGAAGTTTTTCCAGAATGAAAATTCCCTCGATAACTTTTTCAATAGAAAGTTAAAAAACACATATTTTCAAAATTAAAACATTATTATTATTTAATATTAAATAATAACAATTTTCTTGATTTTTTTTTTATGATTGTCGTCATTAATAGTATAAACTGAATAAAATGCACCAAATTTCAAAAAAAATCCATTAATATTTGGCAAAATTACGACGAGTTATGTTTTAAAAGTCCATTAAATTATATCGTAAAAAAATTTTCTACTTTTTTACCTCTATTAATTTTAATATTCGTTTTATAAAAAAATCTCAAAGGAAAAAAAGGTGCGGATTTTCATTTCCTACAGGATAGCGTTTTTAAAAAATTTGAATTTTATTTTTTTCCATTTTTGGACCACCTGACTGATTGCAAGGCGGTTGCCTCAAGCGTAAGTCTCCTTTTAGAATCGGGATCTTCAAATGTCTTGGTAAAATAGTTTCAAAATTTTTGATTTTTCCTTGACAACGCTATGTAAATCGATCCGAATCATGTTCGCTATATTTTTCCTGTAATTTTCACGTAAAAATACATAAGTGTACCAAAATTAAGATCTCTATGTGAAAAAATGTGGCCACCAGGGGGGGGGGGTACATAGTAATTTTTAGGGATTTTTTAATCTGGGGTAAATGGGGACAAGAGGTTTTGGAGCTTAATTTACAGTTTTAAAATGAAGTTCAACGTCAATATTTTAACCCCATATCACCTGCAAGAGGTTTTGAGTATTGCCAAGCTTTTATTTTGACAATTGTCAGCAAGATAATTCAAGTTATCGCTCAATGCATAAAAACTTTAAAATCAAAGTCAAACTGTTTCAGTATTTTGTCTCGCATTTCAAAGAAAACAGACTTAAAAATCATACAAAATTTTTTTCTTATTCCTTATGACTTCCATAACAGAAATTCACTTGAATTTTTGATTTTTGTTAATTTGGTTAATAATGACAAGCTGTTTCCATTTACCCTGAATTTTCAAATTTTTGGGGTAAATGGGGACAGCTTGTCATTATTAACCAAATTAACAAAAATCAAAAATTCAATTGAATTTATGTTATGGGAGTCATAAGGAATAAGAAAAAAATTTGGTATGATTTTTAAGGGTAGGTCCTAGTAAGAGGCAGCACCACCTATATCGAAACTAAAATTTTGGAAAATTATTTACAGTATTTACTTAAAAGCAAGACAATAAAAAACATTTCACATGGAATGCCCCATGTAGCGGATTATTTCTCAATCGATCCAGTCAGAAACAAAAAGTTCCTGAATCGGCTTGATATTTATAAAAGAATAAAAAAATTCTTAAAAAATATTAACACATTTGAAAAGAAATTCAAAGAATTTGTTGAGGGTTGAAATTTTGAAATTTTACATTTAATTTTAACAAAAATTATAAAATGAAAATTGATTTATTGAGATATGTAATATATTTTTTTTTTACTTTTTCTGTTGAGGTAAAAATTCAATAATAATTTTTTATAGGTCGTCACTGACTTTGATTTGACATTGACGAAACAACACGTCGATGGCAAGGCCCATCTCAGCAGTTTTGGTAATTATAGAATTTCTTTATTTTTTGTGCATAGGACAAAAAAAAATTTTTTTTTTTTTTTCCTATGGAAGAATAAAGTTATAATTTTATTTTCTAAAAATAAATGAAAAAAAAAAATAAAGTATTTGAAAATTTTTAATAAAATTATTCAAATTTAAAAATTTTATACATTTTTTGAAAAAAATTGAAAACTAGTAAAAAATATATATATATATATATGACTGGATATTAAATTTAAATTTCAAATTTCTCGTTTCTTTGAACGTTTTGAATTTTGTAATATTATATATCGAACGGAGTATTATTTTCAAATATTCATTATGTAAAGTTGACTTGGAAATGACAAACAAAGAAAAACTGGTTCTTTTTATGTCGTCAATATTTAACTCTCAGAAATCAGTTTTTTCAAACGTTTTTATTAATTGATTTATTTTTATTCATATTTTTTTCTAACTAAAGATGAAAGAAATGACAATTTTATTATTTGAATTATTTTTTTTTGAGTTATTTTTGAAATCGTTTTTTGTTACAAAAATTATTATTATTATTATTATTATTACTATTGGATTAAGTATATACTGGGAAAAATATAATAAAGAAATTTGTAAAATTCACATGAAACTTTGACCTTCGCGTTCATGTAATTTGATTAATAGATTGACTATTCATTGCTTTCAATGCTGTCTCAGTTTCTCGATATCAGCTATTTGATAACATTTATATTATACTATCTTATTTTTTCATCAAGAAAAAGTGTTAATAGAAAATTGCAATAAAAAAAAATTAATAATTCTTTCATTATTAAAGTATTTCTGAGTATTTCTAAAGTATTTCTATCCTTTGCATAATAATTTAGGAAAAAAATAATTTATTTTTTACTTTTATTAAAATTAAAATTGAAACTTCTCTATCATAAATTTTGTTATAATTTTTAATTTAAAATTTTTTTAAGGGTTAATGTAAAAAAAAAAAAAAATAAAAATAGTAAATTAATTTTTATTTATTCAATACAAATAAATTTACATTACAAAAAAATGCGGAAAAAGTAAAAGTTTTAATTAATAAAAATTTGGAAAAGTTGAAAGTTTTTGTGAATTCCTATTTTGTAATCCATTAAAAAAAAGTTGAATATTATGTAAAAGAAATTTTTTTCGAAATATGTAATGTATTTAAAAATAGTTGTATCTTAATTTAGTTTTCTCGAAAAGCAAAAAAGAAAAAAAAAATTATATACCAATAACCCCAAAATTTTCTAACTTTAGAAAGATGCAAAGATGCAAGCAGTGTATTTTTAACTGTTTTTTTTTTAAAAGAAAAAAAAAACCCTCATCAAGTAGAATTTTTTTCTTTTAAAATAGTTAAATTTTAAAAATTAATTTTTAGAATATTACTTTAACAAAATTTTTTATTTTATTTTTTTATTTTTATTTTAAAGTATTTTATTAGAAATATTATTTTTTAAACGAATTTTCCATTTTTAAAATAAAATTTTGACAGATTTTCTTTTTATACGAATATTTTTTGCATTAACAACATTTTTAACTATCGAATTTTTGTTTGGCAGAATTTTTATTTTCTAGTCATTAGTCATAGGCTATTTGTAATTTCGGAAAAATGAAAATTAGGCGTCTTAAAAATTCGTCCAAATACAAAATTCGGACAAATTAATATTCGATTAATTGGAATTTCTGTCAATTAAAAAATTAAAATATTTTGGAATCACTTTAAAATTCAATTGAATGAGAATTCAGCTAAATTAAAATTCATTTAAATTTAAATTTTTTAAAAATAAAAAGTGACGAAAAGAAAATGATTATTATAATATAAAAATTCATTTTAAAAAAAATTCGGTAGCTAAAAATTTTGGTAAGTAAAAATTTGTTTAAAAAAAATAATTATTTTAAATACAATTTTTTAAAATGAAAATTCTTATTGTATTATTTTTATACTCTGGCAATAAAAATTTTAATTTTAATTTTTAATTAATTTCAATTCTGTCAAATTAAAATTTGAACAAATTAATTTTTTATTTATGTGCACTGAAAAAAAAATTTATTTGGATCAAATAAAAAGTATTTGATTCAAATACATCATTTACTAATTAATAAAATAAATTTATTGTATCAAATACTTTTTATTTGTATTGAGATTGTATTGATTGAAATATTTTTTAATTTGTCTTCATTAAATAGTGTATTAGTATTATAAATAATTTAGTTGACTTGAATCAATTAAATAAAGTTATTGTATCAAATACTTTTTATTTGTTTCAATAAAACAAAATATTTGAGTGAAATAAATAAATTAATTGTTTCAAGTAAATTATTATTATTGTTTCAAATAAATATTTAATTGATTGAAATATTTTTTTATTTGCCTTGATAAAATAGTGTATTAGCATTAAATAATGAATTATTTGTATTAAATAATTCAGTTTATTTAAATCAATTACATAAATTTATTGTGTCAAATACTTTTTATTTGTATCAAATAAACGAAATATTTGAGTGAAATAAATGAATGAATAGTTTCATGTAACTCATTATTTGTATTAAATAAATTCATTTAATCAATTCAATTATTTAATTGAACCAAATACGATTTATTTGGTTGAAATAAATGCGATTCAAATAATTCAAGTTATTTGAATCAAATACATTTTTTTTTTTTGATTCAAATAAAAAGTATTTGAACCAATTAAATATTTTTCCAATAATTTGAAGTATATGAATGAAATAAATTTTTTTTCACTGTGTCTCAGAAAAAGTAAAGTCAAAAATATTTCCAATTGTCTGTTTTCATTTATTCTTTAAAATAATTTTCAAATAAATTAAAATTTTTTTTATAATTTTCAGGCATATTCGCCAAATGTAAGCAATTACCACCAAAATATGAGGAAATGGATGTGAGAACGCATAAAAAATATCGTCAAATTGAAATTGATCCTCATATTCCAATTGAGGAGAAAATACGCGCAATGGAAGAATGGATGGAAATAAGTGAGGAATATCTTAAAGGTTATGAATTTGATCCAAGTGAATTGGAACAAGTTGCTGAAAAATATGGTACTGATTTACGTGAGGGTACAAAAAATTTAATGGATAAATTAAGTTCAGCAAGAATTCCAGTATTAGTATTTAGCGCTGGTCTTGGCGATGTTGTTGAGGCAATATTAAGGCACAATAATGTTCTTCTTGAGAATGTGGAAATAATTTCAAATTTCTTGAAATATACGGACAAAAAATTAGATGGTTTTAAGGGTAAAAAAATACATGTATTTAATAAAAATGAAACCGTCTTGGATAAGGAACATTTAAAACGTTTAGAAAATCGAAAAAATATTATTCTAATGGGAGACAGTGTCGGTGATACGACAATGTGTAATGGAATCAAAGATGTTGAAAATGTTTTTAAAATTGGTTTTCTTTATCACGAGAACAATGAAATTGTGGAAAAAAGTTTAAAGGACTATATGGATGTATTTGATGTTGTACTTATCGATGATCAAACCATGGATTTACCATGGTCGATATTGAAACGAATTATCTAATTTTTAGTCGGCAATTTATCTCCCTCTCTATTATTTTTCATTTTGAATTCTTCTTTTATTTTTCTCGTCTCTAACATCGAAACTTTTCTTTTTAGATATGATTAATCCTAATAATTTTTGCAAATTCAATCAGTATTTTTTTTTTTAAATTATTATTTCATTTTTCTGAAATAATAATTATACTTTCTGCGAAAGTAATTTTTTTTTTAATTTGAAATTGCTCAGCAATATTGAGTTATTGTGATTTTATAATAGGAAAATAATTATTGATAAATTGTAGAAAAATTGTTTTTTTAAAAATGAAACAATTTTTTAGCATCACTGCCATATGGGAGATTTAAAAAAAACAGTCCACGAAAAAAATGATATTAATATGCTATAAATTAATGCACATATTTGCAAGAACTTTTTTTTTTCTGATTATTTATTTTTTATTTCCATAGAGAAAAAGTGTTATCTATATACGAAGCGTGGAAATGTCGCACAAAATGAAAATTTGTTATCTTAAAATTATTGATTTCCTCGCAGAGAAATAATAAATATATTTTGAGCAAATCAAGAAACATTGTTTTATTATCGCCTTTGTTGTATACATATTTTTTTCAACACAAGATTAATTTAAAATACAACGAGAATTATAAAGTTAAAATCAAAATTTTTCAAATTACTTTTAGTTGACGAATTACATCAAATTGGTAAAATCTCTTCTTAACCATAAAAGTGTCTCGTATCATTTGCTCATTGTTTTCCATTTCTCTTTAAAATTTATAAGTATGTCGTATAGTATATTAAATGTACATGTTTTCCATTTCATTTTCCGTTATTCATTTCATCTATAATCTCTGAAATAAAAAAGGGATTTTAACTTATTGGTGGTATTGAAATGGTATTTCAATAGTCAAAAATTAAATTCACTTAATATTAAACATGGGGGACTACAAATGTTAAAAAGAAACTTCAATATTATCGAAAAAAGTAATATTTTTTTTAAAAACAAGGTTAAAACATTTTTTTTAATAGAAAATCGATACCACAGAGTTTCTAAGGTATGTGATAACAAAGACATAAATAACATTATCGACTGATGGTAAATTGCAGGAAAATGATATATAAAAAAATTACCTATAGTAAATAGAAAGAATTTTTTTAAATTTGAATTTGTTTTACCATCAGTCGGTAATGTAGATTTCTCTATCGGTAATTTTTATATGTTCATTTTCCTGTTTTACCATCAGTCGGTAATGTAGACTTCTATGTCGGCAATTTTTTATATTTACAATTTCCTGTTCTACCATCAATCGGTATTGTAATTTCTGTGTTGGTAATTTTTATATGTTCATTTTTCTGTTTTAACATCAGTCGGTAATGTAGACTTCTATGTCGGTAATTTTTTATATTTTCATTTTCCTGTTCTACCATCAGTCGGTATTGTAATTTCTGTGTTGGTAATTTTTAAATGTTCCTTTTTCCTGTTTTATCATCAGTCGGTTATGTAGACTTCTATGTCGGTAATTTTTTATATATTAATTTTCCTGTTTTATCATCAGTAGATAATATAAATTTATGTGTCGGTAATGTTTTATATTTTCATTTTCCTGTTTTATCATCAGTCGGTAATGTAGATTTCTATGTCGGTAATTTTTTTATATATTAATTTTCCTGTTTTATCATCAGTCGGTAATGTAGATTTCTATGTCGGTAATTTTTTTATATATTAATTTTTCTGTTTTATCATCAGTCATTAATGTTGATTTCTTTGTTGGTACCAAGGAGAAAAATGGATAAACGAATAAAGTAACTTTTACAACTTTAAAAGTAAGACCTGAACTGGCAGCAGTTTCTGCGCATTTCAGACAATTTTCATTCCAGAAATAGTAGAATTTACTATATCCAGAATAATTTTTACTATTTTCAGGAGTAAATTTTACTATTTCTGAAGTAAAAATTGATAGAAATGCGCTAAAACTGTGTACAGTTTAGGTTTTCCTTTAAAGTATAGTTAAAAGTTACTTTATTCGTTTTTGCATTTTTCTCCGTGTATAGGTGAATAGTAAAACTAAAATTGCCATACCTTTTATTCAAAGAAGCTTTCGATGTGTGCACAATTTTGGTAATTCTTAATCTTTTTTTTAGTATTCCAAGAATAAAAACGATGGTAGAAAGAGAATATCCAATAATAAGTACAGTAATTAAAATAGGTAAGAGTTCTTCTTTTGTTATTAGTCTCGGCGAAGTATTACTGTTGCGTGGATGTAGAAAAGGTCGATTGAAATCTTCAAGTAATCCAAATTCTTTGACTCTTTTAAATAGTTTAGCGTAATAATTAAGACATTTTTCATGATAGATTGAGAAATAAGAAAAATAATATATCACAGTCTCATCAAGTATTTTAAATTTTGATTCTCTAATTTTAGCTTCATATTTGTTCACATGATATTCAGCATTAGCAATAATACAGGTTATGTTCTGATAGTCAGCCAAGTATTTCAAGCAATATTCTTCATCATGCCCTTTTAATATCAAATATTTTTTTATGAATTGTTGAACATCAGAAATTGAACTGTCAAGTAATGCATTATAGACATCGTTTTTCATCATTGGTGTCAAGTGCGATTTAGTAAGTTCTGCAAGTGAAGAAATTTCAACAGCTGGGTGAAAATTGATTAAAGTTTGATTAAAAAATACCAAATAAATATAGCCTGTGTAGACAATGCATGCTATCATTAGTGGAACAAAAACTACCCTTTTTGACCAATTTTCAGATTCTTGCGTGTCAGATATTCTCATTATAATTTTACTAATGCTAAACTTCAGCAAATATCCCGTAAGTCGTATAACAACAATTGTACCAATTGTTTTCAAAATTATGTACCAAAATTCTAATGAAGCTTCAATATCTTTAGAGAGTTTTAACGCTTTTGGAATAACAGCTTTAACACTATTAATGTTTATAATTTCATAATCATTATCAGGAGATGAAATGCCATAACTGAAACCGAAATACAGTTCCAAATTTCCGAATGTTACACTTTTATAGATTTCATCCTCAGATGTAGATTTCATCCTCGATTTCATCAGACGTAACATAACTTCTAATATTTCTTTTTCTTCTTTGATAATACATATATCAGTAGGAAAATTAAGATTAAAGGAAAATGTTTCTTCATTTAGATTCATCAATTTATCTGGAAACCATTCACTTTCAGATGATATCAACTGACTAGAGTAATTGTTTTTGAAATGATAATGTGTTTTACTTAGAACTGGTAATTTTTCAAAATTTGGTGTTAATGTTATTTTGAGTTCATTATCTAATGTCAAAAAAATAATGCCAAACAATTGTCTGCGTAAATAATAAGTTTCCAAGAAATCGATAATCCCGCTATGAGTTGAGTTATTAGAATTTACAACTAAATATCTTGGATTTAAGAAGCCATCAATTAATTCAAGTATAAAGTCTTGCAATTTAAATGCAGTACTATCATCTATCCATTGTATAACAAATAGTGTAATTCTTCCAGGAAAGTTAATTACTTTGTCAAATTCTTCAAAATTTATTCCCCTATCGTAGGTAACGATGAATGATGAAAAATGTGAATTGACTGCAGTTATCACAGAATTCATAATTGGATCTGTATAGTTTTTGTAATCATCAAGAACAAAAACTACTTGATGAACTTTAGATTCTTTCTTTAGATATTTTATCAATCCATCAAGGTAATTTTTTGTTGGAGGTATTCCTTGGATTTCTTTCCAGAATATGTAACTAAGAATAAATAAATTTATAAATTTCATTGTGCACAACTAACTTGTTTAAATGACACAATCAGACTGTTAAAAAACTGTGCGGCAAAGCAACCTTTTTAGGAAATAAGGCAATCTATAAAAAAAACATAAAGTAATTGATATTCCCTGGCGGATTCGATTTGCGTAATGTCTACTTAACTAAGCGGACTTTAGGTAGACATTAGGTAGACATGTAAAAAAACGTATAAAAAAGCTATTAATCGACTTATTATGATAAAAAAAAGTTGATAAAAGGGTAAATGAATGTTTATAGAGTAAATTCGTATAAAATTTGTAATTAATAAAGCAATAAATAATTAATAATGAATGGAAATGTGCGCGAGGTACCTGATCAGTTCAGCTGTACAATTATTTTCGTGCTATTTTCATGAAAAGAATATAAATTAACTGCAAAAACAATTGATATTTATAAAAAAGTGTAAAATTGATTTAATTTTATTGTTTGCAATACGAATTATTAAATAATAATTAAGTTTTTATCAAATGTGAATAGTGTTGTGAAAACCTGTGAAAACTAATGAGTTACTAAATTACCGATCGCATATGAGAGATGGCGCCACCAGTTTTTACAATACAGTGCGAGCATGTTTTCTTCCAAGCTTTTGCTTTGAAAGAAAATAAAAAGTGAATTTTAAAATGCAGAATAAAGTTATACAAATAATTATTGATTTCATAATTGTTTCTCGTCCAAAATTACGGACATGATTGCATTTTTTTTTGTTACACTCATCGAGAACTTTTTATTATCATATGCGATCGGTAATGTAGTAACTCATTAGTTTTCACAGGTTTTAACAACACTATTCACATTTGATAAAAACTTAATTATTATTTAATAATTCGTATTGCAAACAATAAAATTAAATCAATTTTACACTTTTTTATAAATATCAATTGTTTTTGCAGTTAATTTATATTCTTTTCATGAAAATAGCACGAAAATAATTGTACAGCTGAACTGATCAGGTACCTCGCGCACATTTCCATTCATTATTAATTATTTATTGCTTTATTAATTACAAATTTTATACGAATTTACTCTATAAACATTCATTTACCCTTTTATCAACTTTTTTTTATCATAATAAGTCGATTAATAGCTTTTTTTATACGTTTTTTTACATGTCTACCTAATGTCTACCTAAAGTCCGCTTAGTTAAGTAGACATTACGCAAATCGAATCCGCCAGGGTTGTGATCAATATAAGTTAATGTCAAAAGTTATATATGTTAATGCCAGAAGATATATATATATATAAACTGAAATAATCGAACCATATGTTATATGTATTTTTGACTTCATCAAATATAATCCATTATATTTCAATTTCTTAATGTTTAATATTTATATTTGCCTTATTTTATAAAAATGTATAGTATACAAATAAATTGCTTTTAAGATATAGATTTTTTTTAACAGACAGTATCCACTATTTGAACACGGAGGTTGTGCAATATGAAGTTTGTAAATATATTTATTGTTAGTTACATTTTTTGTCAAGGAATTCAAGGAATATATTTGAAAAATAATTCTTTCGATGGATTAATAAAATATCTCAAGCAAGAGTCAAAATTGTATCAGGTAGTTTTTGTTATTGATGATGATGAAAAAAAAATAGATCCACTTATGAATTCTCTTATGACAGAAGTCTATTCACATTTTCCATCTTTGAGTATTAGCTACAGTAAATCTGGTTGGTTCAAAAATTATAAATTATCAGACACACTATTCAGAATATTTCCATCACTCAGAAGTACTACACTGTTAGTTATACAGTATCGATATTGGTTTCCTGAAAAATTCTTAGCAGTAATTTCGAGGTTTTCACCAAATCCAAGATGTTTATTGGTAGACAGTTATGATGGTCAAATGAACATAACATTGAAATATTTTTGGAAAAATAACTTTCCAGATATTATTGCATTAAAACGTAATGAACGTGAACCACAAATAACTCTGAAATCACGTTCTGAAAAATTTACTGTTTTAGAGCAAATAAATGGAATTACCAATAAATACACTTCTGAGGTGGTATCATCTAAAAGTGAATGGTTTCCAAATAAAATTCTACATCTAAATGTACACACACTGTGCTTCAAATACTATTATCCAAATGACTCATCCGAAGATAATCATATACAGAATGTGAAATTTCTTGAAATTTTGAGACAATCAATGAATTTTAAACCTAAAATTATATCAAACAATATGAATTGTACCGGGTTTTCGTTATTATCCCAAAAAAGTTATCTCAAACGTAATTTTATATTGAGCAAAAATCAACGAATAATAGAAATTAATTGTGCTAAAGCTGTAATTCCAATGATGACAAGATACACTCAGGACATTGATTTTTCACCAGAATTGTGGCGTATGTTTTTAATAACAATTGGTACAATTGTTGTTATACGTTTGATAGTATTTTTGTTGAAATTCGAAAGAAATACATGGCAAACTTTAAACATCAGTCAAATTATAATAGGAATGGGTAGTCATCCAGAACCCGAGAATTGGACGGAAAGAACAATTTTTGGCTCGCTACTAATTACATGCATTGTCTATACAGGTTATTTTTATTCTGTAATTATCGATATCAGCTTTCGAAAGGCACCAGAAATTTCAAATTTCGCAGAACTTGCTAAATCTCATTTGTCACCAAGGATGAATTCTGATTTGAAAGATTTATTATCGGAAAGTTCAAATGTTGATATTCAATTATTGTCAAATAAATGTTTTGATTATGAAAATAAAGAGGAATCTTGTCTTAAATACTTGGCTGAGAATCAAAATATAACTTGCATCATTGAAAATGCTGAATATCATGTGAAAAAATATGCAGCTAAATACGGGGAATCAAATTTTAAAATACTACAAGAAGTTGT
Organism: Leptopilina boulardi; assembly: GCF_019393585.1. Lineage (NCBI taxonomy): Eukaryota > Metazoa > Arthropoda > Insecta > Hymenoptera > Figitidae > Leptopilina > Leptopilina boulardi. Next base: position 3,505,088 of record NW_026137932.1, on the reverse strand, counting down.
TGGATATTCATTCACTACTTTCGACTATGCATTTATTTCACCGCATATTGATCGCTTCAATAAAATAATATTAATAGCTTCAGAGTTTGGATTACTTAAAGATTTTTATAAATCAGTTGTACCTGTACTTAGTAATATTTTAGGACCAGAAGAAATTACAAAAGAAAAACTCTTACCTGTACTACTATATGTACTTGGCATTGGATATTCACTTGGGTTCATTGTTTTTATTTTTGAATTAATTCTCGGCAATTATAATTTTACATTTGTATAAAAAAAAGGATGTTTTATTCCAATGTTGGAGATAATTAAAATTTCTAATTCTTGATGCAAAAAGAAGCTTCTTCTATTGGGTAAGAAAATTTTAATTGCACATATTAAACGTTTATCATTGAAATTATATATATTTTATTAAATGTTTAATATTCAACCGCTGGAAAGTAAAATCAAATAGACCTTTGAGTTTACTGTTCTGATGACTGAAAAATGTTTAAAAAATAATAGTTTTGCAATCCAATGACTTATAATTATTGTTCTCAATCATTTTTTATGGTTTTTCTTAATAAATGCTAAATATTATTTAAAGAATGAATAAATTCTTTTTTCAGATGAAGTAATCGATGAAATACAGAACTTATATCTACACTTGACTTTATTAATACCGTAACAATAAAAAAATACAAATTCGCTATATGAAACACATTCATAGGAACTGAAGTGGCATATAAGACATAACTTTTGGGTTATTTTTTTTAATCTTCTCTGGTTCAAAGCAGATAAAAACATTGTCTAATATTCGAAAATCATGAATATGTGTGGCTTTTACAAAAAAAAAATGTTCGTCCAATCTATCGATTTGCCAATTAGTAATGATAATCAAAATTTTGTAATTTTGTGAAAAATTGTTGTAATGGGAGAAGGTGAAAGTGTGGTATTTGAAATGATGTGAATTATTTTGATTATATTAAACAGGAAGATATAGGTACAATACCCAGGAAAAAAAATTTAATTTGATTCAAATTTGGGTCCAAAATTTAATTCTAATATGATTCATATTAAATATTAGTTAAATTTAATTGTAATCCCTTAATTAAATCCTTAATTAAATTTATTTTTATTAAATAAATTGAATTTAATTTTTGGTGAAACTTATTAATGTGTAATTAAATTTAATATGAATTAATATTAATGTTTAATTAATCAATAAGTTTGGAATTAATTTTCTACATATAAAAACTTAATAAGAGTTAAATTTAAGGGTTAATAAATCTATAGGCTTAATAATTTTTAATTTGAGTTTAATTAATACCTTATTTAATTCAAATTAACCTTAGTTTTAATACTAAATCTGAATCAGTATAACTTTACTAATTTATAGAGATAACCTAACGATTAGTTACATTCTCTCCATAAATTATTATAATTATACTATGATTTAAATTTAGATGCTGCACTTATTTTTGCAATTTTGCAGTTATTTGAACCCTTTTTTTCTTCTGCAATATTAATAATAGGATTAATGTTTTAAGTCACAAAAATGTTTTAATATATATTTATTTTATGAAGAAAAGTTTAAAAATTTTACATTTTTATTTCTGTAAGAGTATGGAAAAATTGTAATTATTCGATTAATAAATAAAAATAAAAAAATTTTTTTTTCGATTTTTCCGCTTCTATCCGACTTGAGAGAAAAATCCTTTTTAAATTAAATGCATCTACGAGGAGACAATTTTTGAAAGACAAACCACTGCTTGTCATTGCGGAACACCATTAACCATATAAAAGTGTCTGTGTCATTTGCTCATTGATTTCCATTCCCCTTTAAAATTTATAGATATAATTGATAATAAATCAGCAGCTTACATTAATTTTATAAATATCTTGCTATTATCAAAATATGTTGTAGTATATTAAATGTACATGTTTTCCATTTCATTTTCCGTTATTCATTTCATCTATAATCTCTGAAACAAAAAAGGATTTTAACTTATTAGTGGTATTGAAATGGTATTTCAATAGTCAGAAATTAAATTCACAACAAATTCAAATTATTAAAAAAAAAACTTCAATATTATCGAAAAAAGTAATATTTTTTTAAATGCAAGGTTAAAACATTTTTTTTTTTAAAAATCGATCCCACAAAATTTATAAGGTACTTGATAACAAAGACATTAATAACATTATCGATTAATGATAAAAGTAAGAAAATCATAATATAAAAAATTACCGACATAGAAATCTACATTACCGACTGATGGTAAAACAGACAAATGAAAATATATATAAAATTAGCGACATGGAAATCTACATTACCTAATAATGGTAAAGAAAAAGAATTTTTTTAAAATAAAATTTTTAATTTGTTTTACCATCAGTCGGTATTGTAATTTCTGTGTTGGTAATTTTTATATGTTCATTTTCCTGTTTTACCATCAGTCGGTAATGTAGACTTCTATGTCGGTAATTTTTTTATATTTTCATTTTCCTATTCTACAATCAGTCGGTATTGTAATTTCTGTGTTCGTAATTTTTATATTTTCATTTTCCTGTTTTATCATCAGTCGGTTATGTAGATTTCAATGTCGGTAATTTTTTTCTATTTTTTATTTTCCTGTTTTATCAGCAGTCGGTAATGTAGATTTCTATGTCGGTATCACGGAGAAAAATGGAAAAAACGAAAAAAATAACTTTCACTACTTAGACTTTAAAAGTAAAACCTGCACTGTCCTCAGTTCATGTGCATTTTAGGCAATTTTCACTCAAAAAATAGTAGAATTTACTATATCCGGAATAATTTTTACTATTTTCAGGAGTAAATTTTACTATTTCTGAAGTAAAAATTGATAGAAATGCGCTAAAACTGTGTACAGTTTATGTTTTCCTTTAGAGTATAGTTAAAAGTTACTTTATTCGTTTTTTCATTTTTCTCCGTGTAGGTGAATAGTAAAACTAAAATTGCCATACCTTTTATTCAAAGAAGCTTTTGATGTGTGCACAATTTTGGTAATTCTTAATCTTTTTTTTAGTATTTCAAGAATAAAAACGATGATAGAAAGAGAATATCCAATAATAAGTACATCAATTAAAATAGGCAAGAGTTCTTCTTTTGTTATTAGTCTCGGCGAAGTATTACTGTTGCGTGAAGGTACAAAAGGTCGTACATAAGGTCGAATATAATCTCCAAGTAATCCAAATTCTTTTACTCTTTTAATTATTTTAGCGTAATTATTAGTACATTTGATAGGACGTGCCCAGAAATTAAAAACATAATTTACAGCAATCACATCAAGGATTTTAAATTTTGATTCTCTAATTTTAGCTTCATATTTGTTCACATGATATTCAGCATCAGCAATCATACAGGTTATATTTTGATAGTCAGCCAAGTATTTCAAGCAATATTCTTCATCATGCTTATTTATTATGAAATATTCATTTAATAATTGTTTAATTTCAGAAATTTGACTGTAAAATAATGCATTACAGACATCGGATTTCATCATTGGTGCCAAGTGCGATTTAGTGAGTTCTGCAAGTGAAGAAATTTCAACAGGTAATCGAAAATTGATGAAAGTTTGATCAAGAAATATCGAGTAAATATAGCCTGTGTAGACAATGCATGCTATCGTAAGTGGAACAAAAACTACTCTTTTTGACCAATTTTCAGATTCTTGAGTGTCAGATATTCTTATTATAATTTTTCTAATGCTTAACTTCAGCAAATATGCCGTGAGTCGTATAACAGCAATTGTACCAATTATTCCCAAAATCATGTACCAAAATTCTAATGAAGATTCAATATCTTTAGAGAGTTTTAACCCTTTTGGAATAACAGCTTTAACACTATTAATACTTATAATTTTGTTAACTTTATTAGGAAGAAGAAATAGTTTGTCAGAACAGAGTTCGAAATTCAGTTCCAAATTTCTAAATTTTAAGTTATAGTTATCAGATATAGGTTTCCATTCCGATTTTCCCACACGTTCAATAACTTCTAATATTTCTTTTTCTTTGACAGTGCATATATCAGAATGAGAATCAAAATTAAGAGACAATGTTTCTCCATTTATCAGTTTATCTGGAATTAATTCACTTTCAGATAATATGAAATCATCAGTAGAGTAATTGTTTTTGAAATTATAATTTACTTTAATTAGAACTGGTAATTTTTCATAATTTGGTGAGAGTGTTATTTTAGGTTCATTATCTAATGTCAAAAAAATAGTGTCCAATTGTGCAAATTCAAAGAATTTGATAATGTCGCTATGAGTTGAGTGATTAGAATTTATAACTAAAAATATTGATTTCCAAACAATTTGAAATAAAAATTTATGAAAATTATTTTCAGTGCTATCATTTATCCATTGTATAACATATAGAGTTTCTCCAGCTATGTAATTTAATTTGCCAATTACATCAAAAACTGTTCCCCCACTGTAGGTAATGATAAATGATGGAAAATGTGAATTGACTGCAGTCATCACAGAATTCATAGTTGGTTCTATAAATTTTTCCTGATAGTCAAGAACAAAAACTACTTGATGCACTTTAGATTCTTCCTTTAGATACTTTATCAATCCATCAAGGTAATTTTTTGTTGGAGGTATTCCTTGAATTTCTTTCCAGAATATGTAACTAAGAATAAATAAACTTATAAACTTCATTGTACACAACTATCTTGTTTAAATGACACTATCAGACTGTTAAAAAAAAAACGTAAAGCAATAATACTTTTTAGAAAATAAGGGAATCTATAGAAAAACATTAAGTAATTGATATGTGATCAATATAAGTTAATGTCATAAGTTATATGGGCATATCTCTGAAACATTTAACTTCAATGTCCCTCGCATATTTATTAAATATATTATATATTATATATATAAATATATTATATTAAATATATTTCAATTTGAATACGCGATTTTTAACAATGTCTACTTGTACCTAACCATACCACAGGCACACAAAAAAAAAAAAGTTGTCTGTTTCTTGAACTACACATATATTTCCTATAGTATTTTGGCCCGCTGAAACCGAATCTGAGGTCAGAATTGCTCCATCACCCTCAGTTTTTTTTTAAATCGACCAAAACCACCCTTAAACGGACAAATTCACACTTCGGAGATAAAAAATAAATCAACTTATTTTTTAGAAAAACCAAATTTTACATCTACGAAACTTTGCTCCACTAACTCAAAAACAAAGCCAGCATTGATCCAGCACCCCCTGAATTTTTTTAATCGAAAAAACTACCCCTAATCTGAAGAATCAAATTCAGGAGGTAAAACAATAAAATAACTGATTAAAAAATTTTATAACCAGGTATTTTTACTCCAGCAAGGCAGAAACAAATCCAGAAATGCTCCCTCACCCTCTAAATTTTTTTTAAATCGAAAAAACCACCCTTAAATAGAAAAATTCAAATTTAAGAAGTAAAAAAAAATACTTTACCGGCTTTTTTTAAAAACAGAACCTTACATGTTTGTAGTTTTGCTCTACTAACTCAAAAAAACAAAGCCAGCATTGATCCAGCACCCCCTGAATTTTTTTAATCGAAAAAACTACCCCTAATCTGAAGAATCAAATTCAAGAGGTAAAACAATAAAATAACTGATTAAAAAATTTTATAACCAGGTATTTTTACTCCAGCAATGCGGAAACATACCTGGCTGTAAAATTTTTCAATCAGTTATTATATTGTATTACCGCATGAATTTGATTCTTCAGATTAGGGGTAGTTTTTTCGATTAAACAAATTCAGAGGTTGATGAATCAATGGTGGCTTTGTTTTTGAGTTAGTGGAGCGAAAATACATAGATGTAGTAAGGTTCTGTTTTAAAAATGTCAGTTATTTAATTTTTAATCTCCTAAATTTGAATTTTTCTATTTAAGGGTGGTTTTTTCGATTTAAAAAAATTTTAGAAGGTGAGGGAGCATTTTTGGTTTTGTTTGTGCATTGCTGGAGTAAAAATATCTGGTTATAAAATTTTTTAAACAGTTATTTTATTGTTTTACCTCCTAAGTTTGATTCTTCAGATTAAGGGTAGTTTTTTTTATTTAAAAAAATGCAGAGGGTGATGGATCAATGCTGGCTTTATTTTTTTTAATTAGTAGAGCAAAACTGCATTCATGTAAGGTTCTGTTTTTAAAAAAAGCCGGTAATTTAATATTTTTTTACTTCTTAAATTTGAATTTTTCTATTTAAGGGTGGTTTTTTTGATTTAAAAAAAATTTAGAGGGTGAGGGAGCATTTCTGGCTTTGTTTCTGCCTTGCTGGAGTAAAAATACCTGGTTATAAAATTTTTTAATCAGTTATTTTATTGTTTTACCTCCTGAATTTGATTCTTCAGATTAGGGGTAGTTTTTTCGATTAAAAAAATTCAGGGGGTGCTGGATCAATGCTGGCTTTGTTTTTTTGAGTTAGTAGAGCAAAACTACAAACATGTAAGGTTCTGTTTTTAAAAAAAGCCGGTAAAGTATTTTTTTTTTACTTCTTAAATTTGAATTTTTCTATTTAAGGGTGGTTTTTTCGATTTAAAAAAAATTTAGAGGGTGAGGGAGCATTTCTGGATTTGTTTCTGCCTTGCTGGAGTAAAAATACCTGGTTATAAAATTTTTTAATCAGTTATTTTATTGTTTTACCTCCTGAATTTGATTCTTCAGATTAGGGGTAGTTTTTTCGATTAAAAAAATTCAGGGGGTGCTGGATCAATGCTGGCTTTGTTTTTGAGTTAGTGGAGCAAAGTTTCGTAGATGTAAAATTTGGTTTTTCTAAAAAATAAGTTGATTTATTTTTTATCTCCGAAGTGTGAATTTGTCCGTTTAAGGGTGGTTTTGGTCGATTTAAAAAAAAACTGAGGGTGATGGAGCAATTCTGACCTCAGATTCGGTTTCAGCGGGCTAAAATACTATAGGAAATATATGTGTAGTTCAAGAAACAGACAACTTTTTTTTTTTGTGTGCCTGTGTACTTTCTGATGTTTTAAACGATAAAATTTTGTATTTAATAAAAAATTACCAGTTCTAAATTATGACTTTTTAAAGTTATAATTAATCGATCCGTGTGGAAATCTTCCCAAAGTCGCCCAAAGTGAGACTGGGTGCCAATCTGGGCCCAACTTGGCTTCCAAAAGTTTGAAAAATGACTAATGAGGAAATAAAAGAATTAAGTTAATTAAATTATTATTTAAATAATATGTTGAACAAATATACAATAAAGCGTAACTGTGAAAAGCTGAAAAAAAATTTTGTTTTTCATTGTACTTGGGCAAAGTTTGGGTCAACCCAACCTGGCCCCAACTGGGATTTCCCAAAGTATTCCCAAACTGAAATTTAATTTAATATTCTGTTATAAATATATAAAAAACTTGAGAAATAATAAAACTAGTTAAATATATTTATATTTAATTTATATGCTGTTTGGAGATTTTTCCAAAAGCCAATATGGGCAAAATTCACATTTAAGGAAAAATAAGGAAATTGAAAACTTTACTTAATTATATTAATGCTTAAATAATACCTTCCCTGAATAAATAAAATGTATGTCAAGTTCTTAGTTTTTAATTTATTCAACTAAGCTAATTAATAATAATAACTTAGTCGTTTTTTGAGTTTGGGCTTTCCCACTCTGACCCCATTCTTAATCATTTATTTTCTATTTTTATTCAATTTATTAATAATAATTGAACATAATTTTCTAATTTAATAAATTATTTAAACAAAATTTTGACTTCAACGACAACTATACTTTGGTACTTATTAATTACTGGTAAAAATGTTAAATTAAAATAAATGAAATTAAGTAAGTGATTATATTTTAATTTATTGTCTAACCTAATGATATTTTTCACATCTTTGATTCAATAATTGTATGATATAAATGATACTGAGAAATTAAAACTTGTCTGCAGGTACGCAGGTACATCTTCAAATGGTTGAAAAACTAAAAAAAATTTTATAAAATTTTAAGATTCATAAATTCTTTAGCCCAACATTTATTGAAATGTATAATATATATATATAAGTATATATATTTATTTATTTATTAAAAGTTATTATATCTACATTATTATTATACAGTACAATCATGTTATTTTTTATTGATTAATATTTACATATATGTATTATAAAGCAATAAAAGAAATTAGTACTTCGAGCACCGATATTGACATTTTGTTAAATTTGTATTATTACTTTTAAATTACTTTACTCAATCATTTCAATTACATTACAATCACCCTATGCTTTAAATTTTATTAGGTATATATCCATTTTTAATATCAAATACAATTTAATGAAAATATTGTATATCTTTCTGTTTAATATGATTAATAAATAAAGTAATGTATACGTCATCATAAATCATACTTTGACCTTTTCTATACCCTTACAACAACTTTTAACAAAATTTTGATTATTAAATCAATGGGTCCCTACTGAAAATAATTTTAATATATAATGTGAATAAATATGATAATTCCTACGTTTTTTCATATTCTAATTCCTGTTCCAAATACGTATACGATTTTGCACGTTAAGATGATTTGCACATAAATGATTTCCCATATGAATATTGTCAGTAGATATTGGTCGAAAATTTAATTCTGATTGATGTAAAAGCCACACATAACCATGATTTTTTAATATTAGACAATGTTTTTATCCAATTTTGAAGCTGAGATGATTTCTTTTTCTTCTTGCTGCATAACCAATAATAAAGTGGATTTCAATTTTTTTTTATTATCAAGTCAAGTGTAGATATATAAATTGATAACAATAATTGAATCACTAAAATGGAGAACGTATCATTTTTAAAATACTTTTTTCAATAATTAGAAGTAAACTCAAACGACTGTAGAAATTTTAATATTTTATGTGCGATTTAACTTTTCAGCGATACAATTTTAATCATTTTTTAAAATAAATAATTTCAGTGATAAGAGTTTAATAACTATAAAAATTAAAATTTTCTTACCCATTAAAAGAAGCTCTTTGTGCATCAAGAATTTAATGTTTTTTTTTGTTTCTCTTCAACATCAAAATAAAACTTTCTCTTTTATACAAATGTAAAATTATAATTGCTGAGAATTAATTCAAAAATAAAAACAATAAACGCAAGAGAATATCCAATGCCAAGTACATATAGTAGTACAGGTAACAGTTTTTCTTTTGAAATTTCTTCTGGTCCTGAAATATTACTGAGTACAGGTACAACTGATTTATAAAAATCTTTAAGTAATCCAAATTCTGAAATTCTTAATATAATTTCATTAGAGCGATCGTCATACGCTGATGTAAATGCATAGTTCAAAGCAGTGACTGAATATGCAATAACTTCTTGCAATATTTTAAAATTTGATTTTCCAGTTTTAGCTCTATATTTGTTTACATGATACTCAGCATTTTCAATAATACAAGTTATATTTTGATTCTCAGACAAATATTGCAAACAAAATTCTTCTCCTTTTGCAATTTTAATTGCCTTATTGTTCAATTCGGCAATATCAAAATTTGAATTGTCTTTTAATATTGTTTCTAATTTATTCTCCATCACTGGTAACAAATGAGATCTAGCAAGTTCAGAGAGAGATGATATTTCAGGTGCCTGTCGAAAGCTGATATCGACAATTACCGAGTAAAAATAACTTGTATACACCATGCATGTAATTAGTAGGGAGCCAAAAATTGCTCTTTCCGTCCAATTTTCAGGTTCTGGATAACTACCCATTCCCATTATAATTTTACTGATATTTAAAGTTTGCCATGTACTTCTTTTGAATTTCAACAAAAATGCTATGAATCGTATAACAACAATTGTACCAAATGTTATCAAAAACATATACCAAAATTCTGATGAAAGATGAATTTCTTTAGTGAATTTTACCGTCATTGGAATAACAGCTTTAATACTATTAATTTCTAGTATTTGTTCATCTCTTTCTAATTCACCATTAAATTTTCTTTCTAATCTCTGAATGTAAAGATCATTTAACCCGAAAAGTGGATTTGGTATTTGTTTAAGTTTAAAATTCATTGCTTGTCCAAAAATTTCCAAAAATTTCATATTATTTTTGTATTTGTCTATTTCTGAATTATCAGGAAAGTAATATTCGATGTGCACTTTGTGTTCCTTTGAATCAAGAAATTTACTTGGAAACCATTTACTTTTAGATGTTGAAAAATTTTCAAACGAAAATTCATTGGTAAATGTTGTTTTTAAAATACTAATTTTTTCAGAATGTGATTTAAGATTATTTTGATGTTTACTTTCATTGTATGTCAATGTATTAATCAAAAACTTTCCTCCTTTTAATTTTTCCAACATTCTAATCATGTTTCTCTGATATGAGGGGTAAGAATTAATAAATAAATATTTACTATATGATGAATCCATTTTAAATTGATTTGATGATATTAAAAATGATTTTAAATCAATCTGTGTTATCCAAGGTTCCCACTGTATAACATACAGAGTAGATTCATATCCACTGAAATGGATCGCACGTCTCTTTTCGAAAAATATGTTGTCTCCATCTGGCCATATTTCATCTTGAACTTTAATAATTTCCTTGAAGCCAATAATCATAGATGGAAAATGTGAATTGATTTCAGTTATAAGAGAATTCATAAATGGATTTGTATTATTTTTATAATCGTCAATAATGAAGACTACCTGATACAATTTTGACTCTTTCTTTATATACTTTATCAATCCATCAAAATAATTATTTTTCGAAGATATTTCTTGAATTTGTTGACACAAAATATAACTAACAACAAATATATTTACAAACTTCATTGTGCACAACCACCGTGTTTAAATAGCCGAAACTGTCTGTTAATTTATATTGTAGAAACAATTCATCTATGCTATATATATATATATATATAGGAAATATAAGGGCATATAAATATCAGGTATTAAGTAATTGAAATGTAATGAATTATATTTGATGACTTTAATAGAAATATGATTGCATTATTTCAGTCTTAAATATATGAGGCATTTTATAGAAACACTTAACTACCGTAAATTGAAGAACCAATAATCTTTATTCTTGTTAAATTTAGAGGGTTGATTCAAATGTAATTGAATTTATTGACTATATTCCCAGTAATATCTTTCCATATTATCCTTATTTTATGTGTAGAAAATGGAAAAATAAAAATTACCGTAGTATTTTTAACAGACAGGTTTTATCCGTCATTTGAACAAAGTTGTTACGCACAATGAAGTTTAGAAGTGTATTTATTGTGTATTACATTTTCTGTAACCAAATCCTAGGATTGTCTATGACAAATAATAACTTTGATGGATTGATAAAATATTTGAAAGAAGAATCAAAATTGCATCAAGTGGTATTTATTCGCGACGATCGATTAAAGAATATAGATCCAATAATAAATTCCCTTATGACAGCAATAAATCCTCATTTTCCGTCATTGAGCATCAGCTTTAGTAAAATGAATTCGAAACTTACAGAATTACATCTAAAGTTACTTACACGACCCAGAAGTACTACATTATTTATTCTACAGTGGAGTGATAGGGGAATTTTATATCAATTTAATAAATTTTTGTCAAGTAACATTAATGATTTATTAGTAGGATCATCAAAACCAAGATGTTTAGTTGTAAATTCTTCTAACTCAACTACTCATGTCAAGAACAATAGAATTTTGCATTTATTTTGGTTAAATTTCTTTTTGGACATTACTTTATTGACATACAATTATAATCAATTTTTTTTACATCAACTAAATCCATTTACCAATGAATACTCATCACAAATGGTATCATCTGATAGTCAATGGTTTCCAAATAAACTATTGAATTTAAATGGTTACAAATTGAATTTCACTTGTAATTCTCTTGATGATTCATGCGGAGATGAATATAAATCAGCAATGAAATTTACAAAAGTTTTGGCACAAGTTATGAATTTTGTACCTAATACAGTACCATTGACATATCCTGATGGTAAAATAATTTTTGGTAAAAACAAAAGTGAAATAAATAAACTACGTCATGATTATTTTATCAAACTTATTGAATTACATCCTGAAATTTGGCTAAACAAGGCAGAATATTATAATTTTGATAAATTGAAGCAAGGTATGAATATACAAATTCTTGGTATTAATAGTGTTAAAGCTGTTATTCCGCGTATGTTAAAAAAAACAAAAGAATTTCAAATTTCATCAGAATTTTGGCAAATGATCTCAATAACAATTGGTACAATTTCTATTATACGACTTGTAGCATTTTTTATGAAATTCAATAAAAATACATGGCAAACATTTAACATCAGTCGAATTATAATAGGAATGTCAATAACACAAGAACCTAATAATTTTTGTGAAAGAATAATTTTTGGCTCATTGATAATTGCATGTAATGTTTATACAAGTTATTTCTATTCAATTATTCTCGATGTTAGTTTTCGTATGAATCCCGAAATTTTAACTCTCGCAGAACTTGTTAAATCACATTTGACACCAATGATGACAATATTTATGCAAAATTCATTGGCAGAAAATCAAATTTCTGATATTCAACAACTAGTAGGAAAATCCAATGATATTCCAGAAAATGGTGAAGAATATTGCCTTAAATACTTGGCTGATTATCGAAATGTAACATGTATTATCAGTAATGCTGCTCACAAGGTTAATAACTATTAGAGATGCACGACGAGCGAGAAATTCTCGTTGTTTTTCTTTGGTTTACCTGATAAACGAGAATATATTCAGAACGAGAACATCTCCAGTCATTTGTTCATACTCGTCTTTTCTCAACTTCATTCAAATGAATTATTCTCGTTGAAGTGTCAATATAGATTGCCAATTTTAAGCTATAAAATATTATTACAGCAAAATGATGAGAAAAAGAAACAGCACAAAATCTATTGACAATTTAGATGAGAGTACAGTTCAGGAAACTGAAAATAGTCAAACTCAAGAAGAAGAAATTCTCTCCGAGTAAATATAAACATATATAATTTAAATGTTATAAAAATAAATTTTATGTAAAATTCTTGATATTTGATAATTTTGTACTAAACCTTAATGCACACAGAATATTTATAATTTAATAATATATATATATATATTTAAAAAGAATTTCATTCAGTTAACCTATATGAAAAATTAAATTTTATTATAATTCCACGTTGTTATAATACTTTTAATATATATACGTATAAATCGTCGCTTATATTTCGTAGAACTAGTTGTGTTGAGAATAATGATGGAAAGAAAATGTCAGCTAAACGAAGGAAAACTAATGCTCCACAGTTAACCGAATTCTTTCACATTTTTGTCGAAAATGGGATGAAGCAAGCTCGATGTAAACTCTGCGAATCAAATAAGCCACCAATAATCAAAATTTTAAAAATGACTGATGCTAATACATCAGGAGTCAAGCGACATCTTAATCGATATCACGAAAAGGAATTCAAAGATATCTACTTTGCGACTCCAAAATCAAAAGTACAAATTTCATTATTTTTTTAATACCCACTATACAAATTTTGACCAATATTTTGCTAAAATATAATAGTAATATTTTTCTAATAACCTTAGAGTTAATATATTTAAATAATGAAAAGTTAAACTTTTTAAATTTAAATACAGTTATTACTACACATTTTATAAAGTTTCAATCTTTTTACTGAATAACGCATTTTTGTTTTTTAATTTTTTAAATCTTTGTTATTTAAAAATGTTTATAAAATAGTTTAGTATAAACTATTCTGCTGATCAAAAAACATAAAATTGTTTTTTTCTTATATATTAAAAAATGCATTTTTATATTCTAAAAGAATTTTTCATCGAATCATTTATTGAAAAATAGATATTAAATTAATATCGAAAAAAGTCTTGCACAGTGATAGAAATATTATTTTTAATTTTATTTTAAATTTAATTAAACTTGAAAGTGCGTTAGTTTGAAAAAATGGAATTTGTATATGAAAATAATATATTTGTGACCAGAATTTACGAAAAACAGTGTTGCTGAAAACTTTATTTAATGTTTTTTAGGGATTTGAACAAGAAATATTTACTGAGAAATTATTGAATTTGGTCGCGAAGAAATATTTGCCGTTTAATTTCTTCGACGATGAGGAAACACAAGACTTATTTCAATATTTAAATCCTTTAGCTGAAATCCCAAAGCGAAATTGTTTAAAATCGTTGATTGAGAATCAATTTCACGAAAAACAAAAAGGAATAATGAAAATTTTAGAACTGAATGCTTCCAAAATTTCATTTACAATTGATGGCTGGACGTCTACTGCTAATCGAAGCTACTATGGAATTACCGCTCATTTTATTGATGACAATTGGGAGCTTCATTCTCTGGTTTTAGATTTTTGTCCATCACATGGTAAACACAAGGGAAAGGACATCGCTTCTTGTTTTTTCAAAGTAGTTAAAGAAAATAAAATTGTTAATAAAATCATGGGAATAACTGTGGATAATGCTGCATCCAACACAACTTTTATGAGCGAATTAAAAAAGATAGTTGAATATTTCGACTCTACAAATCAACATTTTCGATGCATAGCGCATATTCTCAACCTTGGTGTTCAGGACTTTTTAAAAATTTTGAAAATTGAGGAACGAAATTTGGAAAATGAAGAAAGTGACGATGAAATGAATATCGATGATTCTGAAAACTTAGGAGAAATAGAGGAATTAGAAGAAAACGATTCAAATGCAAGAAATTGTAGCTCTCCTGTAAATAAATTAAGAAGTTTATTTAAAATTATAAATAAGTCAGAACAATTACATAATAAACTGAAGCTCTGCTGTGAATCATGTAATGTTAAAATGCTGGCACCTAACATCGATGTGAAGACAAGGTGGAATTCCACCCACGATATGATCGTAATTGCAATTCGTATGGAGTCAGCATTAGATTTATTATGTGAACACAATGAGAAATTGAAAAAATTAAAAATCACTGAGCAGGAATGGACAATTTTTAAAGAAGTTACAAAGTATTTACGTCACTTTAAAGTTCTGACAAATTTATTTAGTGCTGAAAAAACTCCGACTCTGAATTTAGTAGTAATTGGTATCAATTTACTACTCGATAAATTAGATAATTCTATCAACAATCTTCGTCATGCTGAAAAACTAAATCCTGTGGAAGAAATGATTCTCGAAGCTCTTGAAGCAGCCCAAGAAAAGATAATGAAGCATTATTCAAAGACAAACTGGACGTACTGTACAGTTCTTATCCTGGATCCAAGGTTCAAAATTGAAACTTTTGAGAAAACGGCTTGGGGTAGAGAAATGAAAAATACAGCGATTAAGAAATTCAAAGCAGTTTTAAGTACAGTGTATTCCAATTCAACACAGAATCAAGAAAATCAAGTAATAATATTACATTTTATTAAAATTACAGCATTACAATTTAAAATGCAATTTCAATGTTTTACATAAAAAAGCACAGTATTTCGCTTACTGATTTGTTAATTATAAAGTTCGTTTTTTTATTAGCTCTACACTAAAACCTTTATTAAAGTAACCATTAGAATAAATTTGTTTACATGCAGCTTAGTTTCTTTGAATAACAGAATTTTGTGAATTATCAATGAAAAAATTGTTTGTTTTAAAAAAATTTTAGAGTTAAACATAAAACATTGTTTTTTGTTTAAAAACATTTCTTTGAATTAAAAAAATTCTAAATTAGAAAAAAGTTATGACTTTATAATACTTCGCTTTTTTTATTTTAAAACATTCAAGAAAACCAAGTCACTTTTTAAAATTATTTTATTTAAATAATCTATTATAAAAAATAAATTTTTCAATTAGTGAAATGTAAACAAATTTCTTAATTAAACGTATTTCTTTGTAGAGTACTGATGAATCTAACAAATCCAGTAATCAGTTAGAAAATACAATGGATAGTGATGAAAATGATGATATTATTGATCCAAATGCATTTTTTGAAGAAAACACTGCTGATAAAAATCTAACAAATGACTGGCAACGAGAGTTTAGTATTTATTCTTCGGAGAAACGAGCTGACAGTACAACAGACATTTTGGAATGGTGGAAAAACCACCAAAAGACTTATCCGATTCTCTCCAAGATGGCAAAAGATTATTTATCGATACAAGCAACTTCTGTGTCTTGTGAACGTTTATTTTCGCGAAGTGCGTTAACTGTTACAAAACGGCGCAATCGATTACATGATGACTCTATCAGATTTTTAATGTCTTTGAATTCGTGGGCTACTTGTTCCCTTGCTGCTTCAATTCAAGAAAAAAATATGGAATGATCAGTTGTAATTTAATAATTTAATGGTTTCTTGTTTAAGATTTTTATTAAATAAATATCTGGATATATATAAATAACTGTTCCATAATTTAAAAATATTTTTTCTAATTGTTAAATTCATAATATTCTTACAGAGGATTTACTATTCAACCCTAAATCTTATTAATTACTGCAGTGAAAAATATGATATTGAATCAAAATCACTTCCACTAAAACTATAAAAATAATTAATTCAAAAGCATAAGCTATAGAAGTTATATCATATTTTACCATTTCAATAGTATAATGCATTTGAATCAATAGTTTTTGTATTTTTGACGAAAAGGCTATTGAATTAATAGTATATTTTTCTCATTATGGTTTTTGAATTTTTCTCTTTTAAAGAACTAGAATAAAGTTTTTAAAAACGAGAATTGAACGAGAAAATACGAGATTCTCGACATATTACAATCTCGTCTTTTAGGTCGAGAACGAGAACGAGAATCGTTATCAGAAGCCGAGAATTATTCTCGTTTATAGACATTTCTCGCTCGTCTCGCTCGTCGTGCATCTCTAATAACTATGAAGCAAAAAATGGTGGAATAAATGTTAAAATACTTACTGAAACTATTGCAAATGCTTTCACAACTTTTACATCAATGCCATTTTCACCGTATAACGATCGTTTCAATGAAATAATTCTAAAAGTTTCTGAATTTGGATTACTTAAAGATTTTTATGGATCTACAGCACATTTACGAAATAATATTTTGGGACCGGATATAATAACAAAAGAAAAACTTATACCTATTCTATTTTGTGTACTAGTAATTGGATATTCTATTTCCATAATTGTTTTTCTTCTTGAAGTAATTATTGGAAAAATGAGAAAAAAATTTTGCATAAACCAAAATTTAGATTTCTAAATTAGAAATTAAAAGCAGTTGCAGGTGAGTAATAAACTTTTTAAAAAATTATATCCTGTCTTAATAAAAAATATTTAAAAATTTTTCTCATCCATTATATATCTTTCTTCAATATTTTTTTTAGTAATTATACTATAATGTTTAAAAATCGATTATTATTTCAGATATCGTCGCTATGAAATGAAGAACATACATTTATAAATTGTTTATTTTATCGAATAGAAAATTTTTATTAACAATTTTTTTTAAACACATTTAAATTCTTCATCTGATGGAATAATGTGTTTTACAAGTTGTTGAAATTCTTCCAATGGACATGGATTTTGACAATTAAAAATCTTCAATTCTTTTGTAACAGGTGGAATACCCAAATAGTATAATAGCTATAGATGATCAAAAAAATTTACATTTTATAATGAGATTTTTAATGTGAAAAGCAAAAAAAAATAAAAATAAATAAATAAATAAATAAAGCCGTACATACCTTTACATAATAATTACTATCAATAAATAATAATTCCATTATTACGGCACTTGTAAATCTAGTTAAAAGCGACTCAGTGCTATTCAATGCAATGAGAAGTGATACAATATTAAGATCATGACCGCTGTACAACAACATTTTAGGATTACTTTCAATTTCTGGAGAACTTTTACTAACGGCAAACATATTTTCTAAAAACTGACGAAAAAACTTTCCTAAAAGTATAATTTTTTCTCCATTGTAATAGTATAGTAACATAGCTTCTGCGAGAGTTTTTGATCTCAGCTAAATACCTACAGTCGATAATGCAGATTTCTACTTTAGCAGCAGTCAGCAAGGTAGACATCTGACAAAAATTTTAACTAGATCGATAAGGTAGGAAATTGTTTTATCGACATACAATCAGTAACTTCTAGGTCGGTAATGCAGATTTCTGCTTTATCAGCAGCAGGTGAGGTAGAAACCTGACTGAAATGCCAACTCGATCGATAAGTAAAGAAACTGATTTACCGACATAGGTCAGGACCTTCTAGGTCGATAATGTAGATTTCTACTTTCACAACAGTTGGTAAGATAGAATTTTCACAAAAATTCCAACTCTGTCGATATGATAGAAAATTGTTTTACCGAAATAAGTCAGTACCTTCTAGACCTGTGATGCAGATTTCTGCTTAATCAACAGTCGGTAAGGTAAGACTTCAACAGAAATTGCAACTCTATCGATAAGGTAGGACACTGTTTTACCAACATAAGTCAGTAACATCTAGGTAGGTAAAGCAGATTTCTGCTTTATCGGCAGCAGGTAAGGTAGAACTCTGACAAATTCAAATTTGTTCGATAAAGTAGGAAACTGGTTTACCGACCTAAGTCAGTACCTTCTAGGTCAGTAACGCAGGTTTTTGCTTTATCAACAGTCGGTGAGGTAGGAATCCAACAGAAATTGCAACTCGATCGATAAGATAGGAAACTCTTTTACCGACATACAGTTAGTGACTTCTAGGTCGGTAATGAAGATTATTTCTTTATCAACAACCGGTAAGGTAAGAATCCCAAAGAAATTTTAATTCGATCGATATGGTAGGATACTATTATACCGACCGACTAGTTACCAACTGTAGGTACTTAGCCGATATCAGAACCAGTCACAGAATCTGTGTTGCTATACTAATCATTGTAATTTATTAATATATAAAATTTAGAAATAATGATAAAAATTTTTTTTTTTACCTCCATTTAGTCTTTTTAATATATTATTTGAATTTCCAACTTTTAACGTTGTTTCAAGAACATCCATAAGTATGCCACTTTCAAAATAATAATTAAGCCAATTAGGAAAATAAAATCCTATTTTTTCTAAACATTCAAGATCAGCATAAAGACCAGCAATTTTATCTGAATGATCAAAATGAAATCCAGTTAAAACACTTAAATTTTGTCCTAATTCTTTAAAATACAATTTTTTCTCCTTTACATCTGGTGACATCCATGCCTTATTATATTCATTTCGAAACCTAAAAATATATATGTATAAATTAATATAATTTAATAAAAAAAATTTAATTTAACACAATAAAATTGTCTTTTTTTTTAAAAAAAAATTAATATTTACAAATTTAATATATTATTTTACAATTTACACTGAAGCGTTGGTTGAAATAAAAAATCTTCATTAATTGGCCTATAATTTATTGGTATTGGTTGCCAATTTAATTTTGAATTCCAATTTTGTTGTGAATTTGGTGGATAAAGACCTGCTAAAACAAGTTGTAAACTCATTTTTGTTCTATCGAGATTTGAGCTCAATACATGAATATCTTTTGGCATATAAGTACTGCCCAAAAAATCGTCATACATATTTCGTAGAATTTCTCCCAATTTATAGGACCTTTGCTTTCCTCTCTTGATAAAATGCAAAAAATAAATATTTTTGTAAATAAACACAAATTATTTAATATATATATTTGAACAAAAATTTATAATTATTGCTCTATAATTAATTAGAGAATTACGAAAAGAAAATTGAAAAAACATATAGTACACAACGCTTTCGTATGAAACATAATTTAATACCTAAATTAACAATTTTTAATTAGAAAACGTAAAATTTTGCATTTTAATTTAAAGAAATGATTAATAATTCCAATAAGGTAAAGTTAGGTGCTGCCATCTGTCGTATATAGCGCGCGGCTCGCATTTACATATCGGTATAATGTCACATTTAATTTTACACTCGAAATTATTTTTATAAAATTAAACGTTTTCTTATTATTAAACACTGATTAAGTTTAATAAATTAATAATTTAAATTAAAATATTATTTAATTATAAATATATTGATATATATATACTAGTAATACACTAGTCGTTTTATACGACAGTTTTATTTTTCTCGAAGCGAATTTCAATTAATATAATTAAATAATTGAATTGCGCCAAGGGATCAATTACGTAACTTTTTCCGAATTCCACTTTTTACATTTTGTATTCCGGATTCCACATTCTGGATCCCACATTTTACATTCCGTATTCCACTTTTCACATTCCATATTCTGGATTCCAAATTTTGGATTCCGTATTCCGTATCTTATATTCCACATTCCGGATACCACATTCCAGAATCCGGAATGTGGATTCTGGAATGTGTAATCCGGCAAGTGAAAAGAAGAATACGAAATGTGGAATACAGAATATAGAATACGGAATTTTGAAAGTGGAATTCGGAATGTGGAATCTGGAATATGGAATTTTGAAAGTGAAATCCGGAATGTGGAATCTGGAATACGGAATTTTTAAAGTGGAATCAGGAATACAGAATGTGAAAAGTGGAATCCGGAATGTGGAATCTGGAATACGGAATTTTTAAAGTAGAATCAGGAATACAGAATGTGAAAAGTGGAATACGAAATGTGGAATCTGGAATACGGAATTTTGAAAGTGGAATGCGAAATCTGAAATACGGAATTATAAATAAGTAGGATCCGGAAAAAGTTATGTAATTGACCCCCAGGGAAAATTTTACTTACATTAGTTAATTCTCCTAAACCAGCTGGAAAAAAATGATCTCGTGTAAATGGAATATTTGGATATTCTTTGATTGGTGTGCGATCTCCATGTCGAAATAGCTGATACAAAAATATAGAATGTCTTATTATAAATTTATTATTTAACAAGATTTGCAATTTAAAAATTCTTTTAAAGTTTTTTAAAATGTAATTTAAATAATAATGATTGTTTTAACTACAAAAAAGAATCTGCTGGAATTTAAGGGATCTGTTAAAATTATATATATATATATATATATATTTCTACTTCCAGAAGAGAAAACTCATCAAATTAAAGAAGAATTCATAAAAATAGTATACTTTATATATTTTTTTCTTTAAATATTGATTTTATTATTACCACATTCACTTGTTTAAGAACTGCACAAGTTTGATTACAAGTACACATATAATTATCAATTAAAATTGCAAACAAAATAATTAAAAATCTATTAATACATGTCATTATTGTAAAAAAAAAGTTTTAAACTGATTCTTTTTATATAAGTTCTCAACTTTTGTTAATGTGCAATCAGTGTTTAAATTTGGATTGTAATAATGGAATATACGCCCATATATATATGTATTATGTAGATACGATATTGAAAAACTATTTATATCAATCAAATAGCGATATGTCACTTCCATTTATATGAGATGAAAAATAAGCCTTTCTTTATTCAGTTGTAATTAAATAGTTAACGTCAATTATTATTTAATTTTATTAATTATTTATAATTGAAATAAATAACAATTAAATAATATTAAAACAGTTTTTAAAAACTTGTAATAAATCTAAAAATTAAACGTAATAAAATGTTTATAAATAATAATAAGAAAGATTACACAGGAAAATTAAGCAGATACCCAAGGGATATAAATAAAGGATTTTAAAAAGTCAATAGAGGAGATTCATTAAATTTTAAAGTTAATTACATTGAAGGATTATTATTTGAGACATATGTGAATATATAAAATTATTATATCACAATATAACAGAATTGAATTTCTTTTTTTTACAAATTTATTAAAATTAAACATACAAAGTGGAATAGAAATTAAATTTCTTAATATATTGAAAATAGGTGATTTAAAGTTAAAATAATGTTCTATTAACTTTTTAAGGGATATATATAAAAACAGCCACTGTGAATTATTGTACCAAATTATAAAAAATGTAGAAAAATGTTTTTCGCTTTTTTTTTTTAATTTACATTTGCAAAATTTACATAACGACATCAACCACTTTATCAACCATCATTTTTTCAACAAATTCCATTACACATTTATCAACCGCAACATCGTCAACTTTATCGTCTTTCTTCATTTCATTAACACAAACATCTGTTTGTACCATCATTTTACTATCAATTATTTTTGCTCCTTTCTCACCAATAAGTTCCTTTTCTTTAAGCCAATTCATTATTTCCTTAAAACATCTCATATGCCATGGATTCATTTCCATATCGACATGATTTAATTTTGTCATATGATTCATAAAATCAACAGACATACATTTAACTTTATTACCCGACATATGTAACATTTCAACATTTTTCCAATGTTCAGCAACATCGTCCTCAACCATTTCAATCATATTATCCTGGATATCAATCATTTTTACATTCACTGCATCCTTAAACCATGCTGCTTTGACTTTTTTCAATTTATTGTGCGATACAATTAATCTCTTCAAATTAACCATACCCTTTAATGCATCATCTTCAATATCTTCCATATTACAATGAACAATTGATAATACAACCAAATCATTGGCTACTGGTGTCATAACATCATTTTTCAAAACTGGAATATCAGAATATGCAAAAACAACGACTTTTACATCTTTTGGCGCTCTTGCAACATCGGCAACAACATCCTTAGAGCGCACGCAAAACCAAACAACAACATCTTCACCATTATGCTTTATGGTATTTCTATTGCAAACAGCGTCCGAAAGTAACACTGCTGATAATAAGAATGAGCAAATTATAAATAGCTTCATTATATTATGTGTGATTGAACAAAACAATTCACGACTGATTTAATAGTGTGAATGAAAATTATTTTATAGACGCTCACATATATCGGCGATATCAGGTTATTTGTGATTTTGACATTAGATAATCCTATAAAAGAAAAATCTCTTTTGACCTCGAAAAAAAAACAAAGAAAAAATTTAAAGCTATGTAAAAAAAAAAAATTATAATCAACGTCATGGTATAGTTACAATTAATTGTATTATTTGAAAATTGTTAACTAAGCTTTTTGATGTTTTTAATTATTATTATTATTATTATTATTATTATTATTATTATTATTATTATTATTATTATTATTATTATTATTATTATTATTCTTTCTCTTAACCCCTTCGTTGGCATTGACGCATTTATGTGTCAACCATTTATTTCATATACTCTTTTGTGACCCAGCGAAACCACTGTACGGATTTGCTTCAAACTTCCAATTCAGGGGCTGATTATGAATTCGATGTTAGTTTTTCAAAATTCAAAATGGCGGATCCAATATGGCTGAAAATATTATGAAAAATTGCTTAAATTTGCTTAAAAATTGGTACTCGGGATTTTTTGGGGTCCCTGATTACGAATTCGATGTTAGTTTTCAAAATTCAAAATGGCGGATCCAATATGGCGGACAAAATTTTCAAAAATCGTTTGTATTCGCTTAATAATTAGGACTCACGGATTTTAGGAATCGCTGATTATGAATTCGATGTTAGTTTTCCAAAATTCAAAATGGCGGATCCAATATGGCTGACAATATTATGAAAAATTGCTTTAATTTGCTTAAAAATTGGTACTCGGGATTTTTTGGGGTCCCTGATTACGAATTCGATGTTAGTTTTCCAAAATTCAAAATGGCGGATCTAATGTGGCTGACAATATTATGAGAAATTGCTTAAATTTGCTTAAAAATTGGTACTCGGGATTTTTTGGGTTCCCTGATTACGAATTCGATGTCAGTTTTCCAAAATTCAAAATGGCGGATCTAATATGGCTGACAATATTATGAAAAATTGCTTAAATTTGCTTAAAAATTGGTATTCGAGGGTTTTTGGTGTCACTTATTATGAATTTGATGTTAGTTTTTCAAAATTCAAATTATCAAATCCAATATGTAGGATGAATTATTTCAAAAATATTAGTTTCTTTGAAAAAATATTGGATTTTCGTGAAAATGAGTATCTTAGGGTTTTTTTGGGTGGCTGATCAGCCATATTTAATTTTTCAAATTTTTAAGAATGTGACTTTAGTTTTGCAATCAACAACCTCAAAAATCCTCAAAAATCAATTTTTTTTAAAAAAACAATGATTTTTCAAAAAAGCATCCGCCATATTGGAACCGCCATTTTAAATATTCAAAATTTTTAAAATAATACATCACATTCGTAATCATTGATTCCAAAAAAAAAACCCAAAAACACATTTTTTAGGAAAAAACGTTATTTTTTTTAAAAAACGTTAGATTTGAAAAATTCAAAATGGCGAATCCAATATGGCGAACAAGTTTTTAAAAATTAAACATATTTGTTTGAAAATCGTTACTCGGGGGTTTTTGGGGTCGCTGATGAAAAATCCGGTGTCCGTTTTTCAAAATTCAAAATGGCGGATCCAATATACGGGATGAATTTTTAAATAATAGTTCGGATTCGCTTGAAAATCGTTACTCGGGGGTTTTCGGGATCGCTGATTTCAAATCTGATGTTAGTTTTTCAAAATTTGAAATGTCTGATTTAATATGGCGGAAAGGAAAATTAAAAATCAATACAATTTACTAATATCAGATTTGTAATCAGCGAAAGAAAACACATTGAAAACCTCTGAATAACGAGTTTCAAGCAAATCTGTCAAATTAAAAAAAATATATCAGCCATATTGTTTCCGCTATTTTGAATTTTGAAAAAGTAACATCAGATTTGTAATCAGCAAACCCCAAAAACCCCTGCGTAACGATTTTCAAGCGCAGATGTTAAAGTATATGAAAAAAAAGTTGTCTGGATCCGAGGGACCCAGCTCAGGCACGCAAGGATTAATTGATTTAAAAAATTTTTAACATTAAATTCATGTGATTTTAAATATATATAAAAGTATATTTTTCTACAAAAAAATATATTAAAATAATAATAATAATAAATAATAATACAATTTTTAACAAAAAAAATTCAAATACAGAGATATCTGCAAATTATACACTGATTATAAAAAAAAAAAAATTTTTTTAAATCAGTTAAAATTTAAAAAGTTTATTTTCTAATAGAGGAAGTTTCCACATATGGTATAACAGTAAATATTTACGAATTTATATAGCTAAAGTTCAAAGCAATTTCAAACTTATATATATGTTACAATGTTATATTAATAATTAGATTTTGCGGTTAACAATAAAGGATATAAGTATCAAATGTCAAAATGTTAAGCATATAAAATGATAATAAAGATAATTCTTAAATAATTGACAATATGTATATAAATTATTATTAATTAGATTGCGGTTAATAGTCAAGGATAAGTGTTAAATGTCAAATGTTAAATACAATAAAATATGTCAATAAAGATATATTTAATTCTTTATTAATTGACCTTAATTAAGATGATTATACATTTATATATATATATATGTTCTAATAATATATATCTTTTGCGTTAAACATTTTGTCACACAGCAAGATGATTTAAATGACAAAATATTTTTTTATTATTTTATCAATATACTTCACTCTATCAAAATATTTTGATAAATAAATTGTTATTCATCATCATAAAAATAAAAGCATCTAATTATGAATAATTCTAGGTTATGTTTATGATAATTTGAAATTGGGAATATATATATACTTATTTTCTCTCGAGATACAACGTAATGATGTTAAATTAAATTAAATATATTTATAAATATAATATTTAATTTAAATTTTCTTTAAAACCGATTTTGATTTTATAATTAAAAAGGAACATTTAATAATGAGAAAATTATAATAAACATAACCTGTTAATTTTTTGTTTTATATACTTCAAAGCGCATTGCACGTTGTTATAGGTTATGTTTATATGATAGTTTTATTTTAATTAAAAATTCCTTTTCCTTTTTATACATATAAAATCAAAATCAGTTTTTAAGTTTTTTAAACTGTTATTAGAACAAATTTAATTTAAAAAAAAATTAGATTTCTAAAGATATTGAAATAAAATAAATAGAATTGGCATGGGTGAAGAAAATTATTAAATTAAAACCAAATTTTCAAATAACATTTTTATTTACATTGATAAAAATTACACAAAAATTATTATACAACAATATAAAGCATTAAAAAGGAATTAAAGTAAATAATTTTGTTTCAAAAATTAAAGTTTAAATTCTAAAAAAAAAAAGAATGTTTCGCCAAAATTTTAACAAATAGAAAATATTATTTATTGAAAATAAGAGAGAATTTTAACATTTATTATTTATCGAACAACATTCATTTTAGATTCTACGCAAGCGTCAACTGCCTCATCAACTGTGACATCAGGTACTGATTTCATACATTCTCTTACAACTTCGAACATATGCTCCAAACCAAGATCCTTTCCTGCAAAATCACCGACAACATTCGGATGATTCTTCATCCAATCCTCCATTTCAACCATACATTTCCAAGACAATGGATTCATTACAACCTTCATTGTTTTGATATTTTTCATCATATCCATCATTTCGACGATCATACATTTAAAATGATTATCACCAATATCAACATTCACCACTCTCGATACATCAACATCTTTATCAACTTTTGACAATCTATTTGAATTAAAATTAACGTCAGTCAACGCTGTCATATCATTCATCCAACCGGATCTTATTTCCTGTAGCTTATTCATTACCATTGACAATTTTTTTAATTTTGTCAATCCCTTGAATGCATGATCTTCAACGTCTTCAACTCCTGAATGATTAATTTCCAATCGTTCCATTGTTGAGCCAAATCTTTCAAAAACACCAACTTCAACTTTGGGTATATTACTCTCTAATATAACCACAGCAACAACATTCACATCGTCTGGTACTTTGGACATTTCAACTTTAAGATCCTTAATAAATGCGCAGACTACAACAACGTCTTTTTCAGCCATATCAACTGTCCTTCGCATTATACATGCTGATCTTATTAGGGCAGCAAGGCCCAAAACTATAAACAATTTTATCAACATCTTTTTCCAAAATCTATACTAACTGTGATCGTTTATTGTAATACACTGCAATTTATATATTAAGTATCGAATGGAAATGTTGAATTTATGAAGAGAATGAGAGAGAGAGGAACAAAAACAACTAAAAAAAAAAAAATAATTTACAATTGACATTTGAACTCGTAACAAATTTTCAAAAAAAAATAGTTGACTCATGTCATAGATGAAAGGTTAAAGACGATTTTAAAATTTACTCTTTTTTCATCAGCATAATTTAATCTGCGCGGTTTATTATCATTTTCCCCGACCTTCGATAACGTCTTTTTGTTAAAAGCATTGTGAAAATAATGACGCCCTAATAACACAAGATATCTTGGGATATATTGATAATATCCCGCAGATATTCTAGGGATGTCCTATGGATATCAAAAGGATCTCTTAAGGATATCCAAAAAATCGGCGGATATCTTCTGGATATCTCTATAGATTTTCATACATGACCTCCAGATATCCCATAGATATCGTCAGGATATCCCACAGATATCATCAGGATATCCCATAGATATCGTCAGAATATCCCACAGATATTTTCAGGATATTCTCAGTATATCTTCTGGATGTCAAGAGGATATTCTCAGGATACTGTTTTTAAAGTCATTATGAGACTCCTTTATTCATATGCTTAATATTGTCAGAAAATAAATTGGCTTTAAACAATATAAATTCTTCCCCGCAAATAACGAATAACTATTAATATTAATTATACATTAAGTGCATGAGTTTATTTAAAAACTTTGAAAAATGCGTTTCAAATCTTCATTTAAAATAAATTACAAGCTCATAAGATTTTTCTTTTTATTATATTATTATTCATTATATTAGCTTAACAATTTTAACCTTTAAAAATATATGTTGAGATATTAAATATCCCGTGAATATCCTAAGAATATCCCACGGATATCCTGAGGATATTCCATGGATATCCTGTGATATAATATCCAATAGATATTTTGTGGATGTCTTAGGGATATCCTGTGGATATCCTATGGATGTCCTGTTGATGTCCCACAGACCGGCGGTTTGGATATCCTAGGGATATCCCAAGATATCCTGGGGACCATAAGATTTTTGTTTTTATTATATTATTATTCATTATATTAGCTTAACAATTTTAACCTTTAAAAATATATGTTGAGATATTAAATATCCCAGTGAATATCCTAAGAATAGCCCACGGATATCCCATGGATATCCTGCGATATAATATCCAATAGATATTTTGTGGATGTCTTAGGGATATCCTGTGGATATCCTATGGATGTCCTGTTGATGTCCCAAAGACCGGCGGTTTGGATATCCTATGGATATCCCAAGATATTCTGGGGACCATTCTAGGATATAGACCATTGATATGGATATCCTATGGATATCCTAGGGATATCCTTTTGTTAAGAGGGCGATTTGTTTTTTTTCACCTTGTATGATATCCGTTTGGTTATGTATTTATAGGATTTTTATAAATTTTTCCTCGCAAAATTCCATGACTTCAAGGTGATAATCAATAAAATTTTTGTGATACATTGAAAATCATTTTAAACATCAATAACTTATATGATGAATTAAAATACTGGAAATTTAAAGTACCAATAAATAATTCTTAACCTAATTATTTATTGGATCCGCTATTTTGAATTTTGAAAAACTGACATCGAATTCGTAATCAGCGACCCCAAAAATCTATAAGTAACCAAATTCAGGCGAATTCATTGATATTTTGGCAATGATATATATCAAAATTTTTAAATTTTACAATGGATTTGATGCCATATTGGGTCCGCCATTTTGAATTTTTGCTTCCTCGTGGAGGAAGCTTTGTAGTCCTTTCGTTTATAAAACTTTTCAAAGTGGCGGAAACAAATTTTTTTCTTTATAGAAACATGTTATATGAGATCCTGATCAATTGTCCGGATGTATGTATGTGTGTGTGTATGTGTGTGTGTGTGTGTGGATCCCTTTTTTGTTTAGAAGATAACTTTAACAGGTTTTAATGGATTTAGATAAAATTTGGTAGGCTCATTTATCATATTAATATCTCAAATCTGACAAAAGGATTTTGAAAAATACTCAAAAAAAAAAATTTTATGGTCTTTTTTCCAAAAATTTTTTTTTAATCGAAAAAATTTTTAAATAGAAAAATTTAAGGTTATATATAAAAAAATCGTATTCTTTACGTCAAGACGAATCGATCGATATATATAAAGTATTCATTTAAGGTAAATTTAAAGAATTAATGAAAGTCAAAAAATCAAAAATTCACATTTTGTCAATAAAATTTTGCTTTCTCCACGAGGAAGCAAATTTTTTTGCTGATCGTAAAGAGGAAGCAAAATGTTCATGTAATGAACATCTGAATTTACAACTTTTTGGTAAGTTTTTTATGCTTTTGGATGCGTTTTTGGTGGTAAAAATGGTCTTCCTCTACTCGGATCTGGGTAGGCTCATTTATCATATTAATATCTCAAATCTGACCAAAGGATTTTTAAAAATATCTCAAAAAAAAATTTTTATCGTCTTTTTTCCAAAAATTTTTTTTGGCAGTATTCCCGAACGATTATCTCGCGAATTTAATTTTTCGAAAATTTTTCCGAATTTGTTTTCTAGTTTAGCTCAGCATCCGCTTGACCAATCAAAAAGTGCGCCATACACTTTTTGTTCGCTACTTTTTGCTAAAGAATTTGGCGGTATTCCCGAACAATTATCTCGCGAATTTATTTTTTCGAAAATTTTTCCAAAATATTTTTGAGTGTAGCTCAGCATCCGCTGGACCAATCATAAAGTGCGCCATACATTTATTGTTGGGAACTTTCTTCTAATCACTATAGCGGTATTCTCGAACAATTATCTCGCGAATTTAATTTTTCGAAAATTTTTCCAAAATATTTTTGAGTGTAGCTCAGCATCCGCTGGACCAATCAAAAAGTGCGACATACATTTTTTGTTCGAAACTTTTTCCCTAATTTATTGGTGGTATTCCCGAACGATTATCTCGCGAATTAAGTTTTTCGATAATTTTTCCGAATTTGTTTTCTAGTTTAGCTCAGCATCCGCTGGACCAATCAAAAAGTGCGCCATATATTTTTTATTCGCTACTTTTTGCTAAAGAATATGGCGGTATTCCCGAACAATTATCTCGCGAATTTAATTTTTCGAAAATTTTTCTAAATTATTTTTAAGTGTAGCTCAGCATCCGCTGGACCAATCATAAAGTGCGCCATACATTTATTGTTGGGAACTTTCTTCTTATCACTATAGCGGTATTCTCGAACGATTATCTCGCGAATTTTATTTTTCGAAAATTTTTCCAAAATATTTTTGAGTGTAGCTCAGCATCCGCTGGACCAATCAAAAAATGCGCCATACATTTTTTGTTCGCTACTTTTTGCTAAAGAATATGGCGGTATTCCCGAACAATTATCTCGCGAATTTAATTTTTTGAAAATTTTTTAAAAATATTTTTGAGTGTAGCTCAGCATCCGCTGGACCAATCAAAAAGTGCGCCATACATTTTTTGTTCGCTACTTTTTGCTAAAGAATTTGACGGTATTCCCGAACAATTATCTCGCGAATTTATTTTTTCGAAAATTTTTCCAAAATATTTTTGAGTGTAGCTCAGCATCCGCTGGACCAATCATAAAGTGCGCCAAACATTTATTGTTGGGAACTTTCTTCTAATCACTATAGCGGTATTCTCGAACAATTATCTCGCGAATTTAATTTTTCGAAAATTTTTCCAAAATATTTTTGAGTGTAGCTCAGCATCCGCTGGACCAATCAAAAAGTGCGACATACATTTTTTGTTCGGAACTTTTTGACTATTTTTTTGGTGGTATTCCGGAGCGACTATCTCGCGAAATTAGTTTTTCGAAATTTTTCCAAATTTGTTTTCTAGTTTAGCTCAGCATTCGCTGGACTAATCAAAAAGTGCGCCATACATTTTTTGTTCGCTACTTTTTGCTAAAGAATTTGGCGGTATTCCCGAACAATTAATTCGCGAATTTAATTTTTTGAAAATTTTTTCAAAATATTTTTGAGTGTAGCTCAGCATCCGCTGGACCAATCAAAGAGTGCGCCATACATTTTTTCTTCCAAACTTTTTCCCTAATTTATTGGTGGTATTCCCGAACAATTATCTCGCGAATTAAGTTTTTCGATAATTTTTCCGATTTTGTTTTCTAGTTTAGCTCAGCATCCGCTGGACCAATCAAAAAGTGCGCCATACATTTTTTGTTCGAAACTTTCTCCCTAATTTATTGGTGGTATTCCCGAACGATTATCTCGCGAATTAAGTTTTTCGATAATTTTTCCGAATTTGTTTTCTAGTTTAGCTCAGCATCCGCTGGACCAATCAAAAAGTGCGCCATACATTTTTTGTTCAGAACTTTCTTCTAATCACTATGGCGGTATTCCCAAAAGATTATCTAGCGAATTTAATTTTTTTAAAATTTTTTCAAAATATTTTTGAGTGTAGCTCAGCATCCGCTGGACCAATCAAAAAGTGCGACATACATTTTTTGTTCGAAACTTTTTCCCTATTTTATTGGTGGAATTCTCGAACAATTATCTCGCGAATTAAGTTTTTCGATAATTTTTCCGAATTTGTTTTCTAGTTTAGCTCAGCATCCGCTGGACCAATCAAAAAGTGCGACATACATTTTTTGTTCGAAACTTTTTCCCTATTTTATTGGTGGAATTCTCGAACAATTATCTCGCGAATTAAGTTTTTCGATAATTTTTCCAAATTTGTTTTCTAGTTTAGCTCAGCATCCGCTGGACCAATCAAAAAGTGCGCCATACATTTTTTGTTCGCTACTTTTTGCTAAAGAATTTGGCGGTATTCCCGAACAATTATCTCGCGAATTTAATTTTTCAAAAATGTTTCCAAAATATTTTTGAGTGTAGCTCAGCATCCGCTGGACCAATCATAAATTGCGCCATACATTTTTTTGTTCAGAACTTTCTTCTAATCACTATGGCGGTATTCCCAAAAGATTATCTAGCGAATTTAATTTTTTTAAAAATTTTTTAAAAATATTTTTGAGTGTAGCTCAGCATCCGCTGGATCAATCAAAAAGTGCGCCATACATTTTTTGTTCGCTACTTTTTGCTAAAGAATTTGGCGGTATTCCCGAACAATTATCGCGCGAATTTATTTTTTCGAAAATTTTTCCAAAATATTTTTGAGTGTAGCTCAGCATCCGCTGGACCAATCATAAAGTGCGCCATACATTTATTGTTGGAAACTTTCTTCTAATCACTATAGCGGTATTCTCGAACAATTATCTCGCGAATTTAATTTTTCGAAAATTTTTCCGAATTTGTTTTCTAGTTTAGCTCAGCATCCGCTGGACCAATCAAAAAATGCGCCATACATTTTTTGTTCGCTACTTTTTGCTAAAGAATTTGGCGGTATTCCCGAACAATTATCGCGCGAATTTAATTTTTCGAAAATTTTTCCAAAATATTTTTGAGTGTAGCTCAGCATCCGCTGGACCAATCAAAAAGTGCGACATACATTTTTTGTTCAGAACTTTCTTCTAATCACTATAGCGGTATTCCCAAAAGATTATCTAGCGAATTTAATTTTTTGAAAATTTTTTCAAAATATTTTTGAGTGTAGCTCAGCATCCGCTGGACCAATCAAAAAGTGCGACATACATTTTTTGTTCGAAACTTTTTCCCTAATTTATTGGTGGTATTCCCGAACGATTATCTCGCGAATTAAGTTTTTCGATAATTTTTCCGAATTTGTTTTCTAGTTTAGCTCAGCATCCGCTGGACCAATCAAAAAGTGCGCCATACATTTTTTGTTCAGAACTTTCTTCTAATCACTATGGCGGTATTCCCAAAAGCTCAGCATCCGCTCGACCAATCAAAAAGTGCGACATACATTTTTTGTTCGAAACTTTTTCCCTAATTTATTGGTGGTATTCTCGAACAATTATCTCGCGAATTAAGTTTTTCGATAATTTTTCCGAATTTGTTTTCTAGTTTAGCTCAGCATCCGCTGGACCAATCAAAAAGTGCGCCATACATTTTTTGTTCGCTACTTTTTGCTAAAGAATATGGCGGTATTCCCGAACAATTAATTCGCGAATTTAATTTTTTGACTATTTTTTTTAAATATTTTTGAGTGTAGCTCAGCATCCGCTGGACCAATCAAAAAGTGCGCCATACATTTTTTGTTCGCTACTTTTTGCTAAAGAATATGGCGGTATTCCCGAACAATTATCTCGCGAATTTAATTTTTCGAAATTTTTCCAAATTTGTTTTCTAGTTTAGCTCAGCATCCGCTGGACCAATCAAAAAGTGCGCCATACATTTTTTGTTCGCTACTTTTTGCTAAAGAATTTGGCGGTATTCCCGAACAATTATCTCGCGAATTTAATTTTTCGAAAATTTTTTCAAAATATTTTTGAGTGTAGCTCAGCATCCGCTGGACCAATCAAAAAGTGCGACATACATTTTTTGTTCGAAACTTTTTCCCTAATTTATTGGTGGTATTCCCGAACGATTATCTCGCGAATTAAGTTTTTCGATAATTTTTCCGAATTTGTTTTCTAGTTTAGCTCAGCATCCGCTGGACCAATCAAAAAGTGCGCCATACATTTTTGGTTTGAAACTTTCTCCCTAATTTATTGGTGGTATTTACGAACGATTATCTCGCGAATTTAATTTTTCCAAATTTTTCCAAATTTGTTTTCTAGTTTAGCTCAACATCCGCTGGACCAATCAAAAAGTGCGCCATACATTTTTTGTTCGCTACTTTTTGCTAAAGAATATAGCGGTATTCCCGAACAATTATCTCGCGAATTTAATTTTTCGAAATTTTTTCAAATTTGTTTTTTAGTTTAGCTCAGCATCCGCTGGACCAATTAAAAAGTGCGCCAGACATTTTTTGTTCAGAACTTTCTTCTAATCACTATGGCGGTATTCCCAAAAGATTATCTAGCGAATTTACTTTTTTGAAAATTTTTTCAAAATATTTTTGAGTGTAGCTCAGCATCCGCTGGACCAATCAAAAAGTGCGACATACATTTTTTGTTCGCTACTTTTTGCTAAAGAATATGGCGGTATTCCCGAACAATTATCTCGCGAATTTAATTTTTCGAAATTTTTTCAAATTTGTTTTTTAGTTTAGCTCAGCATCCGCTGGACCAATCAAAAAGTGCGCCATACATTTTTTGTTCAGAACTTTCTTCTAATCACTATGGCGGTATTCCCAAAAGATTATCTAGCGAATTTAATTTTTTGAAAATATTTTCAAAGTATTTTTGAGTGTAGCTCAGCATCCGCTGGACCAATCAAAAAGTGCGCCATACATTTTTTGTTCGAAACTTTCTCCCTAATTTATTGGTGGTATTCCCGAACGATTATCTCGCGAATTAAGTTTTTCGATAATTTTTCCGAATTTGTTTTCTAGTTTAGCTCAGCATCCGCTGGACCAATCAAAGAGTGCGCCATACATTTTTTTTCGAAACTTTTTCCCTAATTTATTGGTGGTATTCCCGAACGATTATCTCGCGAATTAAGTTTTTCGATAATTTTTCCGAATTTGTTTTCTAGTTTAGCTCAGCATCCGCTGGACCAATCAAAAAGTGCGCCATACATTTTTTGTTCAGAACTTTCTTCTAATCACTATGGCGGTTTTCCCAAAAGATTATCTAGCGAATTTAATTTTTTAAAAATTTTTTCAAAATATTTTTGAGTGTAGCTCAGCATCCGCTGGACCAGTCAAAAAGTGCGACATACATTTTTTGTTCGAAACTTTTTCCCTAATTTATTGGTGATATTCCCGAACGATTATCTCGCGAATTTAATTTTTCCAAATTTTTCCAAATTTGTTTTCTAGTTTAGCTCAGCATCCGCTAGACCAATCAAAAAGTGCGCCATACATTTTTTGTTCGAAACTTTTTCCCTAATTTATTGGTGTTATTCCCGAACAATTATCTCGCGAATTAAGTTTTTCGATAATTTTTCCGAATTTGTTTTCTAGTTTAGTTCAGCATCCGCTGGACCAATCAAAAAGTGCGCCATACATTTTTTTTTGCTACTTTTTGCTAAAGAATTTGGCGGTATTCCCGAACAATTATCTCGCGAATTTAATTTTTCGAAATTTTTCCAAATTTGTTTTCTAGTTTAGCTCAGCATCCGCTGGACCAATCAAAAAGTGCGCCATACATTTTTTGTTCGGAACTTTTTGACTATTTTTTTGGTGGTATTCCGGAGCGACTATCTCGCGAATTTAATTTTTCGAAATTTTTCCAAATTTGTTTTCTAGTTTAGCTCAGCATCCGCTGGACCAATCAAAAAGTGCGCCATATATTTTTTATTCGCTACTTTTTGCTAAAGAATATGGCGGTATTCCCGAACAATTATCTCGCGAATTTAATTTTTCGAAAAATTTTCCAAAATATTTTTGAGTGTAGCTCAGCATCCGCTGGACCAATCAAAAAATGCGCCATACATTTTTTGTTCGCTACTTTTTGCTAAAGAATATGGCGGTATTCCCGAACAATTATCTCGCGAATTTAATTTTTTGAAAATTTTTTAAAAATATTTTTGAGTGTAGCTCAGCATCCGCTGGACCAAGCATAAAGTGCGCCATATATTTTTTATTCGCTACTTTTTGCTAAAGAATATGGCGGTATTCCCGAACAATTATCTCGCGAATTAAGTTTTTCGATAATTTTTCCGAATTTGTTTTCTAGTTTAGCTCAGCATCCGCTGGACCAATCTAAAAGTGCGCCATACATTTTTTGTTCGAAACTTTTTCCCTAATTTATTGGTGGTATTCCCGAACGATTATCTCGCGAATTAAGTTTTTTGATAATTTTTCCGAATTTGTTTTCTAGTTTAGCTCAGCATCCGCTAAATCAATCAAAAAGTGCGCCATACATTTTTTGTTCGAAACTTTTTCCCTAATTTATTGGTGGTATTCCCGAACGATTATCTCGCGAATTTAATTTTTCCAAATTTTTCCAAATTTGTTTTCTAGTTTAGCTCAGCATCCGCTGGACCAATCAAAAAGTGCGCCATACATTTTTTGTTCGCTACTTTTTGCTAAAGAATTTGGCGGTATTCCCGAACAATTATCTCGCGAATTTAATTTTTCAAAAATTTTTCCAAAATATTTTTGAGTGTAGCTCAGCATCCGCTGGACCAATCATAAATTGCGCCATACATTTTTTGTTCTTAACTTTCTTCTAATCACTATGGCGGTATTCCCAAAAGATTATCTAGCGAATTTAATTTTTTGAAAATTTTTTAAAAATATTTTTGAGTGTAGCTTAGCATCCGCTGGACCAATCAAAAAGTGCGCCATACAATTTTTGTTCGAAACTTTTTCCCTAATTTATTGGTA
The DNA here is from genome assembly GCF_019393585.1 of Leptopilina boulardi. NCBI lineage: Eukaryota > Metazoa > Arthropoda > Insecta > Hymenoptera > Figitidae > Leptopilina > Leptopilina boulardi. The sequence continues at coordinate 3,468,747 of NW_026137932.1, read as the reverse complement.
GTATTCCTGAACGATTATCTCGCGAATTAAGTTTTTCGATATTTTTTCCGAATTTGTTTTCTAGTTTAGCTCAGCATCCGCTGGACCAATCAAAAAGTGCGCCATATATTTTTTATTCGCTACTTTTTGCTAAAGAATATGGCGGTAATCCTGAACAATTATCTAGCGAATTTAATTTTTCGAAAATTTTTCTAAATTATTTTTAAGTGTAGCTCAGCATCCGCTGGACCAATCAAAAAGTGCGCCATACATTTTTTGTTCGGAACTTTTTGACTATTTTTTTGGTGGTATTCCGGAGCGACTATCTCGCGAATTTAATTTTTCGAAATTTTTCTAAATTTGTTTTCTAGTTTAGCTCAGCATCCGCTGGACCAATCAAAAAGTGCGCCATACATTTTTTGTTCGAAACTTTCTCCCTAATTTATTGGTGGTATTCCCGAACGATTATCTCGCGAATTAAGTTTTTCGATAATTTTTCCGAATTTGTTTTCTAGTTTAGCTCAGCATCCGCTGGACCAATCAAAAAGTGCGACATACATTTTTTGTTCGAAACTTTTTCCCTAATTTATTGGTGGTATTCCCGAACGATTATCTCGCGAATTAAGTTTTTCGATAATTTTTCCGAAATTGTTTTCTAGTTTAGCTCAGCATCCGCTTGACCAATCAAAAAGTGCGCCATACACTTTTTGTTCGCTACTTTTTGCTAAAGAATTTGGCGGTATTCCCGAACAATTATCTCGCGAATTAAGTTTTTCGATAATTTTTCCGAATTTGTTTTCTAGTTTATCTCAGCATCCGCTGGACCAATTAAAAAGTGCGCCATACATTTTTTGTTCGAAACTTTTTCCCTATTTTATTGGTGGTATTCGGGAGCGATTATCTCGCGAATTTAATTTTTCGAAAATTTTTCCGAATTTGTTTTCTAGTTTAGCTCACCATCCGCTAGACCAATCAAAAAGTGCGCCATACATTTTTTGTTCGAAACTTTTTGCTCAATCTTTTGGCATTATTCCCGAGTCATTATCTGGCAAATTTTTTTTTTTGAAAATTTTTCCCCAGTTTTAGTGAGTGTAGCTCAGCATCCGCTTGACCAAGCAAAAAGTGCGCCATACATTTTTTGTTCGAAACTTTTTCCCTAATTTATTGGTGGTATTCCCGAACGATTATCTCGCGAATTAAGTTTTTCGATAATTTTTCCGAATTTGTTTTCTAGTTTAGCTCAGCATCCGCTGGACCAATCAAAGAGTGCGCCATACATTTTTTGTTTGAAACTTTCTCCCTAATTTATTGGTGGTATTCCCGAACGATTATCTCGCGAATTAAGTTTTTCGATAATTTTTCCGAATTTGTTTTCTAGTTTATCTCAGCATCCGCTGGACCAATCAAAAAGTGCGCCATACATTTTTTGTTCGCTACTTTTTGCTAAAGAATTTGGCGGTATTCCCAAAAGATTATCTAGAGAATTTAATTTTTTGAAAATTTTTTAAAAATATTTTTGAGTGTAGCTCAGCATCCGCTGGACCAATCAAAAAGTGCGCCATACATTTTTTGTTCGCTACTTTTTGCTAAAGAATATGGCGGTATTCCCGAACAATTATCTCGCGAATTTAATTTTTCGAAAATTTTTCCAAAATATTTTTGAGTGTAGCTCAGCATCCGCTGGACCAATCAAAAAGTGCGCCATACATTTTTTGTTCGCTACTTTTTGCTAAAGAATATGGCGGTATTCCCGAACAATTATCTCGCGAATTTAATTTTTCGAAATTTTTCCAAATTTGTTTTCTAGTTTAGCTCAGCATCCGCTGGACCAATCAAAAACTGCGCCATACATTTTTTGTTCAGAACTTTCTTCTAATCACTATGGCGGTATTCTCAAAAGATTATCTAGCGAATTTAATTTTTTGAAAATTTTTTTAAAATATTTTTGAGTGTAGCTCAGCATCCGCTGGACCAATCAAAAAGTGCGACATACATTTTTTGTTCGAAACTTTTTCCCTAATTTATTGGTGGTATTCTCGAACAATTATCTCGCGAATTAAGTTTTTCGATAATTTTTCCGAATTTGTTTTCTAGTTTAGCTCAGCATCCGCTGGACCAATCAAAAAGTGCGCCATACATTTTTTGTTCGCTACTTTTTGCTAAAGAATATGGCGGTATTCCCGAACAATTAATTCGCGAATTTAATTTTTTGACTATTTTTTTTAAATATTTTTGAGTGTAGCTCAGCATCCGCTGGACCAATCAAAAAGTGCGCCATACATTTTTTGTTCGCTACTTTTTGCTAAAGAATATGGCGGTATTCCCGAACAATTATCTCGCGAATTTAATTTTTCGAAATTTTTCCAAATTTGTTTTCTAGTTTAGCTCAGCATCCGCTGGACCAATCAAAAAGTGCGCCATACATTTTTTGTTCGCTACTTTTTGCTAAAGAATTTGGCGGTATTCCCGAACAATTATCTCGCGAATTTAATTTTTCGAAAATTTTTTCAAAATATTTTTGAGTGTAGCTCAGCATCCGCTGGACCAATCAAAAAGTGCGACATACATTTTTTGTTCGAAACTTTTTCCCTAATTTATTGGTGGTATTCCCGAACGATTATCTCGCGAATTAAGTTTTTCGATAATTTTTCCGAATTTGTTTTCTAGTTTAGCTCAGCATCCGCTGGACCAATCAAAAAGTGCGCCATACATTTTTGGTTTGAAACTTTCTCCCTAATTTATTGGTGGTATTTACGAACGATTATCTCGCGAATTTAATTTTTCCAAATTTTTCCAAATTTGTTTTCTAGTTTAGCTCAACATCCGCTGGACCAATCAAAAAGTGCGCCATACATTTTTTGTTCGCTACTTTTTGCTAAAGAATATAGCGGTATTCCCGAACAATTATCTCGCGAATTTAATTTTTCGAAATTTTTTCAAATTTGTTTTTTAGTTTAGCTCAGCATCCGCTGGACCAATTAAAAAGTGCGCCAGACATTTTTTGTTCAGAACTTTCTTCTAATCACTATGGCGGTATTCCCAAAAGATTATCTAGCGAATTTACTTTTTTGAAAATTTTTTCAAAATATTTTTGAGTGTAGCTCAGCATCCGCTGGACCAATCAAAAAGTGCGACATACATTTTTTGTTCGCTACTTTTTGCTAAAGAATATGGCGGTATTACCGAACAATTATCTCGCGAATTTAATTTTTCGAAATTTTTTCAAATTTGTTTTTTAGTTTAGCTCAGCATCCGCTGGACCAATCAAAAAGTGCGCCATACATTTTTTGTTCAGAACTTTCTTCTAATCACTATGGCGGTATTCCCAAAAGATTATCTAGCGAATTTAATTTTTTGAAAATATTTTCAAAGTATTTTTGAGTGTAGCTCAGCATCCGCTGGACCAATCAAAAAGTGCGCCATACATTTTTTGTTCGAAACTTTCTCCCTAATTTATTGGTGGTATTCCCGAACGATTATCTCGCGAATTAAGTTTTTCGATAATTTTTCCGAATTTGTTTTCTAGTTTAGCTCAGCATCCGCTGGACCAATCAAAAAGTGCGCCATACATTTTTTTTCGAAACTTTTTCCCTAATTTATTGGTGGTATTCCCGAACGATTATCTCGCGAATTAAGTTTTTCGATAATTTTTCCGAATTTGTTTTCTAGTTTAGCTCAGCATCCGCTGGACCAATCAAAAAGTGCGCCATACATTTTTTGTTCAGAACTTTCTTCTAATCACTATGGCGGTTTTCCCAAAAGATTATCTAGCGAATTTAATTTTTTAAAAATTTTTTCAAAATATTTTTGAGTGTAGCTCAGCATCCGCTGGACCAGTCAAAAAGTGCGACATACATTTTTTGTTCGAAACTTTTTCCCTAATTTATTGGTGATATTCCCGAACGATTATCTCGCGAATTTAATTTTTCCAAATTTTTCCAAATTTGTTTTCTAGTTTAGCTCATCATCCGCTAGACCAATCAAAAAGTGCGCCATACATTTTTTGTTCGAAACTTTTTCCCTAATTTATTGGTGTTATTCCCGAACAATTATCTCGCGAATTAAGTTTTTCGATAATTTTTCCGAATTTGTTTTCTAGTTTAGTTCAGCATCCGCTGGACCAATCAAAAAGTGCGCCATACATTTTTTTTTGCTACTTTTTGCTAAAGAATTTGGCGGTATTCCCGAACAATTATCTCGCGAATTTAATTTTTCGAAATTTTTCCAAATTTGTTTTCTAGTTTAGCTCAGCATCCGCTGGACCAATCAAAAAGTGCGCCATACATTTTTTGTTCGGAACTTTTTGACTATTTTTTTGGTGGTATTCCGGAGCGACTATCTCGCGAATTTAATTTTTCGAAATTTTTCCAAATTTGTTTTCTAGTTTAGCTCAGCATCCGCTGGACCAATCAAAAAGTGCGCCATATATTTTTTATTCGCTACTTTTTGCTAAAGAATATGGCGGTATTCCCGAACAATTATCTCGCGAATTTAATTTTTCGAAAAATTTTCCAAAATATTTTTGAGTGTAGCTCAGCATCCGCTGGACCAATCAAAAAATGCGCCATACATTTTTTGTTCGCTACTTTTTGCTAAAGAATATGGCGGTATTCCCGAACAATTATCTCGCGAATTTAATTTTTTGAAAATTTTTTAAAAATATTTTTGAGTGTAGCTCAGCATCCGCTGGACCAAGCATAAAGTGCGCCATATATTTTTTATTCGCTACTTTTTGCTAAAGAATATGGCGGTATTCCCGAACAATTATCTCGCGAATTAAGTTTTTCGATAATTTTTCCGAATTTGTTTTCTAGTTTAGCTCAGCATCCGCTGGACCAATCTAAAAGTGCGCCATACATTTTTTGTTCGAAACTTTTTCCCTAATTTATTGGTGGTATTCCCGAACGATTATCTCGCGAATTAAGTTTTTTGATAATTTTTCCGAATTTGTTTTCTAGTTTAGCTCAGCATCCGCTAAATCAATCAAAAAGTGCGCCATACATTTTTTGTTCGAAACTTTTTCCCTAATTTATTGGTGGTATTCCCGAACGATTATCTCGCGAATTTAATTTTTCCAAATTTTTCCAAATTTGTTTTCTAGTTTAGCTCAGCATCCGCTGGACCAATCAAAAAGTGCGCCATACATTTTTTGTTCGCTACTTTTTGCTAAAGAATTTGGCGGTATTCCCGAACAATTATCTCGCGAATTTAATTTTTCAAAAATTTTTCCAAAATATTTTTGAGTGTAGCTCAGCATCCGCTGGACCAATCATAAATTGCGCCATACATTTTTTGTTCTTAACTTTCTTCTAATCACTATGGCGGTATTCCCAAAAGATTATCTAGCGAATTTAATTTTTTGAAAATTTTTTAAAAATATTTTTGAGTGTAGCTTAGCATCCGCTGGACCAATCAAAAAGTGCGCCATACAATTTTTGTTCGAAACTTTTTCCCTAATTTATTGGTAGTATTCCTGAACGATTATCTCGCGAATTAAGTTTTTCGATATTTTTTCCGAATTTGTTTTCTAGTTTAGCTCAGCATCCGCTGGACCAATCAAAAAGTGCGCCATATATTTTTTATTCGCTACTTTTTGCTAAAGAATATGGCGGTAATCCTGAACAATTATCTAGCGAATTTAATTTTTCGAAAATTTTTCTAAATTATTTTTAAGTGTAGCTCAGCATCCGCTGGACCAATCAAAAAGTGCGCCATACATTTTTTGTTCGGAACTTTTTGACTATTTTTTTGGTGGTATTCCGGAGCGACTATCTCGCGAATTTAATTTTTCGAAATTTTTCTAAATTTGTTTTCTAGTTTAGCTCAGCATCCGCTGGACCAATCAAAAAGTGCGCCATACATTTTTTGTTCGAAACTTTCTCCCTAATTTATTGGTGGTATTCCCGAACGATTATCTCGCGAATTAAGTTTTTCGATAATTTTTCCGAATTTGTTTTCTAGTTTAGCTCAGCATCCGCTGGACCAATCAAAAAGTGCGACATACATTTTTTGTTCGAAACTTTTTCCCTAATTTATTGGTGGTATTCCCGAACGATTATCTCGCGAATTAAGTTTTTCGATAATTTTTCCGAAATTGTTTTCTAGTTTAGCTCAGCATCCGCTTGACCAATCAAAAAGTGCGCCATACACTTTTTGTTCGCTACTTTTTGCTAAAGAATTTGGCGGTATTCCCGAACAATTATCTCGCGAATTAAGTTTTTCGATAATTTTTCCGAATTTGTTTTCTAGTTTATCTCAGCATCCGCTGGACCAATTAAAAAGTGCGCCATACATTTTTTGTTCGAAACTTTTTCCCTATTTTATTGGTGGTATTCGGGAGCGATTATCTCGCGAATTTAATTTTTCGAAAATTTTTCCGAATTTGTTTTCTAGTTTAGCTCACCATCCGCTAGACCAATCAAAAAGTGCGCCATACATTTTTTGTTCGAAACTTTTTGCTCAATCTTTTGGCATTATTCCCGAGTCATTATCTGGCAAATTTTTTTTTTTGAAAATTTTTCCCCAGTTTTAGTGAGTGTAGCTCAGCATCCGCTTGACCAAGCAAAAAGTGCGCCATACATTTTTTGTTCGAAACTTTTTCCCTAATTTATTGGTGGTATTCCCGAACGATTATCTCGCGAATTAAGTTTTTCGATAATTTTTCCGAATTTGTTTTCTAGTTTATCTCAGCATCCGCTGGACCAATCAAAAAGTGCGCCATACATTTTTTGTTCGCTACTTTTTGCTAAAGAATTTGGCGGTATTCCCAAAAGATTATCTAGAGAATTTAATTTTTTGAAAATTTTTTAAAAATATTTTTGAGTGTAGCTCAGCATCCGCTGGACCAATCAAAAAGTGCGCCATACATTTTTTGTTCGCTACTTTTTGCTAAAGAATATGGCGGTATTCCCGAACAATTATCTCGCGAATTTAATTTTTCGAAAATTTTTCCAAAATATTTTTGAGTGTAGCTCAGCATCCGCTGGACCAATCAAAAAGTGCGCCATACATTTTTTGTTCGCTACTTTTTGCTAAAGAATATGGCGGTATTCCCGAACAATTATCTCGCGAATTTAATTTTTCGAAATTTTTCCAAATTTGTTTTCTAGTTTAGCTCAGCATCCGCTGGACCAATCAAAAACTGCGCCATACATTTTTTGTTCAGAACTTTCTTCTAATCACTATGGCGGTATTCTCAAAAGATTATCTAGCGAATTTAATTTTTTGAAAATTTTTTTAAAATATTTTTGAGTGTAGCTCAGCATCCGCTGGACCAATCAAAAAGTGCGACATACATTTTTTGTTCGAAACTTTTTCCCTAATTTATTGGTGGTATTCTCGAACAATTATCTCGCGAATTAAGTTTTTCGATAATTTTTCCGAATTTGTTTTCTAGTTTAGCTCAGCATCCGCTGGACCAATCAAAAAGTGCGCCATACATTTTTTGTTCGCTACTTTTTGCTAAAGAATATGGCGGTATTCCCGAACAATTAATTCGCGAATTTAATTTTTTGACTATTTTTTTTAAATATTTTTGAGTGTAGCTCAGCATCCGCTGGACCAATCAAAAAGTGCGCCATACATTTTTTGTTCGCTACTTTTTGCTAAAGAATATGGCGGTATTCCCGAACAATTATCTCGCGAATTTAATTTTTCGAAATTTTTCCAAATTTGTTTTCTAGTTTAGCTCAGCATCCGCTGGACCAATCAAAAAGTGCGCCATACATTTTTTGTTCGCTACTTTTTGCTAAAGAATTTGGCGGTATTCCCGAACAATTATCTCGCGAATTTAATTTTTCGAAAATTTTTTCAAAATATTTTTGAGTGTAGCTCAGCATCCGCTGGACCAATCAAAAAGTGCGACATACATTTTTTGTTCGAAACTTTTTCCCTAATTTATTGGTGGTATTCCCGAACGATTATCTCGCGAATTAAGTTTTTCGATAATTTTTCCGAATTTGTTTTCTAGTTTAGCTCAGCATCCGCTGGACCAATCAAAAAGTGCGCCATACATTTTTGGTTTGAAACTTTCTCCCTAATTTATTGGTGGTATTTACGAACGATTATCTCGCGAATTTAATTTTTCCAAATTTTTCCAAATTTGTTTTCTAGTTTAGCTCAACATCCGCTGGACCAATCAAAAAGTGCGCCATACATTTTTTGTTCGCTACTTTTTGCTAAAGAATATAGCGGTATTCCCGAACAATTATCTCGCGAATTTAATTTTTCGAAATTTTTTCAAATTTGTTTTTTAGTTTAGCTCAGCATCCGCTGGACCAATTAAAAAGTGCGCCAGACATTTTTTGTTCAGAACTTTCTTCTAATCACTATGGCGGTATTCCCAAAAGATTATCTAGCGAATTTACTTTTTTGAAAATTTTTTCAAAATATTTTTGAGTGTAGCTCAGCATCCGCTGGACCAATCAAAAAGTGCGACATACATTTTTTGTTCGCTACTTTTTGCTAAAGAATATGGCGGTATTACCGAACAATTATCTCGCGAATTTAATTTTTCGAAATTTTTTCAAATTTGTTTTTTAGTTTAGCTCAGCATCCGCTGGACCAATCAAAAAGTGCGCCATACATTTTTTGTTCAGAACTTTCTTCTAATCACTATGGCGGTATTCCCAAAAGATTATCTAGCGAATTTAATTTTTTGAAAATATTTTCAAAGTATTTTTGAGTGTAGCTCAGCATCCGCTGGACCAATCAAAAAGTGCGCCATACATTTTTTGTTCGAAACTTTCTCCCTAATTTATTGGTGGTATTCCCGAACGATTATCTCGCGAATTAAGTTTTTCGATAATTTTTCCGAATTTGTTTTCTAGTTTAGCTCAGCATCCGCTGGACCAATCAAAGAGTGCGCCATACATTTTTTTTCGAAACTTTTTCCCTAATTTATTGGTGGTATTCCCGAACGATTATCTCGCGAATTAAGTTTTTCGATAATTTTTCCGAATTTGTTTTCTAGTTTAGCTCAGCATCCGCTGGACCAATCAAAAAGTGCGCCATACATTTTTTGTTCAGAACTTTCTTCTAATCACTATGGCGGTTTTCCCAAAAGATTATCTAGCGAATTTAATTTTTTAAAAATTTTTTCAAAATATTTTTGAGTGTAGCTCAGCATCCGCTGGACCAGTCAAAAAGTGCGACATACATTTTTTGTTCGAAACTTTTTCCCTAATTTATTGGTGATATTCCCGAACGATTATCTCGCGAATTTAATTTTTCCAAATTTTTCCAAATTTGTTTTCTAGTTTAGCTCAGCATCCGCTAGACCAATCAAAAAGTGCGCCATACATTTTTTGTTCGAAACTTTTTCCCTAATTTATTGGTGTTATTCCCGAACAATTATCTCGCGAATTAAGTTTTTCGATAATTTTTCCGAATTTGTTTTCTAGTTTAGTTCAGCATCCGCTGGACCAATCAAAAAGTGCGCCATACATTTTTTTTTGCTACTTTTTGCTAAAGAATTTGGCGGTATTCCCGAACAATTATCTCGCGAATTTAATTTTTCGAAATTTTTCCAAATTTGTTTTCTAGTTTAGCTCAGCATCCGCTGGACCAATCAAAAAGTGCGCCATACATTTTTTGTTCGGAACTTTTTGACTATTTTTTTGGTGGTATTCCGGAGCGACTATCTCGCGAATTTAATTTTTCGAAATTTTTCCAAATTTGTTTTCTAGTTTAGCTCAGCATCCGCTGGACCAATCAAAAAGTGCGCCATATATTTTTTATTCGCTACTTTTTGCTAAAGAATATGGCGGTATTCCCGAACAATTATCTCGCGAATTTAATTTTTCGAAAAATTTTCCAAAATATTTTTGAGTGTAGCTCAGCATCCGCTGGACCAATCAAAAAATGCGCCATACATTTTTTGTTCGCTACTTTTTGCTAAAGAATATGGCGGTATTCCCGAACAATTATCTCGCGAATTTAATTTTTTGAAAATTTTTTAAAAATATTTTTGAGTGTAGCTCAGCATCCGCTGGACCAAGCATAAAGTGCGCCATATATTTTTTATTCGCTACTTTTTGCTAAAGAATATGGCGGTATTCCCGAACAATTATCTCGCGAATTAAGTTTTTCGATAATTTTTCCGAATTTGTTTTCTAGTTTAGCTCAGCATCCGCTGGACCAATCTAAAAGTGCGCCATACATTTTTTGTTCGAAACTTTTTCCCTAATTTATTGGTGGTATTCCCGAACGATTATCTCGCGAATTAAGTTTTTTGATAATTTTTCCGAATTTGTTTTCTAGTTTAGCTCAGCATCCGCTAAATCAATCAAAAAGTGCGCCATACATTTTTTGTTCGAAACTTTTTCCCTAATTTATTGGTGGTATTCCCGAACGATTATCTCGCGAATTTAATTTTTCCAAATTTTTCCAAATTTGTTTTCTAGTTTAGCTCAGCATCCGCTGGACCAATCAAAAAGTGCGCCATACATTTTTTGTTCGCTACTTTTTGCTAAAGAATTTGGCGGTATTCCCGAACAATTATCTCGCGAATTTAATTTTTCAAAAATTTTTCCAAAATATTTTTGAGTGTAGCTCAGCATCCGCTGGACCAATCATAAATTGCGCCATACATTTTTTGTTCTTAACTTTCTTCTAATCACTATGGCGGTATTCCCAAAAGATTATCTAGCGAATTTAATTTTTTGAAAATTTTTTAAAAATATTTTTGAGTGTAGCTTAGCATCCGCTGGACCAATCAAAAAGTGCGCCATACAATTTTTGTTCGAAACTTTTTCCCTAATTTATTGGTAGTATTCCTGAACGATTATCTCGCGAATTAAGTTTTTCGATATTTTTTCCGAATTTGTTTTCTAGTTTAGCTCAGCATCCGCTGGACCAATCAAAAAGTGCGCCATATATTTTTTATTCGCTACTTTTTGCTAAAGAATATGGCGGTAATCCTGAACAATTATCTAGCGAATTTAATTTTTCGAAAATTTTTCTAAATTATTTTTAAGTGTAGCTCAGCATCCGCTGGACCAATCAAAAAGTGCGCCATACATTTTTTGTTCGGAACTTTTTGACTATTTTTTTGGTGGTATTCCGGAGCGACTATCTCGCGAATTTAATTTTTCGAAATTTTTCTAAATTTGTTTTCTAGTTTAGCTCAGCATCCGCTGGACCAATCAAAAAGTGCGCCATACATTTTTTGTTCGAAACTTTCTCCCTAATTTATTGGTGGTATTCCCGAACGATTATCTCGCGAATTAAGTTTTTCGATAATTTTTCCGAATTTGTTTTCTAGTTTAGCTCAGCATCCGCTGGACCAATCAAAAAGTGCGACATACATTTTTTGTTCGAAACTTTTTCCCTAATTTATTGGTGGTATTCCCGAACGATTATCTCGCGAATTAAGTTTTTCGATAATTTTTCCGAAATTGTTTTCTAGTTTAGCTCAGCATCCGCTTGACCAATCAAAAAGTGCGCCATACACTTTTTGTTCGCTACTTTTTGCTAAAGAATTTGGCGGTATTCCCGAACAATTATCTCGCGAATTAAGTTTTTCGATAATTTTTCCGAATTTGTTTTCTAGTTTATCTCAGCATCCGCTGGACCAATTAAAAAGTGCGCCATACATTTTTTGTTCGAAACTTTTTCCCTATTTTATTGGTGGTATTCGGGAGCGATTATCTCGCGAATTTAATTTTTCGATAATTTTTCCGAATTTGTTTTCTAGTTTAGCTCAGCATCCGCTGGACCAATCAAAGAGTGCGCCATACATTTTTTGTTTGAAACTTTCTCCCTAATTTATTGGTGGTATTCCCGAACGATTATCTCGCGAATTAAGTTTTTCGATAATTTTTCCGAATTTGTTTTCTAGTTTATCTCAGCATCCGCTGGACCAATCAAAAAGTGCGCCATACATTTTTTGTTCGCTACTTTTTGCTAAAGAATTTGGCGGTATTCCCAAAAGATTATCTAGAGAATTTAATTTTTTGAAAATTTTTTAAAAATATTTTTGAGTGTAGCTCAGCATCCGCTGGACCAATCAAAAAGTGCGCCATACATTTTTTGTTCGCTACTTTTTGCTAAAGAATATGGCGGTATTCCCGAACAATTATCTCGCGAATTTAATTTTTCGAAAATTTTTCCAAAATATTTTTGAGTGTAGCTCAGCATCCGCTGGACCAATCAAAAAGTGCGACATACATTTTTTGTTCGAAACTTTTTCCCTAATTTATTGGTGGTATTCCCGAACGATTATCTCGCGAATTAAGTTTTTCGATAATTTTTCCGAATTTGTTTTCTAGTTTAGCTCAGCATCCGCTTGACCAATCAAAAAGTGCGCCATACACTTTTTGTTCGCTACTTTTTGCTAAAGAATTTGGCGGTATTCCCGAACAATTATCTCGCGAATTTAATTTTTCGAAAAATTTTCCAAAATATTTTTGAGTGTAGCTCAGCATCCGCTGGATCAATCAAAAAGTGCGACATACATTTTTTGTTCGAAACTTTTTCCCTAATTTATTGGTGGTATTCCCGAACGATTATCTCGCGAATTAAGTTTTTCGATAATTTTTCCGAATTTGTTTTCTAGTTTAGCTCAGCATCCGCTGGACCAATCATAAAGTGCGCCATACATTTATTGTTGGGAACTTTCTTCATATCACTATAGCGGTATTCTCGAACGATTATCTCGCGAATTTTATTTTTCGAAAATTTTTCCAAAATATTTTTGAGTGTAGCTCAGCATCCGCTGGACCAATCGCTACTTTTTGCTAAAGAATATGGCGGTATTCCCGAACAATTATCTCGCGAATTTAATTTTTTGAATATTTTTTCAAAATATTTTTGAGTGTAGCTCAGCATCCGATGGACCAATCAAAGAGTGCGTCATACATTTTTTCTTCGAAACTTTTTCCCTAATTTATTGGTGGTATTCCCGAACAATTATCTCGCGAATTAAGTTTTTCGATAATTTTTCCGAATTTGTTTTCTAGTTTATCTCAGCATCCGCTGGATCAATTAAAAAGTGCGCCATACATTTTTTGTTCGAAACTTTTTGCTCAATTTTTTGGCATTATTCCCGAGTCATTATCTGGCAAATTTTTTTTTTTGAAAATTTTTCCCCAGTTTTAGTGAGTGTAGCTCAGCATCCGCTGGACCAAGCAAAAAGTGCGCCATACATTTTTTGTTCGAAACTTTTTCCCTAATTTATTGGTGGTATTCCCGAACGATTATCTCGCGAATTAAGTTTTTCGATAATTTTTCCGAATTTGTTTTCTAGTTTAGCTCAGCATCCGCTGGACCAATCAAAGAGTGCGCCATACATTTTTTGTTTGAAACTTTCTCCCTAATTTATTGGTGGTATTCCCGAACGATTATCTCGCGAATTAAGTTTTTCGATAATTTTTCCGAATTTGTTTTCTAGTTTAGCTCAGCATCCGCTGGACCAATCAAAAAGTGCGCCATACATTTTTTGTTCGGAACTTTTTGACTATTTTTTTGGTGGTATTCCGGAGCGACTATCTCGCGAATTTAATTTTTCGAAATTTTTCTAAATTTGTTTTCTAGTTTAGCTCAGCATCCGCTGGACCAATCAAAAAGTGCGCCATACATTTTTTGTTCGAAACTTTCTCCCTAATTTATTGGTGGTATTCCCGAACGATTATCTCGCGAATTAAGTTTTTCGATAATTTTTCCGAATTTGTTTTCTAGTTTAGCTCAGCATCCGCTGGACCAAGCAAAAAGTGCGCCATACATTTTTTGTTCGAAACTTTTTCCCTAATTTATTGGTGGTATTCCCGAACGATTATCTCGCGAATTAAGTTTTTCGATAATTTTTCCGAATTTGTTTTCTAGTTTAGCTCAGCATCCGCTGGACCAATCAAAGAGTGCGCCATACATTTTTTGTTTGAAACTTTCTCCCTAATTTATTGGTGGTATTCCCGAACGATTATCTCGCGAATTAAGTTTTTCGATAATTTTTCCGAATTTGTTTTCTAGTTTAGCTCAGCATCCGCTGGACCAATCAAAAAGTGCGCTATACATTTTTTGTTCGACACTTTTTTTTTGTTCGAAACTTTTTGACTATTTTTGCTTCCTCGTGGAGGAAGCTTTGTAGTCCTTTCGTTTATAAAACTTTTTAAAGGGGCGAAAACAAATTTTTTTCTTTATAGAAACATGTGCTTATATTAGATCCTGATCAATTATCCGGATGTATGTATGTGCGTGTGTATGTGTGTGTTTGTGTGTGTGTGTGTGGATCCCTTTTTTGTTTAGAAGATAACTTTAACAGGTTTTAATTGATTTAGATAAAATTTGGTAGGCTCATTTATCATATTAATATCTCAAATCTGACAAAAGGATTTTGAAAAATACTCAAAAAAAAAATTTTATGGTCTTTTTTCCAAAAATTTTTTTTTAATCGAAAAAATTTTTAAATAGAAAAATTTAAGGTTATATATAAAAAAATCGTATACTTTACGTCAAGACGAATCGATCGATATATATAAAGTATTCATTTAAGGTAAATTTAAAGAATTAATGAAAGTCAAAAAATCAAAAATTCACATTTTGTCAATAAAATTTTGCTTTCTCCACGAGGAAGCAAATTTTTTTGCTGATCGTAAAGAGGAAGCAAAATGTTCATGTAATAGACATCTGAATTTACAACTTGTTTTATTCTGCTTCACGTTTTCAAAAAGTATACAAATTTTATGCACCTATGGTTGAGAGTAGAATTTTATTCTTAAACTTTTTCCGGGTTAAAAAGAAATGTCAATCTTAAAAAAATGAAATTCTTTTTGTTTTTTGATATTAAAACCGCCATATATTTAATTTTGGCTTTTACGAAATTTATTTTTGACGCTGGAATCGAAAAGAATATACTCTTAGACCTATAGGAAACGTACCTTCGATACACAATGATAACTTTTTTTTATTTATAATTGACGTATCTTAAAAATATACAAAGAATTCTAAGATTTTTGGCGTTAATGGGTTAAAAATTAGTACTCAAGGGTTTTTGGGGTCGTTGATTATGAATCCGCGAAGTCAAAATTCAAAATGACAGATCCGATATGGTGGACGATTTTTTCAAAAAATTTATAAACTTTGCCGAAATTTGAGTGAACAACATCAAAAATCCCCCAAATTTTTTTTTAAGAAAATACAATAATGTAAAAATAAAATAAAATAATAAAAAAATAATAAAATAAAAAATCATCCGCCATATTTGATTCGACATTTTAAATATTCGAAATTTTTATAATGACTTCAGATTCGTAATCAGCGATCCCAAAAAAACCTATTTTTTTAAGGAAAAAAACATTTTTTAAAAATATCGTCCGTCATATAGGATCCGCCATTTTGAATTTTAAAAAATTCACAGAAAATTAAAAGGCATTAAAATAAGCTGCAACGCTTATTTTAATACCTTTTAATTTTCTGTGTTAACATTGAATTCGTAAGCATCGACCCCGAAAACCCCTGAGTGCCAATTTTTAAGCAAATCCAAGTAATTTTTAAAAAGTTTGTCCGCCATATTGGATCAGCCATTTTGAATTTTGAAAAACTAACATCGAATTCGTAATCAATGACCCCGAAAACTCATGGATATCAATTTTCAGGAAAAAAAATTTCTATACAGTTTAGGCACTTTTTAACGAATTTCTTTTGCCAACAAAGGGGTTAATCTAATTGTAATCTTAACATTATAATAATTTTCATATACTTATGCGTCTCCTAATAGCTGGCACTTAAGAATAGAATACCTCAATCTCTTTATTTTGTGAATAAAATAATTATTTCTTGATTTCAAATAAATTTTTATAGAGCTTTTCTATTATAAGTTTGACTTAAAACAACAGCATTTGAAACGGCTATTCCCATAATCTAAAATATAAAAATATAGTAATAGTAAGTATTAAATTGATGACATATAATTTATTTATTATATAATAAACGATTAAACATATACTGATTTAAATGTTTCAAGTGAAAGAATATAAAATGGTCCTCCAGTTAGTGATATTGGACGTTGAGCACGAGCGGACATAATCAATACAGCATATTTAATTAAATGATTTTTTTTTTTATTATAAATTTTGTAATCTAAATTATCATAGGAAGAAACCCATTTACTTGAATATACAGCATATGATACATCTAGACCCTTAAAAATATTAAATACATATTTTCTTAGTAGATAAAAATAAAACACAAATGTTAATGTGTCTATTATCTATTAAAATTGAAAAATATATCAAACCAATTTTGTAATAGTGCTGGCAACGAAACAAAAGAAAAGTAGCTGCACAGCAATGCATATGGAAAATTCAAGTAAATTAAATATTTGAATTAAACATTGTATGCCAGGCTAAAACAAATGTAAACAGATTTTTTCATTTCATTTTGGAGAACGTAATGATGTATATATATATATATATAAAATAGCTTGAAGTAATTCTTTTTTCAAATCGTGAAATTAAGAAAAATTATTTATGTGTAAGACATCAAAAATATTGAATAATACAAAATAATATTACTTCAATTTGAAGTGTTGCTGCTTCAAAGGAGCACAAACAAATTATAACAATATTTTGTACACATTGTACAAACATACAGGGGCTTCCGACAATTTCTAACTTTTCAACAAAACTGTAATTAAAAAAAAAATTATAGCAAGTAAAAATAAAAAAAAACAGTAAAAAATTATAATAGAATATATAAATATAAAAAAAAATTCACTGCTCTTACCATAGAACTTCTTTATGCAATTCAACACAATTTCTGAGACGTTTTTCAAATAAATTATTGTCCTTCACTTTTTTCCTAAACAAATTTACTATGTATTATTATATCCTTTACAAATAAAATTTATTATATTAGTTGGTTCTAACTTAATTTATTTGATATAATAATAATAATAATAATAATAATAATAATAATAATAATAATTTTAATCATTACAATAGGAAGTGTAATAAAAGCAGCAAAACATGACTAAATCCATATTGTTGATGACTAATTGCAGATTTAATACATACAGAATGTCGGATTAAACCAGATTCATTTTGGATTCAGATTTTTAAACGGATTAATTCTATCTAGATTTTACAAAAACAGTCCGAAAATGACATGAAATATTCCGAAATTTTGGATTCGTTATGCACACAGATTGCCGACTAATTTCAACTCCTTTTCTGATATTAAGATTTTTGTTTAGATTGCGACTGCTGATTTTGTACATATTAATTCCGAATTTTTACAAACTTATTTCGGATTAGAATTTTTTACCAGATTAAATCAGAATTGGACTAATATCAGATTTTCCACACAAAGATTTCAGATTATTATATTACGGACTTATGTTGGATTTACTTTTTTTTTGACAGTACTTAAATCAGATTGTTGCATACTGTTTGAAGATATAGGTTTACATATAAATTCTAGATTATTTTGAATTCATTTTGGTAAGCTTCGAAAAGAACTCAACTCGGAAGTTAGCAAAGATTGCCTTATTGAGATTCGGGAATTAAAAAATTCTAGAAATGAAGCAGAAATCATACCGATCCAAAATAGGCGGACAGGTTGGAGAATTTAGGAGACATAAAACTTGTCTTGTCGAATTAAGAAAAGAGTTATATATTTGATTACAGACAATATAGGTTTCTATTTGTTACACATACCTATTAAAATCTAATTGCAGAGCTTGACTAAGAAATGTTAAATGCGAACAAATTATTATTAGTGTTGCCACATACAATTGATCGTAGCATATACTTCCCATACAACAACCAGTTACTCCACTTATTTGAAAAAAATATGACCATCCATAATATTGATGTTCATCCCATGGAAACCATCCTGGTAAGGGAAGTAATTTTGGCACCTCACTACTATTGTGCTTTTGTACATAAATTTCGTATAATCTAAATGAAATAGGATTAAACAAATAATGTAAAACAACACCAATTCCAAATGGAGGCCAGTAATAGGCATATAAACTTGTCAATTTTTGTGCTATCTTCATTTCTTTATGTAACATTTCTTTATCTGTAAATTATTTAAAAAATAAAAGTTACTTTTAGAAAGAAATCAATATACAATTTTCCATATAAGGTGCGGCAAAATTGTAACTTTTAAAAAAAGAATTTCTTTTTTTTATTTCTTTAATTATACCTTGATTATTTTGACATATTTCCAATGCATAATAATGACAATTATGAAGCATATTTATAAGATTTGTAATAGTGTCTATTTTCCACATGCAATAACACCATTTTATAATTCCTGTCATGTGAAAAGAAACAATAGCGAATTTATTTGCAAATTGTCTAACATCTTTGGAATCTTTAAAGCCTATTATCTCGGAGCAAATTAATAAAAAATTAGCGGACAAACATATTATAATAATAACACCAGTCCAAAATCTAATTGGCAATGAAAACACTTTTTTACTTTTGTATGTACGAAGAAGTTGTAAAAGATTAAAAGTATGTTGAACATAGTGATTTAAAAATGTCTCATTTAAAGTCATATTAGTAATTTTTAAAAGTTTGTTACATAATTATTAAAATTAAAAAAAAAATTAAGATATTAAACATCAATTCCTTATTATTTTTTATCAATATTCATTGAGAATTTTTTCTCTAAAAATTATTTTAATTCAGAATACTGATTTGTTAATTTTTAAAATTATATATTATGCAAATTTTTAATAATCTTTATAAATATTAGTAATATGAAAAAAATAAAAATCTTTTTTAAGTTATTAAACACTTCTTCAAACAGTGACTGCTGTGAAAATCTGTTCTTTCACAGGTGGTCTGTTAACTTAGTTCTTGTACCATATATTATTTATAATCAATAAAGTCTAGTCTACCATTACAGTATTAAACATTTCTCGATGAAGATATCATAGCTATATAATTTTCTAATTCAACGTATCTTCATAGTTCTAAAGTCTCGACAAACTAAATATCTAAACTTATAATATATGCTATATTGTTTCAAAAGTGTTTTCGAAATAGAAGCTTTTGTATATGAGTGAACTTTTATCATAAAATATTTGTTATTAAAAGTATTATTATAAAAAATTATAGTACAATAGGCTAATCCTAAGTAATTTGTGAATAAAGAAATGTCAATTTATTAAAAATAAATAATAGAAAATAAATAAAAATCTGAAATAATTGTATCCTTATTGTGGAACATTTTTTTTTCGTATCATGTTCCATATTCGATGTCCCCACAATGGAATAGTTGCTTGACTGAACAAATATTAATCTTTTATTACTTTATTATTATAATTTAACAATTTTTTAATATTACAGGTTTTAAAAAATTGTTCATAAAAAGAAAATATTTTAAAACTTCAGAATTACTATTAAACATAAATTAAATAAAATATTTTAATTGTAACTTTTTATATTGTTATATTCGTATATTTTTTCCGCTTTTATTTCCCTCTTAAGATTAAATGCATTCTTTTTACGATTCTAATCATAAAAGCTGGATTCAAAATTACATTTACAAATTATCTTTATTTCTTTTTGAAAACTTTCCCTAATTCTATTAAAAATCTTTCATAATTTGATCCCAATTCCAAAGAATACTGCCGTTTAAAGCTGGCGGTTATTGTTATTGTTAATGTCACTTTATATAGTTATGACTAAAAAATTTTATTTCTTGTACTGTGTATTTCCTTAATTTTTCACATTTTCTAAAAATTTAATAGAAATAAATAACCAAATTATTTCATAGCTATATTACGGTGCGCCAGAAGGTGGTTTAAATAAAAATGAATTGGCACTTAAAAATTCTTTTTGATTATGATTCTTAGATGAATAACAAATATTTCTCAATAGTTTTTAAAATTAGTTTACGTGCCCGATTTAAATAAAATTGAGTTTTTATATAAAAACAGTGTTTTATGGGGAATGAGAATTTATTTAATCTAATAAATACTGTAATAAATGATAAATAATTACTTATTTACATATAAATAATTATATTGCTGTAGTGTTTGTGTCCAATTTTAAAAAATTAAATTATAATGTTAAAAGAACGATTTTAAGAGTGACAAAATTTATTTAAAAGAGTCGAATGGTCTCTGAAATTTTTTGGCAAGAAGAGACCTTTAATTATCGCTCTATTAAAATGTCACTAAACGGAAAATGATAAACATTGATTTTAAAATACTTTCTTCTCGAAAGACGGACACTTTTTACAAAAGCAGCTAGAGATTCTTATCTTATATAAATTTCCTAAATCCTAAAGATAATACGAATCCATACAAAAACACGATTGCAAAACGAAAAGTAATATAATGACAGGTAAATTACCTCCTGCCGCCGTCAGATGGCAGCAGCATGCAGGGCGCACAAAGTCGCAGCTGTTATTAGATTACTTTTCTACTTTTTGTTTTGCAACCATGTTTTTCTATGAATTCGTACAGTCTTTTGGAATGAGGAAATTTATAAGATGAGGATTTTGGCAGATTTTGTTAAAAGTGTTCGTGTTTCGAGAAAAAAGTATTTTAAAATCAATACTATTTCACGTTCAGAGCGATAATTAAAGCTCTCTTCTTGCCAAAGAATTTCAGATACCGTTCGACACTCTTAATGCATAAATATAAAAACGAAACAAGAAAATAACTTCATTGTTAATAAATTTATATGAACCCAAATCTAAAACATCTATTATCTATACGCATATAAGTATACATTAAATAAATTCTGGTTCCTCATAAAACACTATTTTTAAATATTTAAAACTCAATTTGTTTTAAATTGGGCACGTAAGCTGATTTTAAAACCTATTGAGAAAAGTTTTTTATTCATCTAAAAACCATAATCAAAAAGAATTTTTAAGTGCCAATTCATTTTTATTTAAACCTCCTTCTGGCGCACCGTGATATTGGATGAGAATCCAGGCTCAAAATTGATTAAATAAATTTTAATATAGTAGTAATAATAATGAAAATTTTCAATAATTTCTAATTATTTTTTTATTTATTATTAAAATTTAAAAATTATGTTACATTAAGTAACAATATTTATTATTACAATTTTAAAAAATGACTGGTAATGACATTCTTTACAATTAATAATAATTGCAGAAGCTACGAAGTTACTGAAGTGCCATTTTGGAAATTTTCAAACGAATAATTTTTTCTATTTTTCTTAATTCATTTAATTTTTCCATTTTTATAAAAATTTTTAAAATTTATTTTTGTCGATGCAAAGATTAAAGAATTAACAAAATTTTAAGATTCATAAATTCATCAGTCCAACATTTATTGAAATGTATAATATACATATATATTTATTAATATTTATTATACCTAAATTGTTATTACAGTACAATCATATTATTTTTTTTATTGGTTAATATATTTATATATTCTAAAGCAATAAAAGAAATTAGTACTTTGAGAACCGATATTGACATTTTATTAAATTTGTAATATTATTAAAATAACATTACTCAATCATTTCAATTACATTTGAATCACTCTATGCTTTTCATTTTTATATCTATTTTTTATATTAAATACAATTGAATAAAAATATTGTATATCTTTCTGTTTAATATGATTAATAAACAAAGTAATGGTCATCATAAAACATACTTTGACATTTTCTCCCCTTACAACTTTTCACAAAATTTTGCTTATTAAATCGATAGGTCCCTACCGAAAATCATTTTAAAATATAATGTGAATAAATATAATTTCTACGTTTTTTTCTATTCAAATTCCTGTTCCAAATACGTATACGATTTTGCACGTTATGATGATTTGCACATATGATTTCCTACATGAATAGTCAGTAGATATTGGTCGAAAATTTAATTCTGATTGATGTAAAAGCTACACATATCCATGATTTTTTAATCTTAGACAATGTTTTTATCCAAATTTGAAGTTTAGAAGATTCAAAATAATCCAAAACTTATTTTTCTTCAGTCTCTATGAATTTCTTTTTCTTTTTGCTGTATTACCAATACTAAAGCGGATTTCAATTTTTTTTCATATTATATCAAATCAAGTGTAGATATAAGTTGTGCTTTTCGCTGATTATTTTATCTGAAAAAAATAACTTATTTCATTATTAAAATAACACTTAGCATTTATTAAAAGAAACCATAAAAAATTGATTGAGAACAATAATTGAATCACTTGAATGCAAAAAGTATCATTTTTTAAATACTTTTTTCAATAATTAAAAGTAATCTCAAACGACTGTAGAAATTTTAATATTTTATGTGCGATTTAACTTTTCAGCGATAAAATTTTAACCATTTTTTAAAATAAATAATTTCAGTGTTAAGAGTTTAATAACTATAAAAATTAAAATTTTCTTACCCATTAAAAGAAGCTCTTTGTGCATCAAGAATTTAATGTTTTTTTGTTTCTCTTCAACATCGAAATAAAACTTTCTCTTGTGTACCAAATATAAAATTATAATTGCCTAGAATTAATTCAAGAATAAAAACCATGAACGCAAGAGAATATCCAATGCCAAGTACATATAGTAGTACGGGTAAGAGTTTTTCTTTTGAAATTTCTTCTGGTCCTGAAATATTACTGAGTACAGGTACAGCTGATTTATAAAAATCTTTAAGTAATCCAAATTCTAAAATTCTTAATATAATTTCATTAATGCGATCGAGATTTGGTATTGCAAATGAATAGTCCAAAATAGTCACTGAATGTGCAATAACTTCTTGTAGTATTTTAAAATTTGATTCCCCATTTTTAGCTGTATATTTGTTAACATGATATTCAGCATTTTCAATAAGACAAGTTATATTTTGATTTTTAGCCAAGTAATCTAGACAAAATTCTTCTTCAAAGTCATTGGGAATGGTTCTATATACTATTTCTTCAATATCCTTATTACTTACGTAATCTAAAAATATATCCACTTTACTGCCCGTCATTGGTTTCAAATGCGATCTGGCAAGTTCAGCGATAGTAGAAATTTCAGGTGCCTTTCGAAAGCTGATGTCGATAATTACCGAGTAAAAATAACCTGTATAGACCATGCATGTAATTATTAAGGAGCCAAAAATTGCTCTTTCCATCCAATTCTCAGGTTCTGGATAACTACCCATTCCCATTATAATTTTACTGATGTTTAAAGTTTGCCATGTACTCCTTTTGAATTTCAACAAAAATGCTATAAATCGTATAACAACAATTGTACCAATTGTTATCAAAAACATATACCAAAATTCTGGTGAAAGATCAATATCTTTAGTGAATCTTGCCGTTCTTGGAATAACATATTTAAAGTCATTAATTTTTAATACTTGTTCATGTTTATTTAAGTGGTTATGACGAAAGACAAATGCTTTCTTGGTTAAAACCGAAAGATCAATAGTAGAATTTGATACATATTGGCATGATTCATTTTGAAGTGTTTTCTTGATGTTTGTTAATGTTTTAATTTCAAAATTCATTGCTTGTCCTAAAATTTCCAGAATTTTCAAATTTATATCTTCTTTATCTTCTTTATCAGATTTGTGATAGTTGAAGCACAGTTTGTGTCCCTTTGAATCTTGAAATTTATTTGGAAACCATTTACTTTTAGATGTTGAAAAATACTCAGATGAAAATTCGTTGGTAAATGGATATCTTTTTCCTAAAATAATAATTTTTTCAGAATATGATTTAACATTTTTTTGGTCTTCGCTTCCATTGTATGTTAATGTATTAATCCAATATCTATGATGCGATAATGATTGCAACATTTTAACCATGTTCTTCTGATATATGGGATAAGCATTTACAATTAAATATCTTGGAAATGGTAATTTATATCCGAATAGAATTGGTACTACATTAATAATCACATGGAAATCATTCTGTTTCATCCAAGATTCCCACTGTAGAACAAACAGAATAGACCCTCTGTAGTACTTTTTCTCAAGAATTATTTCGGGAAATATGTCTTTCTTATAACCGAATGGTGTATTGAAAAAATTAATAATTTTCATGTAACCACAATTCTGAGATGGAAAATGTGAATTGATTTCGGTCATCAGTGAATTCATAAATGGATTTGTATTATTTTTATAATCGTCAATAATAAAGACTACCTGATTCAATGTTGACTCTTTCGTTATATACTTTATCAATCCATCAAAATAATTATTTTTCGATGATATTCCTTGAATTTGTTGCCAAAAAATATAACTAACAACAAATATGTTTACAAATTTCATTGTGCACAACCACCGCGTGTTCAAATAGTGGAAACTGACTGTTAAAGAATCTATACTGTGGAAGCAATTTTTTTGTGCTATATAATTTATGAAATAAAGCAATATAAATATCAAACATTAAGAAATTGTAATGTAATGGATTATATTTGATAAAAAAAAGGTATAGGTATACATTTATAAATATCTTCTAGCATTAACTTATATTGATCACATATATCAATTACTTAATGTTTTTCTATAGATTACCTTATTTCCTACACAGAAAAAACCTGGTTTCAAAATGAGTAGCGTACGCTAATAATAATAATAATAATAATAATAATAATTTTTTTTTTTTTTTTTTTTTTTTTTTTAAGAGGAGGAGGTGAAATGCTTTATGCACTGCCTGATCATAGGACTGTGTGGGACTGTAGCGATCCTGCTTTCTGCAGCCGCCCTTACCTCACCAAAACACCCCCCATTCACGCCTACCAAGTAACCCCCGGTATCCGCTTTCGCATTTCTTCAGGGGTTGAGGTCACTGGCGACTCTTAGCCGTGCTTCGGCTCACTTACTTCGCTACCAGCTTGGATTTTTCCTCTATCTTACTTCTTTTTTCTTCTGTCGTAAGACCTCTTCAATGTAGTCTTGCACTTTTGTCCATCCATTTTCATTTTTAATCATTTTTGAGACAATGTTATCTGGGGTAAAACGACCAATTTCTGATTCAAGTTTTCTTCTTTCTGATTTCCATCTTTGGCATCTGAAAAAAGTGTGAATGTCAATGTCTACTCTCTTTGTCGTCATAATTAAAATTTCTGTTTTTTGTAAGGCTAATTCTAGCCCATGGTCTTTCATCCAGCTGCATACTCGCCTCATAACTTGGTTTAATAGCATTTGCCCTTGCTCTAAGTTTTTGGCCACGATGATAGCTGCGATATCATCAGCATATCCTACCAAAAAAATAATAATAATAATAATAATAATAATATAATCACTTATAATTTGACTGATCTTTAAAGTTTGCCATAAATATACTCCTTTCGAATCTCTCCTTTAATTTTCAACGGTGGAGCACAACTCCCCACTGTTTTTGAAAAGTCATAAAACCAGTATTTTAAAAAACAAGCAAAATTTCTATTTTCGTTTTGAATTTTAATTTAATAAAAAAAATCTGAAATCTGCTTTATGCAGATGGTTAGGGTTATGCAGCAAAAAGAAAAAAATCCATTGGGACTAGCTTTAACTTTGACTATATTAACTTCAAGTTAATGACACTAAAAAAGATATCTGAAAGTGGCCAGACAAAATATTAAAAATAACAAAAGTTATGGTTGTTTATAAATAATTTATCCAGGAAATTAAGATCGTGTATAGAAAATTCACATTAACACAAAAAATAATGGATGGATTTATACAAAATTTATTACTCGGGGGTTTTCGAGGTCGCTGCCCTGGCGGATTCGATTTGCGTAATGTCTACTTAACTAAGCGGACTTTAGGTAGACATTAGGTAGACATGTAAAAAAACGTATAAAAAAGCTATTAATCGACTTATTATGATAAAAAAAAGTTGATAAAAGGGTAAATGAATGTTTATAGAGTAAATTCGTACAAAATTTGTAATTAATAAAGCAATAAATAATTAATAATGAATGGAAATGTGCGAGAGGTACCTGATCAGTTCAGCTGTACAATTATTTTCGTGCTATTTTCATGAAAAGAATATAAATTAACTGCAAAAACAATTGATATTTATAAAAAAGTGTAAAATTGATTTAATTTTATTGTTTGCAATACGAATTATTAAATAATAATTAAGTTTTTATCAAATGTGAATAGTGTTGTGAAAACCTGTGAAAACTAATGAGTTACTACATTACCGATCGCATATGATAATAAAAAGTTCTCGATGAGTGTAACAAAAAAGCTGCAATCATGTCCGTCATTTTGGACGAGAAACAATTATGAAATCAATAATTATTTGTATAACTTTATTCTGCATTTTAAAATTCACTTTTTATTTTCTTTCAAAGCAAAAGCTTGGAAGAAAACATGCTCGCACTGTATTGTAAAAACTGGTGGCGCCATCTCTCATATGCGATCGGTAATGTAGTAACTCATTAGTTTTCACAGGTTTTCACAACACTATTCACATTTGATAAAAACTTAATTATTATTTAATAATTCGTATTGCAAACAATAAAATTAAATCAATTTTACACTTTTTTATAAATATCAATTGTTTTTGCAGTTAATTTATATTCTTTTCATGAAAATAGCACGAAAATAATTGTACAGCTGAACTGATCAGGTACCTCGCGCACATTTCCATTCATTATTAATTATTTATTGCTTTATTAATTACAAATTTTGTACGAATTTACTCTATAAACATTCATTTACCCTTTTATCAACTTTTTTTTATCATAATAAGTCGATTAATAGCTTTTTTATACGTTTTTTTACATGTCTACCTAATGTCTACCTAAAGTCCGCTTAGTTAAGTAGACATTACGCAAATCGAATCCGCCAGGGTGATAACGATTCCGACGTCAGTTTTTCATATCACAGAAAAAACCTGAATTCAAATTGAGTATAGATTCTATACTCAATTTGATTCGCAACAAAAATGAAACTGGTTGTTTCATTTCGAGTTCTAAGGTAAAAGTATCAAAATGAAACAGGCAAGTTTCATTTTGAGAAGAAGAAAAATGGAAAAATATTGTGAAATAACGAATAATTTTGCACAAAAACATGAAATATAATAATTACAAAGAAGTAAATAACACGCTAGACTTAATATATTTGATTAAAAATTGCTTGTAATCGCGTAATAAAATAATAAAGGAAATATGTTTTTAGGTTAGAAAAATGAAAACATGTGTTTTGACAACAGGAACGGTACTGCCAACTTAAATAATAGCGGTAAATTTAAAAACTTATGAAATTAATTATTATCTACGTAAATAATAATAAATAATTTTTATTTAAAAACTTCGAAATATTCGTACTGGTCAAAATAATCTTTCTGGTGTTGTTGAAATATTAGAAACAATAATTGAAATACAAAATTACTCTGCTTATGATGCCAACTTAGAAATCTGAAATTCCAGCCAATATCATTTTGAATAACATGAAGTTTGTCCCATACTCATTTCGATACCCAAAAGAAAATGAGTTGCAACAAAAATGAGTCCAAGTTTTTTCTGTGATTTAAAATGTGCAAATCTAATCTATTAAACGAATTTTTAAAAAATTGTTCGATTTTTATTAAATTTTAAATCCAGAAGTTTTTGAATTATTGAAAACTAATCTAAAGTCCAATTTTTAAAATTCCACAATTTTTAATATATTTCTTTAAAATAGTCAAATTTTAAAAAACTGACGTCGGATTCGTAATCAGCGACCCCGAAAACCCCCGAGTAACGAATTTTACAAGGATCAATAAAAGGTATCGCTTTAATTAGTAATTTGTTTACATAATTTGTTTATAACAAATTATGTGTGTTCTACTAGAACATAATTTTACAAATCACAAATCTGTAGGAGTACTTCAAGTGTCTAATAATAAAAAATATTTCGATTTTGTTGTGATATTCATGCGAGTCACAGGAAAATAGTACTTTTTATTTGTTTATTTATATTAATATAATTATATATACAAAATGAAAATTAAAGATTGTGGTTTAGCAATATCTTGAAAATTTAGTGAGGATTATTTTAAATCAAGAAAATCGAAAATTATTAAAAAATTATTAGTTTTACGCTGTTTTTAGTGCTTAATGTATATATCCTGTCCGTCTCAAAAGTACCAGACGAATGAGAACCAGACGAATGAGAATTTGGCAGTTTTTTTTTAAAAACGGTAGAAACAACATTAAATAAAAAAATAAGCAATTCTTTCCGATAGAGAATTCAAAGTTGCAATACATAAGCCTATAAAAGGACCTAAAAATAATATTTTTTTCAAAAAAATTGATGCCAGATGAATGAGAATTTGTCTGGTCACAACGCAATCTTGGTCACAAATTGAAAAATCTTGGTTAATAGAATAACAAATTAAATAAAACGCGCGTGGTATCACATTTAGTTTAGTTTAATTAACAACAATAACGAACTGTAACTTCATTAGAATGTTGAGTTTTAATAATTTTAACGTGTCTTCAACTGCCAGACGAATGATAACAAAATCCAGGGACAAAATTCAAGAAGATATTTTATAAATAAGGTATAGAGTAATGTCATAATTATTTCCATATTAATAATCTATAACTATTCAAAATTACTAATCAAGTATGAATTTTCCGCTAAACACTTGAAAAATAATATTTTTTCACAATATGAACTGTCATTTACACTGCGGGACATGCCAGACGAATGAGAATTTAGCACTTTGATGTGTATTTTTTGCAAGAAATATTTTTTTTCATCGGCTGCTTTTTAGTGCCACAATAGAAACCATTTAGATTTAAAATTTTTATAAAAAAAAATTTTTTTTTTTTCAAAATTAATATACAAAATAAGCTTGACCGCTCATAATTCCCTCGTTTGTAGAATCACCCATATATTTATCTATTTATCTATTTAGGAAATATAATGCCATGTAAATATCAAGCATTAAGTAATTTAATTGTAATGGATTCGATGACTTTAATAGAAATATAATATATGATTACATTATTTTAGTCTTATTATTTGGCTATAGAATCATTTTAAGTATACATTTAATCTTAAATATTAATTTTCAAATATTTTTTATAATCTGAAATAAAATTTAAGAAATTAAATAATAAATTTCTATGCAGGGGGTGCATAAAATATTGAAATAGTGCGTGACATCGTTTGCCAACGTTCCCTATTGATCACGCATATCAATTACTTAATGTTTTTCTATAGATTGCCTTATTTCCTAAAAAGTATTGCTTTACAGCACAATTTTTTTAACAGTCTGATTGTGTCATTTAAACAAGGTAGTTGTACACAATGGAATTTATAAGTTTATTTATTCTTAGTTATATATTCTGGAGAGAAATCCAAGGTATACCTCCAACAAAAAATTACCAAGATGGATTGATAAAGTATCTAAAGGAAGAATCTAAAGTGCATCAAGTAATTTTTTTTCTTGACGATCACCAAAACTTTACAGACCCAATTATGAATTCTGTGATGATTGCAGTCAATTCACATTTTCCATCATACAGCATTGACTACGGAATGCAAATAAATTATGAAGAAAAGTACAAATCAATACGAGAAAGAAGAACTACACTGTTTGTTATACAATGTAGGGAAGATAGTACTGTATATAAATTTCATCAGCTTTTAAATAATTTACATTTTTCAAAAGAACTTTTGTTATCAA
Source organism: Leptopilina boulardi (assembly GCF_019393585.1). NCBI lineage: Eukaryota > Metazoa > Arthropoda > Insecta > Hymenoptera > Figitidae > Leptopilina > Leptopilina boulardi. The sequence goes on along the minus strand of NW_026137932.1, from coordinate 3,439,226 downwards.
GATTTTTAGTTGTAAACTCTAATTTCTCAATTCATAGCAACGTCATTAAAGTCTTGAATTCTCTTAGATTCAGAATATATTTTGACATTTCTGTATTGACATTACATAATGAACAACAAGTAACACTCTCACCAAATTTCGAAAGATTACCAGTATTAAGTACAATAACTATTCATAATTTGAATAATAATTACTCCACTGAGGTGGTATCATCTAAAAGTAAATGGTTCCCAGAAAGATTGATAAATTTAAATGCAGACAAAGTTAAAATTAGTTGTTCTTTAAAACATAGTTCATCCATTCGCATAGATAAAAAAAAATTGTTAGAAGTTTTAAAACATAATATGAAATTTAACACTGACTTAGGGATAAATACGGATATTAACACAGAATTATTTTGCTTGGAATTATTCTATTGGATTGGAAATGACGAATTAAAAGCAGATCAAATTCTAAAAATTGATAGTATTAAAGCTGTTATTCCAAAGGATGTAAAACTAACTAAAGATATTGCAATTTCATCAGAATTTTGGTTCATGATTTTGGGAACAATTGGTACAATTGCTGTTATACGACTCACGGGATATTTACTGAAGTTTAGCATTAGTAAAATTATAATGGGAATATCTGACACTCAAGAATCTGAAAATTGGTCAAAAAGGGTAGTTTTTGTTCCACTAATGATAGCATGCATTGTCTATACAGGCTATATTTATTCGGTATTTTTTAATCAAACTTTAATCAATTTTCGACCAGCTGTTGAAATTTCATCTCTCGCTGAACTTCTTAAATCGCACTTGACACCAGTGATGGAAACCGAAACGTATAATATATTACATGATAGTCCAATTTCTGATATTCAACAATTGAGAATGAAATACGTGATTAGATATAGAAATAATGAAGAGCCGGAAGATTGCTTAAAATACATGACTGAATATCAGAACATAACCTGTATTATTCCTAATGCTGAATATCATGTCAACAAATATGAAGCTAAAATTGGGGAATCAAAATTTAAAATACTACAAGAAACTGTTGTATATTATGGGATTTGTTTCAGACCATTAATTTTTCCTTCAAAACATTACCATTATTTCCGTGAAATAATTCAAAGAGCAAGAGAATTTGGATTACTTGGAGATATTAATCGCCCTTTTGTACCTCCACGCAACATTAATACTTCGCCGAGACTAATAACAAAAGAAGAACTCTTACCCATTTTAATTACTGTACTTATTATTGGATATTCTCTTTCTATCATCGTTTTTATTGTTGAAGTACTTAAAAAACAATTAAGGATTATCAAAATTGTGCACACGTCGAAAGCTTCTTTGAATAGAGGTATTACCACTTTAATTTTAATATTCACCTACCCAGACAGCACCGTTTTTCGCAGGGAGTTCCCCGTGTTAAGTTCGGAAACTAAGTTGGGGAGCTTCAGGGGAAGTTCAGGCGAGCTCTATATGTCCTCGGTTTTATAACTCGCGGTGCGAAGTTCAGGATAGTTATCCGATTAAGTTTGCCGAAAAATTGTGGATAAAAGTTTAGGAAATATTAAATTTTGAGTTTTACAGAAATTTGCTTTGTGAATTTCTTTAAAACTATCTCCGGAAAGTACTCTAAAGATATATAGACAAATTTCCTGTAAAATTAAAATGCAAGTTTTCAGTGAATTTTATAAGGTAAGTTTATTATAAATGTTTTATAATATTTATTAAATAAAAGTAAAATTAAAAAAATTTATTTTTCCCTTATTGCGCTTTCTTTTATTTTTCCCCAACATTAACGGTGCAATTTTCGGAAATAAATTTGGAGGAGCTGGGGATTGAACCCGGGCGCGCAACACAACAGCCAAGAACCCTAACCACTAACCTAACCAACGACCTGAAGGTGGGTAACTTTCGGGTCTTTATAAGCTGCAAGCCTTGTCGTCATCAGTTGACACGAATGGCGGGAAAATTTAAAAATGTTTTCAACGAAATATTTTTAAATTCTATTATTAAATTAGTGTCATAATTAAAAAGGCATTGAAATAATATTGCAATGTTAATATTAATATTATTTGTGAAACTAGTAGCTATATAAAACGATTTAAGGTAATTCTTTAAAAATGAAATTTATTAAATACTGAATCTCGTTATAAAAAATTCTGGACTTGTCAAATTTTTATTAAATTATTATTCAATTAAAAGTAACATAATTAGAAAAACTTTTTGAACATTTATCAACGTATGTTTATGGCTTTTATCATTAATTAATTAATTAAATTTACCGAGATGTATGGTGGACATTTAAATCGTTAATTTGTAATTTGATAAATTAATTTAAAAATTAAAGTATCTGCATTTTATAATAAATATTTATAATTATTTGTCAATAATAATATAAATTATTTATAATAATTGTAAATAAATTTCTTGCATTCTTTAAATCAAAATTTTTTATACAAAGCAATGTTTTTTCATATTTTTTATAATAAAAAAACATATCTGTATTAAAACACAAAACACACTGTAACACGTCGTATAATATATATAGTAATTTAAAAAAAATTTATGTATTTACAAAAATTGATTCAAAATTTAAATAAAAAAGGAAGGATTTTTTTATTGTACCAACATCAATTTAATTATAGAAGGATTTAACTCATCCAGTCACTTTTATTAGATTTAAAAAAAAGTATTAAAACCTAGTTTTGTGGGATAATTGTTTTTTCAAATAACTGTGAACCGTTTTGGAAATACAATTGTTTTTACACTTTTCTAAAAGTCTTAAATAAAAATTATGTCTTTATCGAATTTTGAAAAAAGACAAGTTTTTCACGTAACCGTCTTAAAATCCAGCAATAAAGCTTTTTCCTGTTTTTTCCTGGTCAATTCACAACATTGCTCAATAGGTAAATATTTATTAAATAATAATATATTAAATATTAATCCTTAAATAATATTAAATAGTTAAAAATATAAATGAAATAATCGTAGCTAATTACGATTTTTAATTAATTTATAGATATAAAAATTAATAATAAGTTTCTTTATTATAAAAAATATGAAAAAACATTGCGTTGTATAAAAAATTTTGATTTAAAGAATGCAAGAAATTTATTTACAATTATTATAAATAATTTATATTATTATTGACAAATAATTATAAATATTTATTATAAAATGCAGATACTTTAATTTTTAAATTAATTTATCAAATTACAAATTGACGATTTAAATGTCCACCATACATCTCGGTAAATTTAATAAATTAATTAATGATAAAAGCCATAAACATACGTTGATAAATGTTCAAAAAGTTTTTCTAATTATGTTACTTTTAATTGAATAATAATTCAATAACAATTTGACAAGTCCAGAATTTTTTATAACGAGATTCAGTATTTAATAAATTTCATTTTTAAAGAATTACCTTAAATCGTTTTATATAGCTGCTAGTTTCACAAATAATATTAATATTAACATTGCAATATTATTTCAATGCCCTTTTAATTATGACACTAATTTAATAATAGAATTTAAAAATATTTCGTTGAAAACATTTTTAAATTTTCCAGCCATTCGTGTCAACTGATTTTTTTTTTTTTTTTACGAGGGAAGTGGAAAATCTGCATAACCTTGGAGGCCTACTTCCAAGTCAGATACCTGGAGCCCGTACTCCTAGGTTATGTGGGGATGACCGCTCTTGTTCTGGTCGACCCACTATAAACCACACCCTTTTTGAGACTTAAACTCCACTGGCGGAACTGCTGTTAGCTTTATACATCGCCAGTGGAAGTCTCCTTACCGTTGCTCTCGGTCCCAAATCCTTAACTGAGTGCTAGCGCTAGGAGAAGGAGATCCAGTTACACGGAAAGAAATTTAGGAGCAATATTTGATAAATCTGATAGGAAATTTTAGTATTCTCTTTTTCAAACGCGGAACATTTGGGTTTGATAACGAAAATCGGTATATTTTTACCAATAGTCTTTTTAGTAAATATATTCCAGAAATTGAAATTATTATTTCGTAAATTGATAAATTTATACGAAAAACCAGAAGTAAGTTAAACCGACGCGTACTTCGTTATTTACACTAAATTTATATGAAAATTTGGAAAGATTATTTCGAAATTTGTTAAAACTATACTAAAAATTCGAAGTGGTTCAGTCGTGACAGATGACGACAGAAACACCAATAGATTCTACGCCAAAGTTTTATCTCTTTCTCATCTCGAGGATAGACGAGGATATGAACTTTTAAATGCACACACACACACACACATACACCGCATTGTTTTACATCGATTGGCTTATTTTTATTCCTAACCTATACTAACGATAATACGTATAACATTCGCAGAATAACGCTTCATATACAAATGTACGCTCATGTGAAAAACTGATGTGACCATTCTTATATACTAACCAGACATATTTTTCACCGCTTATGAGAAAGGTGAAATTATATCAAAACATGTTTAAAAATATAAATAAACAAGGAGGGGGTCCTTTATGTTTATTTCATAAACATTATGCTTCCTCATTGTGTGAAGCAAAAAATTCGCTTCCTCGTGAAGGAAGCAATGAATTTGTCCAATTCAATTGATTGATTTAAAAAATTTCGAGTTAAAAATGTTTTAAATTAATTAAATTTTTTGAAAAATAAAGAAAATTTTAATTAATTTTGAGTGTAACATAAACTTTATATATACGAATCGATTCGTTTTAATGCAAGGAATACAATTATTTTATTCATCAACTTGAATTTAAAAAAAACACAAAATTTTTTAGCTAAAACATGAATTTTCGATTTTTCAATTTTTATTAATTCTCAAATTTTAAATCAAATCTATACTTTATATATACCAACCAATTCGTTTCAATGCAGGGAATAAAATTATTTCATATATAAACATGAATTTAAATAAACACATCATTTTTTAGCTAAAATGAGAATTTTTGATTTTTTAACTTTCTTTAATTCTTTAAATTTCAATCAAATCTATACTTTATATATATCAATCGATTCATCTTGACATAAAGAAGACGATTATATTATATATTACCTTAAATTTTTCGATTTAAAAATTTTTTCAATTAAAAAAAAATTTTTGGAAAAAAGACGATAAAATTTTTTTTTTGGGGTATTTTTAAAAATCCTCTCGTTATTTTTTAGAGATTAATGTGTTAAATAAGCCTACCAAATTTTATCCAAATCCATTAAAACCTGTTAAAGATATCGTGTTCACAAAAACGATCCACACACACATACACACACACACACACACACACATACATACATCCGGACAATTGATCAGGATCTCATATAACATGTTTCTATATAGAGGAAAATTTGTTTTCACCATTTTTAAAAAGTTTATAAACGAAAGGACTACATAGCTTCCTCCACGAGGAAGCAAAATCATTATTTATTGGGAAATAATTAAATATTTTATTATTTTTTGAAGAACAATTTTTTTTACTGATTTATTGTAAAATCTTCGAAATTAATTATATAAATGAAATTCAGATCTGTATCAAGATAAATGGTAAAAGGGGGCTTGTCTGAAGAGCTTCGTCAGTCTTCGTTACCACTCGGTAAGGATCGGGCAATTCCGAACGTTCAACTTCGGCAAATTTCGTCGAATCTCGTTAACTTTGATATTTCTTTTTCAATTTTCATATCAAATATATCAAAATCTGAAATAATTATATCATTTTATACAATTCTAATTACGAAATTTGAAATATTTGGTTAGAAAAATTGATAAAGAGCTTATTAAAATTTGACATTTTTGTGTTTCAATAAAAAGATTTCAGATTTCGTAAATATTATATCAAATTTTCTTTCCAACTATATTAAATATTCTTATTTTAATCTCAATCATTCTTAAAAATAGTATCGAAAATCGTTATCATGCCAAAATGTTCCGCAATTGTAACCAAATATACTAAAAAGTAACACCATAATATCAAATATTGCTACAAACTTTCTTTCCGTGTAAGGTCTCCCCCGTTCCGCGCGCACACCCAGCCGAGCAGCAGGATTTCTCCATGTTAACCTCCTCCTGTCGTCCTCCTTCGTTCTCATTACGGTTGTAATGAAGGACTCGACGCTCCTCCAAGAGTCCGCGCTCTGCAACATAATAGAAACCATGTTCTCGGGTGTGACTTCAGTGCCCACAGCCGAGAACATGGCTAACCTAAGTTCACGCCAGTGCCCGCAGAAAAAGAGCGTGTGCTCCGCGTCGTCAGTGTGTATTGCTTCGTCGACGCCCGAACCGTTGCAATACACACATCTCGCTTCTGCTTCTATTTTAAATCGACAAAAATACTGTCCGAAACAACCATGACCTGACAACGCTTGTGTAAGGTAGTAGCCAACTTCACCGTGCTTCCTATCTAACCATGGGGCGAGGAGGGGAATCAGGCGGTAGGTCCACCTACCTTTAGATTCCCCATCCCATCTCTCCTGCCATTTCTGAACGAGTCTACTTCTGGACTCTCGGCGTATTATCGCTTTGAGTCTATCGCTATGCTCTGAAGTACCCGCCAGATCTTTGTTAAGATGGAAGATCTCCTTCCTTTCCATCGCCAATAAATCGATTGGCGGTAATCCAGCGAGTACCAGAACAGCGCAAGTAGACACCGTTCTGAAGCGCGTTCCACACTTAAACTTTTCGGGCGTCCGACACGACACACGTGCCCCCTCTTCAATACTAACTTCTCCTACGTCAGGAGGGGAATGCATTTGGTAGATGGAGAAGAGGGGGCACGTGTGTCGTGTCGGACGCCCGAAAAGTTTAAGTGTGGAACGCGCTTGAAGGCTGACACAATTCTCCGTGCCGGGTCTCTCTGGACCGCGAGGAGCCTGTCAGAGATGCTGTGGAACTTTAGGGCCGAAGCCCAAACAGGAGCAGCATAAAGCTGCTTTGATTGAACCACAGTCGCCACTAGTCTACGTTTCTTTTCCCTGGGGCCACCGATATTGGGCATCATCCTCGAAAGGTTTCCCATGCAATCGGTGGCTTGCAGTGACGAGATGTTAATATGTTGTCCGAAACTCAAATGTTTGTCCAACGTCACTCCCAGGTACTTCAGTTTTGTCCCCCATGAAACTACAGATCCTCCAATTTCCAACCGCGGGAATCGGAAGTCTCTCCGGTCTGTGACGAGCAGAGCCTCGGTTTTCTCGACAGCCATTTTCAGGGCATGTCGGTCCAACCAGAAACCTATTCGTCGCAGACTATCATCGAGTTTTATCTGTAAAAGATTTATCTCGTCCGCACAGCATACTAAAAGCACGTCATCCGCGAACCCGGTTAGAAACGTATCTTCCGGTAAGTCCAACCTAAGGAAACCGTCATACATGACGTTCCATACGGTTGGACCCACTTTCGATCCTTGGGGAGCTCCGCATGTCATCTCTTCTTTGATATGACATGCATCGCTCTCGTACACAACCCATCTGTCGCTAAGATAGTCATCTATCATTCGCAACAGATAGGTTGGCACCCCTTTACGTTTCATCGCCTCGATACTAATATCCCATCTCGCGGAATTGAACGCGTTCCGTATGTCTATGGCTACGAGTGCGCAAAATCCCTTCTTCTTCCCTGATTTGACTTTATTTGCCTTTTCAACAACCGCTAAAATCGCGTCTACCGTTGACCGGCCCTTTCTAAAGCCAAACTGGTTTTCGGATAAGCTACTTTCGCCTACCAGGATTCTCTGTAGTCTCTCCAGAATCATTCCCTCTAGAAGTTTACCCATCGTGTCCAATAAACAAATTGGTCTAAACGATGAGACTTTATCTAGAGGTTTATCCCCCTTCCTAAGGAGGACCAACTTCTGTGTTTTCCATCGTGTCAACTGATGACGACAAGGCTTGCAGCTTATAAAGACCCGAAAGTTACCCACCTTCAGGTCGTTGGTTAGGTTAGTGGTTAGGGTTCTTGGCTGTTGTGTTGCGCGCCCGGGTTCAATCCCCAGCTCCTCCAAATTTATTTCCGAAAATTGCGCCGTTAATGTTGGGGAAAAATAAAAGAAAGCGCAATAAGGGAAAAATAAATTTTTTTAATTTTACTTTTATTTAATAAATATTATAAAACATTTATAATAAACTTACCTTATAAAATTCACTGAAAACTTGCATTTTAATTTTACAGGAAATTTGTCTATATATCTTTAGAGTACTTTCCGGAGATAGTTTTAAAGAAATTCACAAAGCAAATTTCTGTAAAACTCAAAATTTAATATTTCCTAAACTTTTATCCACAATTTTTCGGCAAACTTAATCGGATAACTATCCTCAACTTCGCACCGCGAGTTATAAAACCGAGGACATATAGAGCTCGCCTGAACTTCCCCTGAAGCTCCCCAACTTAGTTTCCGAACTTAACACGGGGAACTCCCCGCGAACTCCCTGCGAAAAACGGTGCTGTCTGGGTACACTGAAAAAAAAAAAATTGTTTCATTTACTTATAATTCAAACTATTTGAAAAATGTTTAATTGTATCAAACATTTTTTATATGCATCTAAAAAATATATATAAGAAAAAAATATTTTTTTAGATATATTTATGTAATATTGTTTAGGTTTAGGTAATATTTTTCACTTTTCTAAAGGACAACAATTTACCAGAGTAGCATGCCTATTAATAATGCTTATAATTTCTTTCAACTGTTATTTTATGTTTTTCAAATTGATCTTAAAAACATGCAACACCAAATGATATATTTTTTTTCTATTAATTGCAAACTTTTTATAAAAACTGTTAAATATCATCTATTATGTTAAAATTCTTATTCTGTTTTAGAGATTATAGATGAAGTGGATAACGAAATATGAAATGGAGAACATGTACTGACATAAATCCAGAGTAAATTTAATATACTACAACAGATTCTGGTAAAAGGAAGATATTTTATATGCGATTTTAATCTGCAGATCTATTATCTATTATGTGAGTACTGTAAATTTTTAAGGTGAATGGAAAATAAGGAGCAATTTTATACAGACACTTCTACCCAGGAAAAAAATTTTAATTTGATTCAAATTTGAGTCCAAATTAAATTCTAAAATAATTCATATTAAATATTAGTTAAATTTAATTGTAATCCCTTAATTAAATACAAATTTAAATTTAATTAAATTTACATTTTTAATTAAATCCAAATTTATATTTAATTAAATTTATTATTATTAAATAAATTCAATTTAATTTTTGGTGAAACTTATTTATGTTTAAATAAATGTAATATGAATTAATTAATGTTTAATTAGTTAATAAGTTTAGATTTAATTTGCTACATATAAAAAATTAATTAGAGTTAAATTAAGCGTTAATAAGTTTAGCCTAAATTAATTTTTAATTTGAGTTAAATTAATACCTTATTTAATTCAAATTAACCTTAGTTAAATTCTGAATTTGAATCAGTATAATTTTACTAATTTATAGAGATAATGTAACGAAACTATTAGTTACATTCTCTTCATAAATTAGTATAGTTATACTGATTCAAATTTAGAAGCTGCACTTATTTTTGGAATTCTGCAGTTATTTGAACCTACTTTTTCTTCTACAATATGAATAATAGCATTAATATTTAAAGTCACAAAAATTTGTTAATATATTTATTTTCTGAAGAAAAGTTTAAAAATTTTACATTTTTATTTTGATAAGAGTATGGAAAATTTGTAATTATAATAAAGTGTTAATTATAAAAATGTTAATATTATAATAATAAGAAAAGTAATTACTTCGCTAATGAATTTACAAGAAAACAAAAAGAAATAATTACACAATCCACTTCCTAACTGAAAATAATAAATTCGGTGAAATAAAGTTTTTTCTTTTAAATTGAGATATTGGTGGTTTGAATGCAGTTATTAAAATTTTTAAGATTGACCAGACAAACCTAATTTTTCATGATTCTAGTAGGTTAAAAGTTTCACATATAATACCTGAATTCGAAAATGAACATAATTCTGTCGTTGTCATTGTACTGATTGAAAATATTTACGAAACAGTTGTAAAAGTATTGAATTATATATGAAGCAAAAAATCTATAACAATGTATTTTAAAATTATCTGCAATTTATACTAATTTATTTCTGTTACCAAATTATTATACGAAATATACCAATTTTCTTAAGAAAAAAAAGAATTTAGTGTTACTTTACAAACAGTTCCTAAATAACTATAATATATTTTTTCTGTGAGGAGGCATTGTGTTTATGAAATTAATACAAAAGAAAAATATTTACACATTTAAATGAACGTTAAAGTACAACTTGGCAGCAGTTTTAAAACTTAATTTGATATTTGTCTATTAAGATTATAAATATAATGAGGTGTTATGAAATTATATTAAGATTTAATATAAATTTAATTTGATCCTTTATTTGGATCAAATTAAACGAAAATTCTTTAATAAGATATATTTTAATTAAATTTTAATTATTTTTAATACTTAATTTGACCTTAATAAGGATTATATTTTTAATTCGATTCTTTATAAACTCCATATTAAAATTTAATTTAAACTTAAATTAGTCCCTTATTTGAGTCAAATTAAAACAAATTAAATTATGGGTCTTAATTTGAAACTAATTTGGATTAAATAAGGGTTTAATTTGTTACAAATAAAAACCAAATAAAAATGGTTTTCCTGGGTAGGGTTAAGGAAGAGATTTCACCAATTTGATGTTTTTTTACTCGTAAAATTTGATTATTTGATTCTCACTACGTAATTCTTCAACTAAACGTAATTTTTTTTTTATTTTATTCAATCAACGGAACTAGCCCTTTTGTACAAAAGTACTTCTTAAAACTAAGTTCATATATAATGAAGAATACAGTAAAAAATAATTACATATAGGTTGGCATGTTATGACTTTGATTAAGTATTAATCTGCGTAGCGCTGAGGTGAATCTAATTAAACTGTTATCAAAGAAATCAATTTCATTAGAAATTAGAGTCTAGTTACTAAGGCATTATTTCCATAATTAATTCTATGAAATGTGACTGAGAAAAGCAAATAGTTTCGAGTAATTCTTGCTGGAACCGACAAATTTATCAGTGATAGAAGAGGGTGGCAATTAATGAAACCATTCAAAAGTCTGTGCAGAAAAATTAAATCCGCGTAAAGAAATCTTGTTTTAATCATGGGAATGTTTAGTATAGTTCTTAAATTACTGTAATCATGAGCTTGTCTGTAGAAAGGAATATTAAGCTGTATTGCGGCAAATCTAAGAAATCTATTTTGAACATGTTCAATTCTAATAATCTGAATTAATTTCAATTCAAAGTTAATTTCAATTTTAAAATTTTGATTTCAACTTCACAATTCTCGTTGTATTTTAAATAAATCTTGTTAAAAAAATGTATGTACAACAAAAGAGATAATAAAACAATGTTTCTTGATTTGCTTAAATCTATTGTTTTTCTACGAGATAATATCAATAATTTCTTTATAACAAATTTTCATTTTGTACGATATTTTCATGCTGCGTAAAGATATATGGGGTAGAATTCCTGTATAGCGTACTATATTATTTACTATATATTATTTATGGTTAATAAAGTATAGTCTACCATTACAGTATTAAACATTTCTCGATAAAGGGTAAGTATTTTTTATCTAATAAAGTCATAGGTGGATTCCACATCACTATATATCGCACCAAGATAATGGTCCCTATTATGGAACGCTTTTGATAAAGGGTGAACTTTTATCATAGAATATTTGTTATGAAGAGTATTAATATAAAAAATTATATTTAAAATTTATTTTATTAAATTTTTGTATGATAAAATTTTAATTTATTCAGAATTAAGAAATAAACTAAAATCTGAAACTCATGTACCTATTAAGAAACACTTTCGTACATGTCCCAATGTTTCATATTTGATGTCTCTTATTATTAATCTTTTATGACTTAAAAATTATAATTTAATAATTTTTTAACAACCATATTATAGGTTTTAAGAAAAATTATATTTTTAATAAGAAGAAAATATTTTAAAACTTCAGAATTACTATTAAACATAAATTAAATAAAATCTTTAATTGTAAATTTTTATATTTATTACTGCAATATTATAAAATGACTAGAAATGGACGACAGTCTTTACAATATATATATAATAATTGTAGAATATTATTAAACGAAGTTACTGAAATGCCTTCTGGAAATTTTCAGAATCATAATTTTTTTTTTTGCTTTAATTCTTTTAATTTTTCTTTTTTTAAAAATCACATAAAATTTTTTACAATTTTTATTTGTCGGTGCAGAGATTCAAGAACTAACAAAATAACGCAAAATTTTAAAATTGATAAATTCTTTAGCACAACATTTATTGAAATTAATAATATGCATATGTATTAAAATTTATTATACCTAAATTGTTATTACAGTAGAATCATGTTATTTTTTTATTGATTAATTTTAACATATATTATAAAGCAATAAAAGAAATTAGTACTTGGAGCACCGATATTCACATTTTGTTAAATTTGTATTATTACTAAAATTACTTTACTCAATCATTTCAATTACATTAGAATCACTCTATGCTTTAAATTTTATTAGATATATATCAATTTTTAATATCAAATACAATTTAATGAAAATATTGTATATCTTTCTGTTTAATATGATTAATAAATAAAGTAATGTATACGTCATCATAAATCATACTTTGACCTTTTCTATACCCTTACAACAACTTTTAACAAAATTTTGATTATTAAATCGATGGGTCCCTACTAAAAATAATTTAAAAATATGGTGTCAATAAATATATTTCCTACGTTTTTTTTCTATTCCAATTCCTGTTCCAAATACGTATACGATTTTGCACGTTATATGATGATTCACACATATGATTTCCCACATGAATAGTCAGTAGATATTGGTCGAAAATTTAATTCTGATTGATGTAAAAGCCACACATATCCATGATTTTTTAATATTAGACAATGTTTTTACTCAAATTTGAAGCTGAGAAGATTCAAAATAATCCAAAAGTTATTTCTCTTCAGTCTCTATGAATTTCTTTTTCTTTTTGATCTATAACCGAGGGGGAATTTACTCAGGTAGTCAAGTGTACACTCTTCCTGTAATACTTGTGTAATAACGTGTAATACCGTGTAATAATGCGTTATTACGGTGCTGTAATAACGCAAAAAAATCTGTAATATCTCTGTAATAATGTGTAATACTCTGTAATAACGTGTAATAACTTAGTAATAAGGGTAATATGAGGTGTAATACCGGTAGTCAAGTGTACACGTTTTTAACTAGTAAATTCCCCCTCGTCTATAACCAATACTAAAGCGGATTTCAATTTTTTTTCATATTATATCAAATCAAGTGTAGATATAAGTTGTGCTTTTCGCTGATTATTTTATCTGAAAAAAATAACTTATTTCATTATTAAAATAACACTTAGCATTTATTAAAAGAAACCATAAAAAATTGATTGAGAAAAATAATTGAATCACTTAAATGCAAAAAGTATAATTTTTTAAACACTTTTTTCAATAATTAGAAGTAATCTCAAACGACTGTAGAAATTTTAATATTTTATGTGCGATTTTACTTTTCAGCAATACAATTTTAACCATTTTTTAAAATAAATACTTTCAGTAATAAGAGTTTAAGAACTATAAAAATTAAAATTTTCTTACCCATTAAAAGAAGCTCTTTGTGCATCAAGAATGTAATGTTTTTTTGTTTCTCTTTAACATCGAAATAAAACTTTCTCTTGTGTACCAAATATAAAATTATAATTGCCTAAAATTAATTCAAGAATAAATACCATGAACGCAAGAGAATATCCAATGCCAAGTACATATAGTAGTACGGGTAAGAGTTTTTCTTTTGAAATTTCTTCTGGTCCTGAAATATTACTGAGTACAGGTACAGCTGATTTATAAAAATCTTTAAGTAATCCAAATTCTGAAATTCTTAATATAATTTCATTAATGCGATCGAGATATGGTATTGCAAATGAATAGTTCAAAATAGTCACTGAATGTGCAATAACTTCTTGTAGTATTTTAAAATTTGATTCCCCATTTTTAGCTGTATATTTGTTAACATGATATTCAGCATTTTCAATAAGACAAGTTATATTTTGATTTTTAGCCAAGTAATCTAGACAAAATTCTTCTTCAAAGTCATTGGGAATGGTTCTATATGCCATTTCTTGAATATCCTTATTACTTACGTAAGCTAATAATTTAGCCACTTTACTGTCCATCATCGGTTTCAAATGCGATCTGGCAAGTTCAGCGATAGTAGAAATTTCAGGTGCCTTTCGAAAGCTGATATCGATAATTACCGAGTAAAAATAACCTGTATAGACCATGCATGTAATTATTAAGGAGCCAAAAATTGCTCTTTCCACCCAATTCTCAGGTTCTGGATAACTACCCATTCCCATTATAATTTGACTGATGTTTAAAGTTTGCCATGTACTCCTTTTGAATTTCAACAAAAATGCTATAAATCGTATAACAACAATTGTACCAATTGTTATCAAAAACATGTACCAAAATTCTGGTGAAAGATCAATGTCTTCAGTGAATTTTGCCGTTCTTGGAATAACAGCTTTAAAGCCAATAATTTTTAATACTTGTTCATGTTTATCTAAGTGATTTAGATGGAAGCTAAATGCTTTCTTGGTTAAAGCCGAAAAACCAATAGTAGAGTTTGATAAATATTGGCATGATTCAGTTTGAAGTGTTTTCTTGATGTTTGTTAATGTTTTAATTTCAAAATTCATTGCTTGTCCTAAAATTTCCAGAATTTTCAAATTTATATCTTCTTTATCTTCTTTATCTTCTTTGTATTCTTCGTATTCTTCGTCATCGTACAACATATCAGATTTGTGATAGTTGAAACACAGTTTGTGTCCCTTTGAATCTAGAAATTTATTTTGAAACCATTTACTTTTAGATGTTGAAAAATACTCAGATGAAAATTGGTTGGTAAATGGATATGTTTTTCCTAAAATAATAATTTTTTCAGAATATGATTTAACATTTTTTTGGTCTTCGCTTCCATTGTATGTTAATGTATTAATCCAATGTCTATGATCCGATAATGATTGCAACATTCTGACCATGTATTTCTGATATATGGGATAAGCATTTACAATTAAATATTTTGGAAATGGTAATTGATTTCCAAATAGACTTGGTAATGCATTAATAAACTCATGGAAATCATTCTGTTTCATCCAAGATTCCCACTGTAGAACAAACAGAGTAGACCCTCTGTAGTACTTTTTCTCAAGAATTATTTCGGGAAATATGTCTTTCTTATAACCGAATGGTGTATTGAAAAAATTAATAATTTTCATGTAACCACAATTCTGAGATGGAAAATGTGAATTGATTTCGGTCATCAGTGAATTCATAAATGGATTTGTATTATTTTTATAATCGTCAATAATAAAGACTACCTGATGCAATTTCGAATCTTCCTTTAGATACTTTATCAATCCATCAAAATAATTATTTTTTGATGATATTCCTTGAATTTGTTGCCAAAAAATATAACTAACAACAAATATGTTTACAAATTTCATTGTGCACAATCACCGTGTACAAATAGTGGAAACTGACTGTTAAAGAATCTATACTGTGGAAGCAATTTTTTTGTGCTATATACTATAATTTATGAAATAAGGCAATATAAATATATCAAACATTAAGAAATTGAAATGGAATGTATTATATTTGATGAATTTAAAAGATATATGATTACATTATTTCAGTTTTATTATAAGACATTTGAAATTTACCTATGACATTTAAAATTCAATACATTTATTTTTTTTCGTTCTTTGCAGGAAAAAGGATATAGGTATACATTTATAAATATCTTCCAGCATTAACTTATATTTATCACATATATCAATTACTTAATGTTTTTCTATAGATTGCCTTATTTCCTAAAAAGTATTGCTTTACCGCACAATTTTTTTAACAGTTTGATTGTGTCATTTAAACAAGGTAGTTGTACACAATGGAATTTATATGTTTATTTATTCTTAGTTACATATTCTGGAGAGAAATCCAAGGTATACCTCCAACAAAAAATTACCAAGATGGATTGATAAAGTATCTAAAGGAAGAATCTAAAGTGCATCAAGTAGTTTTTGTTCTTGACGATGACCAAAACTTTACAGACCCAATTATGAATTCTGTGATGACTGCAGTCAATTCACATTTTCCATCATACAGCATTGACTACGGAAAGCAAATAAATTATGAAGAAAACTACAAATCAATACGAGAAAGAAGAACTACACTGTTTGTTATACAATGGAGGGAAGATAGTACTGAATATAAATTTCGTCAGCTTTTAAATAATTTAGATCTTTTAAGTAAACTTTTGATACCAAGATTTTTAGTTGTTAACTCTAATTGCTCAATTCATAGCGACGTCATTAAAGCCTTGAATTCTCTTAGATTAGGAAGATCTTTTGACATTTCTGTATTGACATTACATAATGAACAACAAGTAATACTCTCACCAAATTTCGAAAGATTACCAGTATTAAGTACAATAACTATTCATAATTTGAATAATAATTACTCCACTGAGGTGGTATCATCTAAAAGTAAATGGTTTCCAGAAAGATTGATAAATTTAAATGCAGACAAATCTAAATTTAATTCTATTGTACAACCTAGTTCATCCATTATAATAAAAAAAAAAAAATTGTTAGAAGTTTTAAAACATAATATGAAATTTAACACTGACTTAGGGATAAATACGGATATTAACACAGAATTATTTTTCTTGGATTTAGTCTATTGGATTGGAGATGACGAATTTAAAACAGATCAAATTCTAAAAATTGATAGTACTAAAGCTGTTATTCCAAAGGATGTAAAACTAACTAAAGATATTGCAATTTCATCAGAATTTTGGTTCATAATTTTGGGAACAATTGGTACAATTGCTGTTATACGACTCACGGGATATTTACTGAAGTTTAGCATTAGTAAAATTATAATGGGAATATCTGACACTCAGGAATCTGAAAATTGGTCAAAAAGGGTAGTTTTTGTTCCACTAATGATAGCATGCATTGTCTATACAGGCTATATTTATTCGGTATTTTTTAATCAAACTTTAATCAATTTTCGACCAGCTGTTGAAATTTCATCTCTCGCTGAACTTATTAAATCGCACTTGACACCAGTGATGGAATCCTATACCTATGATGTATTAAATGAAAGTCCAATTTCTGATATTCAACAATTGACAATGAAATACGTGATTAGATATAGAGATAATGAAGAGCCGGAAGATTGCTTAAAATACATGGCTGAATATCAGAACATAACCTGTATTATTTCTGATGCTGAATATCATGTCAACAAATATGAAGCTAAAATTGGGAAATCAAAATTTAAAATACTACAAGAAACTCTTGCATATTATGCGATTTGTTTCACACCATTCATTTTTCCTTCACAACATTACCATTATTTCCGTGAAATAATTCAAAGAGCAAGAGAATTTGGATTACTTGGAGATATTAATCGCCCTTTTGTACCTCCACGCAACATTAATACTTCGCCGAGACTAATAACAAAAGAAGAACTCTTACCCATTTTAATTACTGTACTTATTATTGGATATTCTCTTTCTATCATCGTTTTTATTGTTGAAGTACTTAAAAAACAATTAAGGATTATCAAAATTGTGCACACGTCGAAAGCTTCTTTGAATAGAGGTATTACCACTTTAATTTTAATATTCACCTACACTGAAAAAAAAAATTGTTTCATTTACTTATAATTCAAACTATTTGAAAAATGTTTAATTGTATCAAACATTTTTTATATATGCATCTAAAAAATATATATTAGAAAAAAATATTTTTTTAAATATATATTTATGTAATATTGTTTAGGTTTAGGTAATATTTTTCACTTTTCTAAAGGACAACAATTTACCAGAGTAGCATGCCTATTAATAATGCTTATAATTTCTTTCAACTGTTATTTTATGTTTTTCAAATTGATCTTAAAAACATGCAACACCAAATGATATATTTTTTTTCTATTAATTGCAAACTTTTTATAAAAACTGTTAAATATCATCTATTATGTTAAAATTCTTTTTCTGTTTTAGAGATTATAGATGAAGTGGATAACGAAATATGAAATGGAGAACATGTACTGACATAAATCTAGAGTTTTAATATACTACGACAGATTCTGGTAAAAGGAAGATATTTTATATGCGATTTTAATCTGCAGATCTATTATCTATTATGTGAGTACTGTAAATTTTTAAGGTGAATGGAAAACAAGGAGCAATTTTATACAGACACTTCTACCCAGGAAAAAATTTTAATTTAATTCAAATTTGAGTCGAAATTAAATTCTAAAATAATTCATATTAAATATTAGTTAAATTTAATTGTAATCCCTTAATTAAATCCAAATTTAAATTTAATTAAATTTACATTTTTAATTAAATCCAAATTTATATTTAATTAAATTTATTTTTATTAAATAAATTCAATTTAATTTTTGGTGAAACTTATTTATGTTTAAATAAATGTAATATGAATTAATTAATGTTTAATTAGTTAATAAGTTTAGACTTAATTTGCTACATATAAAAAATTAATTAGAGTTAAATTAAGCGTTAATAAGTTTAGCCTAAATTAATTTTTAATTTGAGTTAAATTAATACCTTATTTAATTCAAATTAACCTTAGTTTAATTCTGAATTTGAATCAGTATAATTTTACTAATTTATAGAGATAATGTAACGAAACTATTAGTTACATTCTCTTCATAAATTAGTATAGTTATACTGATTCAAATTTAGAAGCTGCACTTATTTTTGCAATTCTGCAGTTATTTGAACCTACTTTTTCTTCTACAATATTAATAATAGCATTAATGTTTTAAGTCACAAAAATTTGTTAATATATTTATTTTCTGAAGAAAAGTTTAAAAATTTTACATTTTTATTTTGGTAAGAGTATGGAAAATTTGTAATTATAATAAAGTGTTAATTATAAAAATGTTAATATTATACCTAATAATAAGAAAAGTAATTACTTCGCTAATGAATTTACAAGAAAACAAAAAGAAATAATTACACAATCCACTTCCTAACTGAAAATAATAAATTCGGTGAAATAAAGTTTTTTCTTTTAAATTGAGATATTGGTGGTTTGAATGCAGTTATTAAAATTTTTAAGATTGACCAGACAAACCTAATTTTTTATGATTCTAGTAGGTTAAAAGTTTCACATATAATACCTGAATTCGAAAATGAACATAATTCTGTCGTTGTCATTGTACTGATTGAAAATATTTACGAAACAGTTGTAAAAGTATTGAATTATATATGAAGCAAAAAATCTATAACAATGTATTTTAAAATTATCTGCAATTTATACTAATTTATTTCTGTTACCAAATTATTATACGAAATATACCAATTTTCTTATGAAAAGAAAGAATTTAGTGTTTTTATTTTACAAACAGTTCCTAAATAACTATAATATATTTTTTCTGTGAGGAGGCATTGTGTTTATGAAATTAATATAAAAGAAAAATATTTACACATTTAAATGAACGTTAAAGTACAACTTGGCAGCAGTTTTAAAACTTAATTTGATATTTGTCTATTAAGATTATAAATATAATGAGGTGTTATGAAATTATATTAAGATTTAATATAAATTTAATTTGATCCTTTATTTGGATCAAATTAAACGAAAATTCTTTAATAAGATATATTTTAATTAAATTTTAATTATTTTTAATACTTAATTTGACCTTAATAAGGATTATATTTTTAATTCGATTCTTTATAAACTCCATATTAAAATTTAATTTAAACTTAATTTAGTCCCTTATTTGAGTCAAATTAAAACAAATTAAATTATGGGTCTTAATTTGAAACAAATTTGGATTAAATAAGGGTTTAATTTGTTACAAATAAAAACCAAATAAAAATGGTTTTTCTGGGTAGGGTTAAGGAAGAGATTTCACCAATTTGATGTTTTTTTACTCGTAAAATTTGATTATTTGTTTCTCACTACGTAATTCTTCAACTAAACGTAATTTTTTTTTTATTTTTTTCAATCAACGGGACTAGCCCTTTTGTACAAAAGTACTTCTTAAAACTAAGTTCATATATATAATGAAGAATACAGTAAAAAATAATTACATATAGGTTGGCATGTTATGACTTTGATTAAGTATTAATCTGCGTAGCGCTGAGGTGAATCTAATTAAACTGTTATCAAAGAAATCAATTTCATTAGAAATTGCATTAGCTTCTCTACTGAGTCTAGTTACTAAGGCATTATTTTCATAATTAATTCTATGAAATGTGACTGAGAAAAGCAAATAGTTTCGAGTAATTCTTGCTGGAACACGAAGGAAATTGACATAAGAAATTGAAGGAAAAAATGGGACCAGAAAAAATTGTAGGATTTCACATAGGAATTTACATAATTTATTACTTAAGAATACGTTTATAAAAATTTACATCGAATCCCACTTCAAATCATGTCTCAATTTCCTATTTGATTTTTCATAAGATCCTATATAGTTTCTTACATGACACATAGGATTTTATGTGGATTTTAATATATGAATTTATGTATGATCCTATATAAGATCCTACTTGAGAATTTTCAGTAGGGATCTCCCAATGTTCCATATTTGATGTCTCTTATTATTAATCTTTTATGACTTAAAAATTATAATTTAATAATTTTTTAACAACCATATTATAGGTTTTAAGAAAAATTATATTTTTAATAAGAAGAAAATATTTTAAAATTTCAGAATTACTATTAAATATAAATTAAATAAAATTTTTAATTGTACATTTTTATATTTATTACTACAATGTTATAAAATGACTAGAAATGGACGACAGACTTTACAATATATATATAATAATTGTAGAATATTATTGTACGAAGTTACTGAAATGCCTTCTGGAAATTTTCAGAAACATAATTTTTTTTTTTTGCTTTAATTCTTTTAATTTTTCTTTTTTTACAAATCACATAAAATTTTTTTTCAATTTTTATTTGTCGGTGCAGAGATTCAAGAACTAACAAAATAACGCAAAATTTTAAAATTGATAAATTCTTCAGCACAACATTTATTGAAACTAATAATATGCATATGTATTAAAATTTATTATACCTAAATTGTTATTACAGTAGAATCATGTTATTTTTTTATTGATTAATTTTAACATATATTATAAAGCAATAAAAGAAATTAGTACTTTGAGCACCGATATTGACATTTTGTTAAATTTGTATTATTACTAAAATTACTTTACTCAATCATTTCAATTACATTAGAATCACTTTATGATTTAAATTTTATTAGGTATATATCCATTTTTAATATCAAATACAATTTAATGAAAATATTGTATATCTTTCTGTTTAATATGATTAATAAATAAAGTAATGTATACGTCATCATAAATCATACTTTGACCTTTTCTACCATTACAACAACTTTTCAAAAAATTTTGATTATTAAATCGATGGGTCCCTACTAAAAATAATTTAAAAATATGATGTCAATAAATATAATTCCTACGTTTTTTTTCTATTCAAATTCCTGTTCCAAATACGTATACGATTTTGCACGTTATATGATGATTCACACATATGATTTCCCACATGAATTGTCAGTAGATATTGGTCGAAAATTTAATTCTGATTGATGTAAAAGCCACACATATCCATGATTTTTTAATTTTAGACAATGTTTTTACTCAAATTTGAAGCTGAGAAGATTCAAAATAATCCAAAAGTTATTTCTCTTCAGTCTCTATGAATTTCTTTTTCTTTTTGATCTATAACCAATACTAAAGCGGATTTCAATTTTTTTTATTATCAAGTCAAGTAAGATATATAAGTTCTGCATTTCATTGTTTATTTTATCTGAAAAAAATAACTTTTTTCATTATTAAAATAACACTTAGCATTTATTAAAAGAAACCATAAAAAATTGATTGAGAAAAATAATTGAATCACTTAAATGCAAAAAGTATAATTTTTTAAACACTTTTTTCAATAATTAGAAGTAATCTCAAACGACTGTAGAAATTTTAATATTTTATGTGCGATTTTACTTTTCAGCAATACAATTTTAACCATTTTTTAAAATAAATACTTTCAGTAATAAGAGTTTAAGAACTATAAAAATTAAAATTTTCTTACCCATTAAAAGAAGCTCTTTGTGCATCAAGAATGTAATGTTTTTTTGTTTCTCTTTAACATCGAAATAAAACTTTCTCTTGTGTACCAAATATAAAATTATAATTGCCAAAAATTAATTCAAGAATAAATACCATGAACGCAAGAGAATATCCAATGCCAAGTACATATAGTAGTACGGGTAAGAGTTTTTCTTTTGAAATTTCTTCTGGTCCTGAAATATTACTGAGTACAGGTACAGCTGATTTATAAAAATCTTTAAGTAATCCAAATTCTGAAATTCTTAATATAATTTCATTAATGCGATCGAGATATGGTATTGCAAATGAATAGTTCAAAATAGTCACTGAATGTGCAATAACTTCTTGTAGTATTTTAAAATTTGATTCCCCATTTTTAGCTGTATATTTGTTAACATGATATTCAGCATTTTCAATAAGACAAGTTATATTTTGATTTTTAGCCAAGTAATCTAGACAAAATTCTTCTTCAAAGTCATTGGGAATGGTTCTATATGCCATTTCTTGAATATCCTTATTACTTACGTAAGCTAATAATTTAGCCACTTTACTGTCCATCATCGGTTTCAAATGCGATCTGGCAAGTTCAGCGATAGTAGAAATTTCAGGTGCCTTTCGAAAGCTGATATCGATAATTACCGAGTAAAAATAACCTGTATAGACCATGCATGTAATTATTAAGGAGCCAAAAATTGCTCTTTCTACCCAATTCTCAGGTTCTGGATAACTACCCATTCCCATTATAATTTGACTGATGTTTAAAGTTTGCCATGTACTCCTTTTGAATTTCAACAAAAATGCTATAAATCGTATAACAACAATTGTACCAATTGTTATCAAAAACATGTACCAAAATTCTGGTGAAAGATCAATGTCTTCAGTGAATTTTGCCGTTCTTGGAATAACAGCTTTAAAGCCAATAATTTTTAATACTTGTTCATGTTTATCTAAGTGATTTAGATGGAAGCTAAATGCTTTCTTGGTTAAAGCCGAAAAACCAATAGTAGAGTTTGATACATATTGGCATGATTCATTTTGAAGTGTTTTCTTGATGTTTGTTAATGTTTTAATTTCAAAATTCATTGCTTGTCCTAAAATTTTCAGAATTTTCAAATTCATATCTTCTTTATCTTTTTTGTCTTCTTTGTCTTCTTCGTATTCTTCGTATTCTCCGTCATCGTACAACTTATTAGTTTTGTGATAGTTGAAACACAGTTTGTGTCCTTTTGAATCTAGAAATTTATTTTGAAACCATTTACTTTTAGATGTTGAAAAATACTCAGATGAAAATTGGTTGGTAAATGGATATGTTTTTCCTAAAATAATAATTTTTTCAGAATATGATTTAACAATTTTTTGGTCTTCGCTTCCATTGTATGTTAATGTATTAATCCAATGTCTATGATCCGATAATGATTGCAACATTCTGACCATGTTCTTCTGATATATGGGATAAGCATTTACAATTAAATATCTTGGAAATGGTAATTGATTTCCAAATAGACTTGGTAATGCATTAATAAACTCATGGAAATCATTCTGTTTCATCCAAGATTCCCACTGTAGAACAAACAGAGTAGACCCTCTGTAGTACTTTTTCTCAAGAATTATTTCGGGAAATATGTCTTTCTTATAACCGAATGGTGTATTGAAAAAATTAATAATTTTCTTGTAACCACAATTCTGAGATGGAAAATGTGAATTGATTTCGGTTATCAGTGAATTCATAAATGGATTTGTATTATTTTTATAATCGTCAATAATAAAGACTACCTGATTCAATGTTGACTCTTTCTTTATATACTTTATCAATCCATCAAAATAATTATTTTTCGATGATATTCCTTGAATTTGTTGCCAAAAAATATAACTAACAACAAATATGTTTACAAATTTCATTGTGCACAACCACCGCGTGTTCAAATAGTGGAAACTGACTGTTAAAGAATCTATACTGTGGAAGCAATTTTTTTGTGCTATATAATTTATGAAATAAAGCAATATAAATATCAAACATTAAGAAATTGTAATGTAATGGATTATATTTGATAAAAAAAAGGGTATAGGTATACATTTAAAAATATCTTCTAGCATTAACTTATATTGATCACATATATCAATTACTTAATGTTTTTCTATAGATTACCTTATTATATAATGCCATGTATCAAGCATTAAGTAATTCAATTGTAATGGATTCGATGACTTTAATAGAAATATAATATATGATTACATTATTTTAGTCTTATTATTTGGCTATAGAATCATTTTAAGTATACTTTTAATCTTAAATATTAATTTTCAAATATTTTTTATAATCTGAAATAAAAATTTAAGAAATTAAATAATAAATTTCTATGCAGGGGGTGCATAAAATATTGAAATAGTGCGTGACATCGTTTGCCAACGTTCCCTATTGATCAAGCATATCAATTACTTAAAGTTTTTCTACAGATTGCCTTATTTCCTAAAAACTATTGCTTTACCGTACAGTTTTTTTAATAGTTTGATTGTGTCATTTAAACAAGGTAGTTGTGCACAATGAAATTTATAAGTTTATTTATTCTTAGTTACATATTCTGGAGAGAAATCCAAGGTATACCTCCAACAAAAAATTACCAAGATGGATTGATAAAGTATCTAAAGGAAGAATCTAAAGTGCATCAAGTAATTTTTGTTCTTGACGATCACCAAAACTTTACAGACCCAATTATGAATTCTGTGATGACTGCAGTCAATTCACATTTTCCATCATACAGCATTGACTACGGAAAGCAAATAAATTATGAAGAAAACTACAAATCAATCCGAGAAAGAAGAACTACACTGTTTGTTATACAATGGAGGGAAGATAGTACTGAATATAAATTTTGTCAGCTTTTAAATAATTTACATCTTTCAAGAAAACTTTTGTTACCAAGATTTTTAGTTGTAAACTCTAATTACTCAATTCATAGCAACGTCATTAAAGTCTTGAATTCTCTTAGATTCAGCGGATCTTTTGACATTTCTGTATTGACATTACATAATGAACAACAAGTAACAATCTCACCAAATTTCAAAAGATTACCAGTATTAAGTACAATAACTATTCATAATTTGAATAATAATTACTCCACTGAGGTGGTATCATCTAAAAGTAAATGGTTTCCAGAAAGATTGATAAATTTAAATGCAGACAAATCTAAATTTAATTCTATTGTACAACCTAGTTCATCCATTATAATAAAAAAAAAAAAATTGTTAGAAGTTTTAAAACATAATATGAAATTTAACACTGACTTAGGGATAAATACGGATATTAAAATAGAAAAATTTTTCTTGGATTTAGTCTATTGGATTGGAAATGACGAATTAAAAGCAGATAAAATTCTAAAAATTGATAGTGCTAAAGCTGTTATTCCAAAGGATGTAAAACTAACTAAAGATATTGCAATTTCATCAGAATTTTGGTTCATAATTTTGGGAACAATTGGTACATTTGCTGTTATACGACTCACGGGATATTTACTGAAGTTTAGCATTAGTAAAATTATAATGGGAATATCTGATACCCAAGAATTTGAAAATTGGTCAAAAAGGGTAGTTTTTGTTCCACTAATGATAGCATGCATTGTCTATACAGGCTATATTTATTCGGTATTTTTTAATCAAACTTTAATCAATTTTCGACCAGCTGTTGAAATTTCTTCTATCGCAGAACTTATTAAATCGCACTTAACGCCAGTGATGGAATCCAATACCTATAATATATTAAATAAAAGTCCAATTTCTGATATTCAACAATTGACAATGAAATACGTGATTAGATATAGAGATAATGAAGAGCCGGAAGATTGCTTAAAATACATGGCTGAATATCAGAACATAACCTGTATTATTCCTGATGCTGAATATCATGTCAACAAATATGAAGCTAAAATTGGGAAATCAAAATTTAAAATACTACAAGAAACTCTTGCATATTATGCGATTTCGTTCAGACCATTAATTTTTCCTTCAAAACATTACCATTATTTCCGTGAAATAATTCGAAAAGCAAGAGAATTTGGATTACTTGGAGATATTAATCGCCCTTTTGTACCTCCACGCAACATTAATACTTCGCCGAGACTAATAACAAAAGAAGAACTCTTACCCATTTTAATTACTGTATTTATTATTGGATATTCTCTTTCTATCATCGTTTTTATTGTTGAAATACTTAAACAACAATTAAGGATTATCAAAATTGTGCACACGTCGAAAGCTTCTTTGAATAGAGGTATGACCACTTTAGTTTTAATATTCACCTACACTGAAAAAAAAATTGTTTCATTTACTTATAGGGTCAGCCGGGGTAAATCCGAACGCGAATTATTTCAGCTTAATTAAAATTTAAAAAAATAAGTTAGACATGAGAATTTTTACCTCAGATCCTCATCAAGAGATTCTATGTATTATCCCATTTTCCTTTGTTAATTAGCAACAGCATAAACAAAGATAACGAGTATTGCAAAAAAGATTGAAAATCAAAGATGACACTCTATCAGTATTTTGTCTCGTATTTGAAGAAAAAGAAGCTAAAAATTTATTTTATTATTTATAATTGTTTGTTATGAATACTAGAACAGAAACTATTTTTCATTTTTGCCTTCTGTAAAATTTTATTAATAATATCAGACCGTTTGTATTTACCCAGGAAAATTGGAAAACCGGGGTAAATCCGAACGGTATTTTCAATAATTTTTTTTTACATCAGAGCCACACAAAATTGTTTTTATTTCATTACACTATTATTTTGACATTATAAAAGTACATAGAAAAAAGTTTTTCTTTCTATACGTATCCTCGTTAGTAATTAATAAGCAGAAACTTAATCTCTGTTCTCTTGAAGGAGTGTTTCAATTTTTTTGCCAAATGGTTTGTTGAAAAAAGTTTTTCAGGATCTGAATAAAATTTGGTATTCTAGGGTTTTTGGGGTCGCTGATTAACAATTCCAAGTCAGTTTTTCAAAATTCAAAATGGCGGACGAGAATTAAAAAATTCATTGGATTCGCTCGAAAATTGTTACTCGGGGGGTTTCAGGGTCGCTGATTACGAATTTGGAGTTAGCAAATTTGATCATTTTTAAAAATAAGTTTTAGAAAAGTCCGCCATTTTGAATTTAAAAAATTTGACTTTTATTTTTGTATTTACATTCAATCACTCGAAAATACTTTCTGTACCAAGTTTTGCAAAAATCCGTTATGATTTGATAAAGTTATTGAAGGTTTTAATTGTGTAATGCATTTTAATTTTTAACCTGTTTGAATTTTGTATTTATATATGATGCATTATTACATAATAGGTTTATTATCGTATTTTTTTGAGTTTTTATATAAGTTTAACAATTGCAATACTTTAAATTTATTTTCCCTAAGATTTTTCTGAAATACAGTGGCGTTCGTATTTACCCCGGTATTTTAGGAAAGTTGCAAAGTATCGAGATAAATACGAACGCTAAGTTTCCTGCGATTGTAATTTATCAAAAATTTTTGCTACCCCATAAAATTGTTCTATGGAAGTAAAGTAACAACTTCATGCACCAGAATACCGGAAGTATTGTCTTTTAAAAGAAAAAACTTATGTTATTATTAAAACTTACTAAAAGCGTTCGGATTTCCCCCTGCTGACCCTTACTTGATTCAAACTATTTGAAAAATGTTTAATTGTATCAAACATTTTTTATATGCATCTAAAAAATATATATTAGAAAAAACTATTTTTTTAGATATATTTATGTAATATTGTTTAGATTTAGGTAATATTTTTCATTTTTCTAAAGGACAACAATTTACCAGAGTAGCATGCCTATTAATAATGCTTATAATTTCTTTCAACTGTTATTTTATGTTTTTCAAATTGATCTTAAAAACATGCAACACCAAACGTTATTTTTTTTTTCTATTAATTGCAAACTTTTTATAAAAACTGTTAAATATCATCTATTAAGTTAAAATCTTTTTTCTGTTTTAGAGATTATAGATGAAGTGAATAACAAAATATGAAATGGAGAAAATGTACATAAATCTACAGTGAAATTAATATATGACAAATTTTGGTAAAATTTTATATATGCGATTTTAAACTGCAAATATATTATCTATTATGTGAGTAATGTAAATTTTAAAGGAGAATGGAAAACAAGGAGCAATTTTTCACAGACACCTCTAGGGTTAAGAAGACTTTTCACCAATTTAATGTTTTTTACTCGTAAAATTGAATTATTTGTATCTTACTAAATTCGTCAACTAAATATAATCTGAATTAATTTCAATTCAAAGTTGATTTCAATTTTAAAATTTTGATTTCAACTTTATAATTCTCGTTGTATTTTAAATAAATCTTGTTAAAAAAAATGTATGGGATAATAAAACAATGTTTCTTGATTTGCTTAAATCTATTTATTATTTCTCTACAAGATAATATCAATTATTTCTTTATAACAAATTTTCATTTTGTACGATATTTTCACGCTGCGTAAATATATATATATATATATATATATATATATATATATATATATATATATATATATATATATATATATATATATATTGGGTCAAATTTCGGTCACGTACTATAAGTAAAAAAAAATGTTGGTTACATCAGGTTGTAATTTCCCTGGTTAAAATCTCGGACTGATTTCAGATTAAATACAGATAGATCAGGCAGGATTATTCTAGAAATTGTACACTATTTCAAACAGTAACTGCTGTGAAAATGTGTTCTTTTTCACAGATGGTCTGTTAACTTAGTTCTTGCACCATGTATTATTCATTACACTAAGAGAACAAAGTAGTTGAGGCAACTAATAAAATGGTTACGAATTTGTTTGTTAAACTTTTGCATGGAACTATTTTTGTAGGTGTGGTTATTATTTTCTGTTTACCAATTCTAAATATATTTGCGCTTGACATCGAATATATTAAAATTCACTAAAAACATTACTGAATTTTACTAACTAAATAGGCAGGTGAATAAATAGCTCCTTTACTAAAATAAAAAAGTAGTAGCCCCAACTTTTCATTTCTCTCAGTGTATCAATAAATTCTAGTCTTCCATTACACAGAAAAAACCTACTCTCATTTTTGTTGCATCTCAAAATGAGCAAATGCTAAACGACATAGACAGTGCGGCGCCACCAACCTGGCTCATTTTTGTTGCACTTCAAAATAAGTAGCGTACGCTACTCATTTTGAGACCAGGTTTTTTCTGTGTTACAGTATTAAACATTTCTCGATAAAGATATCAGCTAAATATTTTTTATCTAATAAAGTCATAAGTGGATTCCACGTCAGTATATCGCACCAAGATAATCGTCCCTATTATGGAACGCTTTTGATGATGGATAAACTTTTATCATAAGATATTTGTTATTAAGTGTATTAATATGAAACATTATATTAAAAATTTATATTACAGTTTATTTGTAAAGAATCCATCTGATTCATACAAAGGAATTAGAATTTTTTTTCAAAATTTACAAAATTTTTGTGATTTTAAAATGCGTACAGAGGAATGAACTATTATTCTAGTATTGAACTTATCTATACCAAGTGGAATTGAGCTATTAATTTAATTATTCTAATTGATAGATTTTAAATTATTAGATATTTTTGAGCTTCTTGAATTAATTCTAAGTGTGGGAAATTGATTAGAGAAGATGATGATTGGGCCCTCCTCAGAACTATTTGAAATATTTTCTCTTTGTAAAATTTAATCAGTGACATTAAAAATTTGTATTATTTTTGTGAATAATGAAATGTCAATTTATTAAGAATCAAATACGAAATAAACTAAAATCTGAAACTCATGTACCTATTATGGAAAACTTTCGTACCATGTCCCAATGTTCCATATTCGATGTCTCTTATTATTAATCTTTAATGACTTAAAACTTACAACTTAACAATTTTTTAATAACCATATTATAGGTTTTAAGAAAAATTATATTTTTAATAAGACGAAAATATTTTAAAATTTCAGAATTACTATTAAACATAAATTAAATAAAATTTTTAATTGTAAATTTTTATATTTATTACTACAATGTTATAAAATGACTAGAAATGGACGACAGTCTTTACAATATATATAATAATTGTAGAATATTATTGTACGAAGCTACTGAAATGCCTTCTGGAAATTTTCAGAATAATATTTTTTTTTTTTGCTTTAATTCTTTTAATTTTTCTTTTTTTACAAATCACATAAAATTTTTTACAATTTTTTTTTGTCGGTGCAGAGATTCAAGAACTAACAAAATAACGTAAAATTTTAAAATTGATAAATTCTTCAGCACAACATTTATTGAAAGTAATAATATGCATATGTATTAAAATTTATTATACTTAAATTGTTATTACAGTAGAATCATGTTATTATTTTATTGATTAATTTTAACATATATTATAAAGCAATAAAAGAAATTAGTACTTTGATCACCGATATTGACATTTTGTTAAATTTGTATTATTACTAAAATTACTTTACTCAATCATTTCAATTACATTAGAATCACTTTATGCTTTAAATTTTATTAGGTATACATATATCCATTTTTAATATCAAATACAATTTAATGAAAATATTGTATATCTTTCTGTTTAATATGATTAATAAATAAAGTAATGTATACGTCATCATAAATCATACTTTGACCTTTTCTATACCCTTACAACTTTCAACAAAATTTTGATTATTAAATCGATGGGTCTCTACTGAAAATAATTTTAAAATATAATGTGAATAAATATGATAATTCTTACGTTTTTTTATATTCTAATTCCTGTTCCAAATACGTATACGATTTTGCACGTTAAGATGATTTGCACATATGATTTCCCACATGAATTGTCAGTAGATATTGGTCGAAAATTTAATTCTGATTGATGTAAATACCACACATATCCATGATTTTTTAAAATTAAACAATGTTTTTATCCAATTTTAAGCAGAGAAGATTCAAAACAATCCAAAAATTATTTCTCTTCAGTCCCTATGAATTTCTTTTTCTTCTTGCTGCATAACCAATAATAAAGTGGATTTCAATTTTTTTTTTATTATCAAGTCAAGTGTAGATATATAAATTGATAACAATAATTGAATCACTAAAATGCAGAACGTATAATTTTTTCCCTCATAACAAAAGGATATCCCTAGGATATCCATATCAATGGTCGATATCCTAAAATGGTCACCAGGATATCCCTAGGATATCCAAACCGCCGGTCTGTGGGACATCAACAGGACATTCATAAGATATCCACAGGATATCCCTAAGACATCCACAAAATATCTATTGGATATTATATCGTAGGATATCCATAGGATATTCTCAGGATGTCCGTGGGATATTCTTAGGATATTCACGGGATATTTAATATCTCAACATATATTTTTAAAGGTTAAAATTGTTAAGCTAATATAATGAATAATAATATAATAAAAACAAAAATCTTATGAGCTTCTAATTTATTTTAAATGAAGATTTGAAACGCATTTTTCAAAGTTTTTAAATAAACTCATGCACTTAATGTATAATTAATATTAATAGTTATTCGTTATTTGCGGGGAAGAATTTATATTGTTTAAAGCCAATTTATTTTCTGACAATATTAAGCATATGAATAAAGGAATGAATCACGAATGAGAAAAAAATTAGTTAATAATTTTTCAAATTAAACAACTTTCTCGAAAAACAAGTTGCATTTTATTTTATTTATATAAAATTTAATTCACAAAATATTCTCACTCGTAGTCTCAGATAATGACTTTAAAAACAGTATCCTGAGAATATCTTCTTGACATCCAGAAGATATACTGAGAATATCATGAAAATATCTGTGGGATATCCTGACGATATCTATGGGATATCCTGATGATATCTGTGAGATATCCTGACGATATCTATGGGATATCTGGAGGACATTTATGAAAGTCTATAGAGATATCCAGAAGATATCCTATGGATATCCTCAGATATCCATGGGATATCCAAAGGATATCCAAACCGCCGATTTTTTGGATATCCTTAAGAGATCCTTTTGATATCCATAGGACATCCCTAGGATATCTGCAACATATTATCAATATATCCCAAGATATCTTGTGTTATTAGGGTTAAATACTTTTTTCAATAATTAGAAGTAAACTCAAACGACTGTAGAAATTTTAATATTTTATGTGCGATTTAACTTTTTAGCGATACAATTTTAAGCATTTTTTAAAATAAATAATTTCAGTGATAAGAGTTTAATAACTATAAAAATTAAAATTTTTTTACCCATTAAAAGAAGCTCTTTGTGCATCAAGAATTTAATGTTTTTTTGTTTCTCTCCAACATCAAAATAAAACTTTCTCTTTTATACAAATGTAAAATTATAATTGCCGAGAATTAATTCAAAAATAAAAACAATAAACGCAAGAGAATATCCAATGCCAAGTACATATAGTAGTATAGGTAAGAGTTTTTCTTTTGAAATTTCTTCTGGTGCTGAAATATTACTTAGTACAGGTACATCTAATTTATAAAAATCTTTAAGTAATCCAAATTCTGAAATTCTTAATATAATTTCATTAATTCGATCGAGATATGGTGTTGCAAATGAATAGTCCAAAATAGTCACTGAATTTGCAATAACTTCTTGTAGTATTTTAAAATTTGATTCCCCGTATTTAGCTGCATATTTGTTCACATGATATTCAGCATTTTCAATAATACAAGTTATATTTTGATTTTTAGCCATGTTTTCCAGACAAAATTCTTCTTCAAGGAAATTGGGAATAGTTCTAAATGCCATATGACGAATATAAGAATTAGAAGTGTCATATAATATACTATACACGTCCTTGTTCATCATTGGTGTCAAATCCGATCTAGCAAGTTCAGCGATAGTTGACATTTCAGGTGCCTTTCGAAAGCTGATATCGATAATTACCGAGTAAAAATAACCTGTATAGACCATGCATGTAATTAGTAGGGAGCCAAAAATTGCTCTTTCCGCCCAATTCTCAGGTTCTGGATAACTACCCATTCCCATTATAATTTGACTGATGTTTAAAGTTTGCCATGTACTTCTATTGAATTTCAACAAAAATGCTATGAATCGTATAACAACAATCGTACCAATTGTTATCAAAAACATATACCAAAATTCTGGTGAAAGATGAATGTCTTTAGTGAATCTTGCCGTTTTTGGAATAACAGCTTTAAGGCCATTAATTTTTAATACTTGTTGATATTTTTGATTTGCAATTAGAGGCGAGCCAAATTCTTTTCTGGTTAATTCCGAAATATCAATAACAATATTATAGTTTGAATCTCTTATGTGTGATCCCAAGGAGTCGTGGGTTGTAATCCAATGCTTTTCGTATGGTACTTGTTTAATTTCAAAATTCATTGCTTGTCCAAAAGTTTCCAATAATTTCACATTTTTTAAGTATTTTTCTGCGGATGAAGTATCTTTATAATAATACTTAAAGTTCAGTTTTTGTCCCTTTGAATCTAGAAATTTATTTTGAAACCATTTACTATTAAATGTTGAAAAATACTCTGATGAAAATTGGTTGGTAAATGGATATGTTTTTCCTAAAATAATAAATTTTTCAGAATGTGATTTAACATTTTTTTGGTCTTCACTTTCATTGTATGTTAATGTATTAATTATCAAAAATTTATAATCTGCTAATGATTGCAACATTCTAACCATGTATTTCTGATATGTGGAATAAGGATTTACAATTAAATATCTTGGATATATTATATTCTGTCCAAATAGTTCGTATAATGAATAAATAAAATAATTGTAATGATGCTGTTTTATCCGAGATTCCCACTGTAGAACACACAGAGTAGATCCTCTGAAGTCATTATTTTCAAAATCAATTTCGGATAACCTGTTTTTATTATTACTTGATGAATGTAAATAATTAATAATTTCCATAAAGCCAATACTCTGAGATGGAAAATGTGAATTTATTTCGGTCATCAGTGAATTCATAAATGGATTTACATTATTTTTATAATCGTCAATAATGAAGACTACCTGATGCAATTTCGAATCTTCCTTTAGATACTTTATCAATCCATCAAAAGAATTATTTTTCGAAGATATTCCTTGAATTTGTTGCCAAAAAATATAACTAACAACAAATATGTTTACAAATTTCATTGTGCACAACCACCGTGTTCAAATAGTGGAAACTAACTGTTAAAGAATCTATACTGTGGAAGCAATTTATTTGTGCTATATACTATAATTTATGAAATAAGGCAATATAAATATATCAAACATTAAGAAATTGAAATGTAATGTATTATATTTGATGAATTTAAAAGTTATATGATTACATTATTTCAATTTTATTATAAGACATTTGAAATTTACCTATGACATTTAAAATTCAATACATTTATTTTTTTTTCGTTCTTTGCAGGAAAAAGGGATATAGGCATACATTTATAAATATCTTCCAGCATTAACTTATATTTATCACATATATCAATTACTTAATGTTTTTCTATAGATTGCCTTATTTCCTAAAAAAATATTGCTTTACCGCACAATTTTTTTTAAAACAGTCTGATTGTGTCATTTAAACAAGGTAGTTGTACACAATGAAATTAATAAGTTTATTCATTCTTAGTTACATATTCTGGAGAGAAATCCAAGGTATACCTCCAACAAAAAATTACCAAGATGGATTGATAAAGTATCTAAAGGAAGAATCTAAAGTGCATCAAGTAATTTTTGTTCTTGACGATCACCAAAACTTTACAGACCCAATTATGAATTCTGTGATGACTGCAGTCAATTCACATTTTCCATCATGCAGCATTGACTATGGAAAGCAAATAAATTATAAAGAAAATTACAAATCAATTCAGATACTAAGAGGAAGTATACTGTTTGTTCTACAATGGATGAAAGGTAGAACTGAATATAAATTAACTCAAATTTTTAAAGATTTACGTAATGTTGATAACTATTCGCAACGAAAGTTTTTAGTTGTAAACTCTAATTACTCAATTCATAGCGATATCATCAGAGACTTAAACTCTTTTATTTACGATAATTTTGTTGACATTTCTGTATTGACCTTACATTATGAACAAGTAACACTTTCATCAAATTTCGAAAGATTACCAGTATTAAGCACAATAACTAATCATAGTGTGAATAACAATTACTTCACTGAAGTGGTAACATCTCAAAGTAAATGGTTTCCAGAGACACTGATAAATTTAAATGTGAGTTTTGACGATGAAATTTTCAGCTTGGAAACGATCGTGTTTTATGATAATAATGTTGATTTATCAGAAGCAGATAAAATTCTAGAAATTGATAGTGTTAAAGCTGTTATTCCAAAGAATGTAAAACTAACTAAAGATATTGCAATTTCATCAGAATTTTGGTTTATAATTTTGGGAACAATTGGTACAATTGCTGTTATACGACTCACGGGATATTTACTGAAGTTTAGCATTAGTAAAATTATAATGGGAATATCTGATACTCAAGAATTTGAAAATTGGTCAAAAAGGGTAGTTTTTGTTTCACTAATGATAGCATGCATTGTCTATACAGGCTATATTTATTCGGTATTTTTTAATCAAACTTTAATCAATTTTCGATCAGCTGTTGAAATTTCTTCTACAGCAGAACTTATTAAATCGCACTTGACGCCAGTGATGAGTGACAATCAATATTACTCATTAATTGAAAGTCAAAATTCTGATGTTCAACAATTGTCAAAAAAATACCTAATAAGATCTTCAAAAGAGCCGGAAGATTGCTTAAAATACATGGCTGATTATCAGAACATAACCTGTTTTATTCCTGATGCTGAATATTATGTCAACAAATATGAAACTGAAATTGGGAAATCAAAATTTAAAATACTACAAGAAACTCTTGGAAATTATGGGATTAGTTTTGAACCTTTTTCTTTATACTATACCAATTATTTACGTGTAATAATTCGAAGAGCAAAAGAATTTGGATTACTTGAAGAAATTAATCACCCTTTTGTACCTCCACGCAACATTAATACTTCGCCGAGACTAATAACAAAACCTATTTTAATTACTGTACTTATTATTGGATATTCTCTTTCTATCATCGTTTTTATTCTTGAAATACTTAAAAAACGATTAAGAATTACTAAAATTGTGCGCACTTCGAAAGCTTCTTTGAATAGAGGTATGACCACTTTAGTTTTAATATTCATCTACACTTAAAAAAATATATCAATTAGTTCAATTAATTCAAACAATTTGAAAAATATTTAATTTTATCAAATATTTTTTACATACATAATATACAGTGAAACCCATGTATGTCGGATTTCAAAAATACTGACACAGAAATCTATCTTATCGACTGATGGTAAAACAGTTTTTTTTTTGAAAAATTAAAATAGAAAAATTATACCGACACGGTAAAAAATTATCTACGTTACCGCCTAATGTTAAAATAGTTTTTGAAAAAAGAAAAATAGAAATCTGCCTTACCGGCTGATGGTAAAGTATTTTTTGAAATATGAATATAATATATTATAAAGAAAATTACCGACGCCAAAATCTGCCTTACCGACTGAAGGTAATTGTCGACTGATGGTAAAACAGTTTTGAAAAAGTTGGTAAAATTTCAACAAAAAATACTTTACCATCAGCCGGTAAGGCAGATTTCTATTTCTATTTATTTATTTTTATTTTTCAAAAACTATTTTACCATTAGGCAGTAACGTAGATTCCTGTGTCGGTATAATTTTTCTATTTTAATTTTTCAAAAAAACTGTTTTACCATCAGTCGACAATTACCTTCAGTCGGTAAGGCAGATTTTGGCGTCGGTAATTTTCTTTATAATATATTATATTCATATTTCAAAAAAAAACTGTTTTACCATCAGTCGGTAAGGTAGATTTCTATGTCGATAATTTTTTATACAATTTTTTTTAAGAAAAATTAAACTCAAGGGGTTTAAAAATTGGTCCCATTTTAGTGGGTTTCCGATATAACGGGGTTCAATGTAAGCGAGTATTTTAACATAGACTTATATAGAAAAATTCAAGGGACCGGAAACAAATCTGAATAATATCCGTGTTATAATAATAATTATATAATAATAATAATAATAATAATATACATATAATAAATAATAATAATATAATTAAGCTTTTTGAAAACTTACATACCATCTATTATGTTAAAATCCTTTTCTGTTTTAGAGATTATAGATGAAGGAGATAACGAAATATGAATTGGAGAACATGTATACATAAATCTACAGTAAATTTAAAATACTACGACAGATTTTGGTAAAAGCAAGATATTTTATATGCGATTTTAAGCTGCAAATCTATTATTAATTATGCGTGAATACTGTAAATTTTAAAGGTGAATGGAAAACAAGGAGCAATTTTACACAGACACCCCTAAGATTAAAGAAGAGATTTCACCAATTTGATGTTTTTTACTCGTAAAATTTGATTATTTGTATCTCACTACGTAATTCATTAACTAAACGTAATGTGAATTAATTTCAATTCAAAGTTGATTTCAACTTCAAAAATTTTGATTTTAACTTTACTTTTTAAATAAATCTTGTTAAAAAAAATGTATGTACAAGAAAAGGGATAATAAAACAATGTTTCTTGATTTGCTTAAATCTATTTATTATTTCTCTACGTGATAATATCAATAATATTGTATTGTTATAACTAATTTTTGCAGTTTTCAAAAAAAAAAAAAAAAAAAAAAAAAATTCTTTACTCCCTATATCAAAATTTATTTATTGCTTTAAAATTGAAAATTACTATTTACTGTACAGCATATAGTTTATTCTGTATAGAAAAATTATAAACTTCCAAAGCAATTGTCAACTTAAATCAGAACTACTGGAAAGTTTACTTCCTCCTATATGATAAATATATATATATATATATTTGTATTTGTAAAATCAATTTAGAACTGTGATTTTCCAAACACAAAGTTTTAGATGTCTATGAATATTTAATTGAATTCCAATAGAGAAATAAGAAACCAAGAAATTATAACGTTTATCAGTTTGATAAAGACAAAGTTCCAAAGATGTGTAAATAATAAATTATAGAGCAATTTCGTATCGATTTTTCAAAGTTTTAATAGTACAGAATTTCTATAGAGACATTTATTCGATACTCTAGTTAGAAAACGAAAATAAAAAAAAAACTTGGGACTTTTTTCATAACTATTTTTTTAATTTTATATAAAATTGAACTTAAAAAAAAAAGTTAATTACTTATAAATAGAGTTGAAATTAATTGTTTTTATCACAAACGCGAAATAAGAATATGGTTATTAAGAACAAAATATAAACTAATATTTCATTATGACTTTGATAAGTCAGAAAACTTGTCTCAATAATTATGTTCCACATTTATTTGATACATTACAATTTCTTGGTATATATAAAAGTGAAAAAAAATTTCCATTAGCTTTAAATATTTTCACACAAATAATAATAAGTGGATTTCTATCTGCTAATTTATGTCTAATATTATCGGAATTAATAGATTTTAAAAATGCAAAAAATGCAAGAGAATTAGCAACAAGAATTGGACCTGTTTCATTACACATTACTGGATTAATGAAATGGTGTTTTTGTACGTTAAACATTAATAAAATAACTCATCTATTGTCACAATTAAAGCAATGTTATTTCTATTCTTTCGATATTTGTACAAATTCAAAAGGTATATTATAAATAAGAATTTGTTAAAAATTAAATATTTGTAAAAATTTTTTTTTTAGTAAAACTCCCAAAAATGTTGACGTAAAATATATGGGTGATTCTATACAAACGAAGGACGAAAATGAAGAAAATATGGAAACAACATTTTTTTCTCATTTAAGGTCTGAAAAGTACTTTAACTTTAAGTTAATGAACAAAAACAATTTATCCAAGATATTAAGATCGTGTATAGAAAATTCACATTAACACAAAAAATAATGGATGGATTTATACAAAATTTATTACTCGGGGGGTCGCTGATTACAAATCAGAGGTCAGTTTTTCAAAATTCAAAATGGCGGATCCAATATGGCGCACTTTTTAAAAAAAATCGTTCGGATTTGCTTGAAACTCTCTACTCGGGGGTTTTCGGGGTCGCTGATTACGAATCCGAGATCAGTTTTTCAAAATTCAAAATGGCGGATCCAATATGGCGGACTTTTTTTTTAAATCGTTCGAATTTGCTTGAAACTCTCTACTCGGGGGTTTTTGGGGTCGCTGATTACGAATCCGAGATCAGTTTTTCAAAATTTAAAATGGCAGATCCAATATGGCGGACTTTTTTTTAAAATCGTTCCTATTTGCTTGAAACTCTCTACTCGGGGGTTTTCGGGGTCGCTGATTACGAATCAGAGGTCAGTTTTTCAAAATTCAAAATGGCGGATCCAATATGTCGGACAAATATTTAAAATCACTGGAAACTATACTTACTTGGTAACTTTGTAGAGTCGCTGATAACGATTCCAACGTCAGTTTTTCATATTTAAAATATGCAAATCTAATCTATTAAACGAATTTTTAAAAAATTGTTTAATTTTTATTAAATTTTAAATCCAGATGTTTTTGAATTATTGAAAACTAATCTAAAGTCCAATTTTTAAAATTCCACAATTTTTAAGATATTTCTTTAAAATAGTCAAATTTTGAAAATCTGGCTTCAAACTCGTAATCTGGTAATTCTAAAAAAGAAAAAGTATGGAATAAAACATTTTTTGCACCTATAATTTTGATAAACAGGTTAATTGAAATTAATAAGTTTTTTCAAAATTTGTTCGCCATATTGGATCTGCCATTTTGAATTTTAAATAACTGACGTCGGATTCGTAATCAGCGACCCCAAAAACCCCTGAGTAATTATTTTCGCAGACAAATATATTAAGTTTTTTCAAAAGTCGTCCGCCGTATTGGATCCGCCATTTTCAATTTTGAAAAACTGACGTCGGATTCGTAATCAGTTTAGTTTAATTAACAACAATAATGAACTGTAACCCTCACAGCCCCGGATATCCTAGGATATTCCAAAAACATCCCTTGGATATCCTAGGGATACCCCAGAGATAACCTAAGGATACTTTAAGGATATCCAAAGTAGCGGCGGTTAGGATATCCTAGTGATATCCCAGGGATATCTAAGGATGTCCCTAGGACGTCCCAGGGATATCCTAATTATTTCCCCGGATATTATTAGGATATCCTGTGGATATCCTTAGAACGTCCCAAGGATATCCTCAGGACGTCCAATTACGTCCTAAGGTAACAGCCCAGATTTGAAAGATGATTGACAATCACGGGAAACCTATTTGTATCAAAAAATCGCTATTTCAAATAGTCAAAATTTGAATCATAATGATATCCTAGGGAGATCTTAGCGATATTTCTAGAATATTTTAACGATATACCAAGTTTATCCCAAGAATATCCCCACGATATCACTAGGATATCCCTGGAATATCCCAGGGATATCCCTTGAATATCCTCAGGATATCCCAAAAATATCCTACGTAACGGCGGTTTGGATGTTCTGAGGATATCCTCAGGATATCCTAGGATATCCTATGGACGTTTTCAGGATATCCTACATTAGTTTAGGATATCCTGAGGATATCCTTTTGTTGTGAGGGAACTTCATCAGAATGTTGATTTTTAATAATTTTAACGTGTTTTTAACTGCCAGACGAATGATAACAAAATCCAGGGACAAAATTCAAGATGATATTTTATAAATAAGGTATAGAGTAATGTCATGTAATTATTTTCATATTAATAATCTACAACTATTACTTGACCGCTCATAATTCCCTCGTTTGTAGAATCACCCATATTCAAACATTTTGGGAATATATTTTCCAAGGGGAAAATTAATAGTGAATATTTTTATACAAGAATTTTTGAGGAATTTTTGCATAAATTTTTATTGTTTTCAAATTATATATGAATATGAAAAAATTTCAGAAAAAGAAGAATTTCATAATGAAATGGAATTAGCAAGAAAAAGAAGTAAATTATTTATAATTTTGTGGCCTGCATTAGGAATGTCAGGTGCTTTACACTATTGTTGCAATCCACTATCATTTCGTTTATACAAAATTTATATACAACATCAAGATAGTAGAAATGTATCAAAAATATTACCAATAAATGGATGGTTTCCATGGGATGATAATAATTATTTTGGATATTCATATATTTTACAAATTTTTGGTGTTTTAGGATGTTGCGTAGGAAGTGTTTCTTATGATCAATTATATGTATCGACATTAATAATTATTTCTGCTTTTATAAAACATCTTTTAAATTCTCTACAATTTCAAAATGTGGATATAAAATCATCTAGGTGAAAAAAAAAAAAAATTTATGGAGTCTTTTAATAATAAATTTATTAAATGATACTATTTTTCAGAGGAGATGTAACACAATACAATTGTTTTGAGACTAGATTAAAAAAATGTGCCATACAATATGCAGAAGTTTTAAAGTAAGATAAAAATATCCCCCACAGCACCGAAACTTTTCTAAAGATTTATTTGAAATCTTCGGAATATTTAATTGCAATGTTTTGTGAAAATTGTTTATAAAGATTTAAATGTCACACTTGAATAAATGTTTATATAGCGCTAAACTTTCCTGAACATTTATTTAATCGGGACATTTATATCATTTACACAATTTTCCCGAAACATTGCAATTAAATATATTCCGAACATTTCAAATAAATCTTTAGGAAATCTTAAGGAAAGTTTCGGTGCTGTGGGGGATATGTTAAAACAGAAAATTAAAAGGCATTCAAATAAGCTGCAACGCTTATTATTTTAATCCAATTTTGCTTATTTTAATACCAAAATGGATTAAAAGTAAGCAAAATTGGATTAAAATAATAAGCGTTGCAGCTTATTTTAATGCCTTTTAATTTTCTGTGAATTTTTGCTGCATAGTGAATTTATTTGTTTCTGCGATATGAAAAATAAATTATTTAACAGTTTTTTAGAAGAATTAGAGAAAGTTGGAAGTCCCTGCATGTTTGTTCAATGTGTGCAAAATATTATTATTTTATGTCTTTCATCATTTGAAGCGGCAACACTTGATTATACTGTTAAGTTCTTTTTTCTAACCTAATATATACTTATTTATGTAGAAATTGCTAATTTAGTTAATGGTTGTAACCAAAAATTTTATTTGGTTTATTTGTATTTCATTAAAATTAACTGTTGAACACTGCTAGG
Organism: Leptopilina boulardi; assembly: GCF_019393585.1. NCBI lineage: Eukaryota > Metazoa > Arthropoda > Insecta > Hymenoptera > Figitidae > Leptopilina > Leptopilina boulardi. The sequence continues at coordinate 3,396,654 of NW_026137932.1, read as the reverse complement.
TGTAAAAAAAAAGATACGCTTAGTGCTTTTCCCGGTCTAAGAGACCGTTATATAGCAGTTTGAAGGTTAAACGAAATGAAAATATGAATATTCTTTTACATTTGGTGGGTCAATTACGTAACGTTTTTGGGATTCCACATTCCGGATTCCAAATTCCGGATCCCACTTTTCACATTCCGGATTCCACTTTCAAAATTCCGTATTCCACTTTCAAAATTCCGTATTTCAGATTCCACATTCCGGATTACACATTTCAGATCCCACATTTCACATTCCGTATTCCACATTTCGGATTCCATATTCCGATTTACACATTCCGGTTTCCACATTCTGGATCCCGCTTTGCACATTCCGGATTCCAATTTTAAAATTCTGTATTCTGGATCCTGTATTTCACATTCTGTATTCTACTTTCCACATTCCAGATCCCACATTGCGTATTCTATTTTCCACATTTCGTATTCCGGATTCCTCTTTCAGAATGCGGTATGTGGAATCCGAAATGTAAAATCCGTAATGTAAAAAGTGGATTCCGAAATATGGGATTCAGAATGTAGAATCTGGAATGTGAAAAGTGGAATCCGGAATATGGAATTCGAAATACGGAATGTAAAAAGTGGAATCCGGAATGTGGAATCCGAAATACGGAATTTTAAAAGTGATATACGGAATGTGGAATACGAAATGTGAAATCCCGAATAGGGAATTTTAAAAGTGGGATCTGGAATATGAAATCTGAAATACGGAATATTGAAAGTGGAATCCAGAATGTGGAATGCGGAATGTGGCATCCGGAAAAAGTTACGCAATTAACCCCCTCCCCCCTGGAATATATCCGTAAAGATTTCCCACGCATATTCTTTTGTTACTTGCTTCTATTATTAAATTTTTAAATACAGATGGATGCGGAGTGCATTTTAAAAATTTTGACAATGATTGAATTTGTGAGTGCAATTACCATACAGTTATTTTTCTTCTGCTTTGTTGCAACACATATAAAATCACTGGTTTGTTTTTTTATTTTACAAAAAATATTATTACTTTATATATGGATAAATTACAACCTTCGGGGTGTGGATTCGATTTATCTAATGTCTATATCCAGCTGTGTATAGACATTAGGTTGACATTCGATAGTTAAAAAAAAAACTGTTAATCGGCTTAAGGCCAGGTCCAAGTGAGGCAGCGCCATCTATATTGAAACTAAAATTTTAGAAAATTTTCAACAGCCTTTTCTTGAAAACAAGAAGGTAAAATGCTTTTTCCTTTATGGATAATTGATTATTGGCAAGATATACACCAGCTAAAACTTTTTTTGAGTTAAAATAATAAAAAAAATTTCATGTCAATAAATTAAATATGAGCACTTTTTTCACAAAAACTGTAACAGTACTTTCTCAGAAATTACAATCACAAAATGCAATTTTCATTTGGAAAATTAATAAACGCTAAAAAATACACGACCTAAGATTTACCAATCACGAAAATAACAAAAAAAAAGTATTTTAACATAACATATTTTACTCCTTATGACAACCGTTTGGCAGGTTATATATGTCACCAGACGTTTCGCAGTTTTGTCGAAAGGAGGAGATTGGCGCTGTTGCTAACCACCTGAAATACATAATCTACCAAAGGGCTGTCACAATCAGTAAAGCAGTATCAATATGTTAAATATTTAATAAAAATTTTTTTTTTGTTATTTTCGTGATTGGTAAATCTTAGGTCGTGTATTTTTTAGCGTTTATTAATTTTCCAAATGGAAATTGCATTTTTGATTGTAATTTCTGAGAAAGTACTGTTACAGTTTTTGTGAAAAAAGTGCTCATATTTAATTTATTAACATGAAATTTTTTTTATTATTTTAACTTAAAAAAAGTTTTAGCTGGTGTATATCTTGTCAATAATCAATTATCCATAAAGGAAAAAGCATTTTACCATTTTGTTTTCAAGAAAAGACTGTTAAAAATTTTCCAAAATTTTAGTATCATTGTAGATGGCGCTGCCTCACTTGGACCTGGCCTTAATAAGTAAAGAAAAATCATAATAATAAAATAAACTAAATATTAAGTGTTGTAAAATGTTGATGGTTTTTTTTTTCCTTTTTAGGGATTTAAGGTAGCAGATGCCGCGTATGCTTGCGAATGGGTTTCCTCCTTTGATACATTAGAATTGAAGAATAAAAAATTTGATAGAGGTAAAAAAGTGAAGTATTTAATACTTATGGTTACAATTCGTTCACAACGACCAATTCTTCTTACTGGCGGTCCGTTTTATATACTTTCGTTAGAGACATTTAAAGCGGTAATTTTAATTTATGCACAATAAAATATTATAGAATAAACTTTAAATATTATTTTCATTATAGGGTTTTATAATATTTTATTTATATTATATATATTTTTTTTATTATTTACAGATAATTGGTCTCGCTATATCAAATGCAGTAATATTGAGTCAAGTATATAAGGGTTAATATCCTCATAGAGACAACAAACAAACAGAGCGCAAGAAAAATAATTTTGAAATTTTATAAAATTATATTATATTTATTAAAATATTTAATTAAAAATAATGTACTCAAATTATAAAATCATCTATAAGAAAGTAATTTATTATTTAATAAATCAATTAAAAAAATAAAATTCAAAATCATTTTGGATCCGATATTTTGAATTTTTTAATTTCAACTTAAGAATTATAATCAACGATCCAAAAATATTCCAGAAACCAAGTTTCATAAAAATCGAATAATTTTTTTAAATTTTCGTCCGCTATATTGGATCTACCATTTTTAATTTTTTAATTTCGAATTCGTCATCAGCGATCCCAAAAATCCCTAAGTGGCAAAATTTTAACTGAAATTCATCAATTTTTTAAAAAATTTTCATTTTAAACTATAAAAATTCATATTTTTCTAATTTATGATGAAAAATTTTATAGAATAATTTTTCACCTACATAATAGAATGTTTGTACAATGATAAAAATTTTTGTAGGTCGCGCGCAAAGATATTTATTAAATACACATCACCCATACCAAAAAATAGTATATAAATAATCGTAATTTGAATATTATTATCAATTTAGTCTGAGGAAATTTTCATTTATTATTATTTTTAAAACGACAGTAGGTTTGTAAAAAAAATTTAATCATTTACTTTTATCTGTTTGTCACATTTTTGTTGTAAAAAAAAATATATTCACTTGAGTAGATAAAAAAAAATTTTTTTTTTTTAAATAAATTTATCTATTTTTTAATACATTAGACAGTGTCAACTTAAAGTTTCTTTTTTACAATTTTTTCACATTTCTTGAGCAGGCTGAAATTTAAAAATGACTACTAATATAATTAATTTGATTATTGTGACATTTTTTGTTATAAATCTACAATATTTTATCGAATCTAAAAAGAATAAAAAAACTTCTAATAATGATGAGAATGTAAACAATGATACAACGCCTTGTAATTCTACATCAAAATTAAAGGGTATGTATATCTGTGAGTGTCTTAAAAAAAGTAATTTTTTACAACTTTTTTTTTTTTTTTTTTTACTTATTTTAAGAACTAGAAAAATATTTACACAATTATAAGGATGCAAATTTTACAATCGATGAGGAAAATAGTGACATTGCTACTCTTAACTGCAAAGTAAATTATACCCTTCGAGGAGATTCAACTATCTATTGCATTGATGGAGAATGGATTACAAAAAATGCTTCTATATGTTATCGTATGTATTTAATTCTTCAGTTTTCTCAATTACTCGCCATAAAATAATTTATCTTTTTTTTTATTACCTCAGGTATACTAAGAATTTTTTTTTGTAGGGTGGGGGGGGGATAATTTCAGTATAAATCATACAAAAATAAATTTTGAAAAAATTTAATTTTTATCTTTAATCAACTGTGAAATTTAAATAATTTTTATTTTTTTTTTAGATAAGGATTGTTTAAATACTAATTCTCCCCATTTTACTATTGAAAATGGAGAAATATTACCAAGTTACGGAGCATTTGGTATAGTGTATTTAGATTATACATGCAATGAAAATTACATAAAAGCTCATTATTATCATTATGAAAGCTGTATGAGAGGAAAAATCTTCGGAACTCCTAATGAATGTTTAAAAGGAAATAATTTGAATTTTAAATAATGATATTTTCATTCTACTAATTAATTCAGAAAAAGTTAATTGATAACTCTAATTATTTAAATAAATATATAATAGTACTAATTAAAAAAGTAAAAAATTCTACTAATTCAAATTTAAAGAGTAGATGAATTTTTACATTATAATTGCAATGAAAATTACATAAAAACAATCTCCTAATTTTTTTACATTTATCATAATGGAAATATCGATTCTTTTAAATTTTTGAACAATAATTGAATAAAGTGAATTATATAAAAAAAACAAAATTAAATTTTAAAATCTTATTTTTCTCCTCCATTTGTATAATAAATAATTTTTATCGAGAAATAAGAAAATTTTAAAATCATAAAAAAAATGTATTAAATTTTTACTGATTTTACAACAACGATAAAACACAATCATAAATATTTCGTTTTATCTATTTCTTTAAAGTATTGCTAAAGAAAAGAATAATTGAAAAGAAAATATAAAATTTTTTTATTTTTATGTAAATTCCCGACATTATTTTATTTTTTAGGTGCATTCAACGGGAAATTTTCATTTAAAATTTTTTTTTCCCGAAACATTTTTTTTCGAAATCTATATTATACTAAGCAGTTATTCTTCAAATATGACCTTTTTCTATTATCGTTTATTTGTTTTTTTTTTAATTTTCAAAAATACATACTATAAATGTTTGCGTCTAACTTAAAAAATGTAAATAGTAATTTAAAAACTAAAAAAACCACTTTTGCAGTTAGGGGAAAAAATCCTTCAGTAATCAGAGATTGAAGTGCAAAAAAAAAATTAAAGATCGAAAGTGTCCATCTTAGAGAAAACTCAATTTTTAAATTTAATTTCAACATTTTTATTGCTTCAAAAATACACTCCCTTTGATGACGTTAAATTTATAAAAAAATCATTACTTCATTTTTATGAAATAAAAAAATATAAAAAAATACGTATTTTCTTATTTTTCATATAGATTTCGAAGAAAAAGGTTTTGGGCAAAAAAAAAATTTTGAATGATTCCCGTGGAATTCAGGGACCAAATGTACCTTTAAAAAAAAAGTACTTTTTAAAAATGTTTGCCTTATCGCCATACTTTTCTCTACATAAGAAGCAACTTGGATTTCTACTGCAGTTTTCAAACTTATGAAAACTTTGGTTGTTGTTTTATAAAATTGAGCGTCTACATGCAATAATCGGTCGAGCGCTCGGCTGAACGCTGTAATGCCAGTCAGACGGGTCAAAAAGTAAAAAAAAAAGAAAATGAAAATTTTGATTTTTAAAAAATAGTACCATGCAGAAAATGAAGAGACGCATCTTTTTTTCCTTTGAGATTTTTTTATAGGACGAAAATTTAATTTAATAAATCCAAAAAACTGAAAATTTTTTTTTCACTATTTTCATTATATTTTTAAACATAAATCGTCGTAACTTCCACAAATATTAATGAAATCGATTAAAATTCGGTATACAAACGCATTAGGGTCTAAAGAATACGATAAATTAATAAAAAAATTTATAATCATTAATTATTCAATAAATTATTATTATTATTAATGACGTGTCGATAATCACGATTTCTTACCTTCGCCGAGAAAAAGTCTGTGAGGAACTTTCGAGTTGAAAGAACTTCCAGTGAGACATTTGTTTATTAATATA